>NC_069502.1:247341283-247707303 GCF_027579735.1 Bombina bombina
GGGGTGTTTAGACTCGGGGTACATGTTAGGGTGTTAGGTGCAGACTTAGGAAGTGTTTCCCCATAGGAAACAATGGGGCTGCGTTAGGAGCTGAACGCTGCTTTTTTGCAGGTGTTTAATTTTTTTTTCAGCTCAAACGGCCCCATTGTTTCCTATGGGGGAATCGTGCACAAGCACGTTTTTTAAGCTGGCCGCGTCCGTAAGCACCGCTGGTATTGAGAGTTGCAGTGGCGGTAAATATGCCTGTACGCTCCCTTTTTGGAGCCTAACGCAGCCATTCTGTGAACTCTAAATACCAGCGGTATTTAAAAGGTGCGGGGGGAAAAAAGCACGCGTAGCTAACGCACCCCTTCTAACGCGAAACTCTAAATCTAGCCGAAAATGTGCACAGTCTTTTTATATTTACACTTTTTGAGTCACCAGGTACTACTGAGTACGAGCAGGAAATCACAGACTATACGTAAATACATTTGTGACTGGCTGATGGCTGTCACATGGTACAGGGGAGGGGAAATAGACATAACTTTGACATTTGTCAGAAAAGGACAAATCTTCAAATCATTTGAAGTTCAGACTAAGGCCCTGATATTCAAAGATTCTCCAGCTTGGAGAGAAATTGTAGTTCAGGCTTCAAAAGAAAAAGGGTGGAACTCTCTAGCACTGCTAGAACTCTCTAAATTGTGTATGTAAAGCAGAGACAAGTCCAGTGCAATATAGCACATTTCAGATTAGGTCCTGTCAATATTATTGCATTAAACATTGCACTTTCTCATTTGTAATTTAATACATTTAAATTTTGATCTAGCAGTGATATTACACATTCTAATTATGCTTTGAAAGTTTCTGTGTTACTTTAATAACTTAGGATCATACTTTGTATAAAATTACATTGCACATTGTATATTCTCCATTGTAAACTGACAGTTTCAAAAAGTGGGAGGGAGAGTGCAGTTCCCTGGGCTGAACAGGGGAGTTCCCAGGGTATGTCTGAAGCTCTAAACAAGCTGGTCTCACTGATTTGTCTCGCCAGCTGTATCCAGGTGAAGTTTGCTCAAAAATCACAATACACTTATTTTTACTAACAGAAAAGTAATATATACTAAAATATAGACAAAAGCAAGTTCAATTGTAGTAAAAACATTTCAGTTTAATGTGGAATTGATGCAAATGAAGCCTTTATATCAGCCCCAGACCGGCCCGGATTGAAAGTTGGGAATACCGGGCAAATGCCGGTAGGCAGTGCAGTATTTTAGCCCCGCCCACCACGACCGCATTTTTAGAAATTATTTGTTCGACAAATTTTTTTGTGAATAATTCATTGTAATGATTATGTTTATGATTATGTTACATAATCCTAAACATAATCATTACATGAATAATTCACAAAAAACATTTATGTATGTTTATGCTATGTATTATGAGGGGGAGGTTAGGTTATGGCCCATATAATACCGCCCGGAGGCCGCACAAGAAGTACTGTGACTGAGCTCAGCTCTCACTCTGAGTGGTGACAACACGCACATAGCCGCACTACTGTAATGTGGCCAGCCGGCTGTGTGGCTCTTTTTTTTTCTCACAGTGTGAGACAGTGACTCACTCACAAACAGCCACTGATGATGCCCGTGTCCACGTGACATCACAGTCGGTCAGATGTCACGCGCCGGCACCATAAATCTTCTCTTGGGTTGTGTGGGAATGGGAGGGAAAACAATTACGGCTCAGGGGCTGCAGTAGCACTGCTAGTCATTCATTCTCTCTAGATTGTGACTCAATAAAAAAGTGAGGAATCAAGTGAAGTGAACTTTACTGAAGTCTACACAGAGACTCAGTCTACAGCATCAGGTAGGTCATGTTTTGTTTAAAAAAAACTTGCAATGCTGGCTGCCTTGCTCAGTATGTAATATATATATATATATATATATACATATACTGTATATATATATATATATATATATATATATACTGTATATATATATATTTTTGTATATATATATATATATATTGTATATGTATATATATATATATATATATATATATATATATATATATATATATATATATATATGGGGCACGGATTATCCATAATTTCCAGTTTTGAAATATTGGCTCATCATTCATCCAGCGTGTATCAGCCATGTTTAATATTTTTTTACAGCGTCAGCCATATTGATAGCATCAACACAATAATAAAGGGGAAGATAATATATGTAGAATGGACCTTTCCGCTATATGTGGAGCCTGATCTCTAACAATGTCTTTGAAGTGACATAGGACCTCGTGTAAATGTATCCGTTTCATACCCCCAGTGTTTTGACACTGACATCTGATACGTGTGACGCAGGTTCACAGGGCGGAGAATAGCTAATGCTATGACGTGTATGCTAATTAGCCACAAGAATTCTACGCCGGAACAAGTTGCGATGTTTACATCTGAAGATTCCAATCAACTATAAAGAATACATGGTGGATGCCTCACAAACACGTTATGCTGAACAGCTGAATACAATTTCAATCACTGACAGGAGGGACTATAAATTACGGCAGTATAGCCAGTTCTCACACACTTTCCTTGGGACATTACATAGCTGATGTGCCTTCTCTGAAGCACCACTTCATACGAATTTGGGACATTTGATAAAGATGCCAGTACGGCATCGAAACGTCATGCCTTCCCCCTTTTTTTAACCCTTTGACCATTAGAAGTTCATTTTTATTTTTAAATGCCCAGTGAGTGCTGTCTTTTTTGTATCTGTGAATATTTCTTCTTGACATATGCACCCTGGCTGATGCAAAACAGTTAACATGGAGTGCATTTCCTAGTGGGACTTTATATTATATATATACCTGTATATATATATATATATATATATATATATATATATATATATATGAAGGGGGTCCGGTTTGATCCCCGAAATATCACAATAAACCACGTTTGTTGTTTAAAAGTCCAGTGACTGCGGATCTATTTCTCCATTTTATATATATATTCAGAATAAGAAGAAATATTTGATCTCCAAAACTTCACAATACATTTTGAAAAATCCTGAAAGTGCTTTCTACCTTCTTTCCTATTTTTGTATGCTTGCAACTTTCTATATTTGCTCCTATTATTACTTTCTCTACATTCTCATTGTATCTTTATTTGAAAAGCAAAAATGGAAGCTGAGAAACTGGCCCATTTTTGGTTCAGCACCTGGATAGCACTACCAATCAACAAGTGCTACCCAGGTGCTGAACCAAAAATGGGCCAGCTAAGGCTTCTAAGCTTACATTCCTGCTATTTCAAATAAAGATACCAAAAATGATAATAGGAGTAAATTTGAATGTTGTTTAAAACTGCATGCTCTATCGGAATCATTAAATATTTTTTTAAATGTTTTTGTCACTTAAACAAGTATTATACTTGCCATGTTTGGTATACAGTTAAAGGGACAGTCTACTCCATCATTTTTATTGTTTCAAAAGATTGATAATCCCTTTATTACCCATTTATAGCCAACAGTTATATTAATATACTTTTTGCCTCTGTGATTAACTTGTATCTAAGCCTCTGCAGACTGCCCCTTATCTCAGTAATTTAACAGACTTGCATTTTAGTCAACCAGTGCCCTCTCATAAGTAACTCCACGGCCATGAGCACAATGTTATCTATGGCACACATGAACTAACGCCCTCTAGCTGTGAAAACTGTCAAATGTATTCAGATAAGAGATGGCCTTCAAGGCCTTAGAAATTAGCATATGAGCCTGTCTTTCAACTAAGAACACTCAGAGAACAAAGCAAATTGGATGTAAATTGGAAAAGTTGTTTAAAATTACATACCCTATCTGAATCATGAGTTAAATTTTGACTAGACTGTTCGTTTAAATAAAAAATGGGGAACGGAGGGGTGGAGGTTGGGCCTCTTTGCCCTAAAATGCCTGGGCCTCTTTTTGGTCCCAGTCTAGCCCTGGCCCCAAGGGTTCTCCAGTTACCTTCTCTCTCCCATGTGAAATTTGTATCCCAGAGAGCTGCATTGCTTTCTATGGAAGGCATCTCTCATCTCTCTAGAATTTCCAAGTTCCTCCCATTTTCTTAGGAAATTCAGCGAGTTCTGCCTCTGTGAAGTCTGCACTATATTCTCTCTATAAACTAGAGAATGTTTGATTATCTGGCCCATAGAAAGTAATGATGCTTACTGTAAATGCCGCAGAACTCTCATGTCATGCACTGCAGTGCTATATTGCACTGGGCTTGTCTCTCCTTCACATACAGAAATACAGAGACCGCCCCTTGGAGAAGCAAAGCAAAATGGGCCTTTTGAATATTTCATCAGGGATCTTGCAGTGCTGGAGGATCATTTTAGAATATCTCACCTGAGCAGAGAGGTTTTGAATATCAGGGACTAAGTTCTATTGCATTGTCTTTTTATCATGCATTTGTTGATTATACAAGTCTACTGTATTTACTGGTCCTTTAATTTCAATAATAAACATATTTTTTACATTTAATATGAGTGTAAATTCTTTATTATTCTAGTCCTAACACTTTACTTCAGGTCTCAAGTTTTGCTAACTTTTTTAGCATTGTTATGTGCTTCACTCGAGTACTAAACATAACGAACCACTTGTAAATATGAGTGATGTTGAGTGTAGCCATGATATCCATTAAAAGTATAGGGCGTGCAAAAAAATGTAGGCTGCAATAAACATTCTCTGATTTTTATTTTACCATTGACTTTTATTTTAAATGTTTTTATTGAGGTTGTGAACAGTAAATACATACATAAAATGTCCATATAAACTTATAACATGGTAACAAGGTGCAAGTAGATATCATGAGAAGCTTATAAAGAAATAAAGAAAGAGGATCATTAAAAATATAACAGTACAGGGGGCGTGTCCGGAAGGCAGCCATTGCAGAAGGAAAAAAGTGGAGCTCTGAGCTCAAACTAATCTAACAAATTCTGTGGAGCTACTCTATAATCGATCCAGTAACCTGTTAAATTCAGGTCTCTGAAGCTCATCTCTACCTGAATGCACTTTTATTTCATCGCAATACACTCTTACTGACCTGTTCCGGACTGTAGGACCTGTACTCCTAGGCCGCGGCCTAACAAGCAGTTTTCAACATCTCCCCCCCCCCCCCGGCTTCCCGGGTAAAACAGAAGTAACTTACTCGCTCAGCTATATATCTTGAAATCACCACTGGAGTAAATATCAGCTGCTTTCATATATCGCTATACACTCTTAGATCGTGGAAAGGAAATCATGAAGGAGGATCTAAGTATGATAATAGCCCTTTTACAAGGACTTGAGAAAGCGATGACAGCTGGATATCGCCAGCTTGTTTCCGACATACGTGAGTCATTCAAGTTGGAAGACGGCACCATTCCCCCTATCATAAGAGAGGAGACGTTATGGAAGCATTTGCAGAGTGTACAAAATGCTGATGTATCAACTTCTTCTGACACCGCTATCTACCCAGCACAGAGTAACACAGAAAAACCTACATGCTCCCTGATGGGGCCTGCTCCGGAGGTGGCGGCCGGACCAATGGAGCAGAAGATGAGTCTCACTCATCATCAGTTGGAACTTGGTACAAGTTCATTTGCGGTGTCTGTTACCTCCAGGCCTCAACATGAGACATTGCTTTTGAGACAGAGGGCTCAATCAGATACACCTATGGGACTTGCCTTTAGCGTCACGCTGATCCAAGTTGCACTGATCCTCAGGTGGGAGAGCAGGCTACTTCTTTCTAAAGACTTGCAGCGCAGAAGTGCTCCCACTGTTTTAATGTCAGGCCCTTCTCTACTAAATTACCTTACAAAAGAGACTAGCGATTCCAGCCAGGCAGACTTTTACCTGTTGTTCTTTATTCAGGGTGTGGGATAGAGAAATAAAATGACTCCGCAGCCTAAGAGGGATGATAAGACCATAACTTAAAATAGCGTATCCAGTTTTCTGTCTCACTTCATTGTTCTATTTTTACATTGCATGCTTTAACTTTATGATAATATGTGTACTTTACAGTTTAATCTTTTTTTTTTTTTAAAGCTAGCAAGTTCCAGTTTATATCAGTGCACATGTTTATTAGTGTAAACTAACCCTAAGGAATATGTAAGCATTGACGATGTCTACAGTAGTTTAATATATATTGGAAGTTATAGTTCTCCCTGAGCATCCCTCCTTACCTTACATTCTACCTCAGACATTTCTTCCCTCTATGTGTCACTATGGTAGATCATGGTGAGGGTATACGTAGTAATTCCACATAGCAGCCCACAGACTTTATCTTGTATTATCTCTTAACTATCTTTATTATGTTCAAATCATTATTATGTTCTATAATTAGAGCTTCTCTAGAACATTACATAGGCTAACTTTCTTCATAACCCAGACTCTTTACCAATCTTACCACTTCCAAGCTTTCACCTAGTTTGATACGCCTGGTATAGAATGACTAGAATATTACCTCTGGATTCTTTTCAGTACCATATTTAAGCTAGTATATTGCATACTAATAAGTTTATAATATATGGCCCCAGCTCTTGTTTTCATCACATCAGTTAGTTAACTTTGCTTATGCATAACACTACTGTGTTATATAACTGATAGGACGGAGTCTTACTTTATCTTCCAAAAGTAGCTCCTTACAGACCCCCCTAACAAGGTAATTCATATCATAGTTTCCCTGGTATTTTTCTTATGAGGCGATCCTTATTACATTACACTGAATAAAATCTATGTTTGCACAGATTAGCTCATAATGGCCTATATACACGGGCCCTCTATGCACCTACTGAGGACCTCTAAACAATGTAATAATCTAAATTGGAGGCTCGTTAGTATACTCTGTGTGAAGACCTATTATACTATTATTTCATATATTTTAACATTATAGCAGCATATTTATTCTGAGGCTTTCCCATGTTACTAATTTATACTATGCTGTTTTCAGTATTCTATACTATTCCCACCCTCCGCACATCATAATTGTTAAGACATTAGTATATTATAGTATGTATAGTCTTAAATATTGGACAAATATTGTGTTCTCACTTCCCGAATTTCCTAATTATCTAAGCTATGCTGCACTGTTGGTATTTATAATTTATGATAAAGGGGTATAAAGCATATTATAGCTTCCCCTCTCTACGCATAGCACTCAGAAGAATTATATGTTCTCGCTCTATACTCACAAATGTTAAACTGTACTTTTTCATATGACTGATGCCTATAGCACCCGTATATATTTGTTCTTTTCTGTAGAATAACAATCTCCTACTGAGCGATTATAGCTAGCTCTCAAGGTACTAGATAGCCAGTAGTCCAGATAGCACCTATTACCTCACAACAGAGCTTTATCTCCCTCATAACTATGCTATTAAGAACAAATGTCAGCATCCATTTACCTGTAAGATTAATTATTCTTTTGTTTATACATAACCAACTATTATCTCAGTGGTTTATTATTTTCTGGTCATGAGCTGTGTGTGTTATTGCTCTGATGTATATTTATAGATTGTGTATCATTCCTAAGTCCCTGAGTATAATATACTATTTACTATATATTTTTAATTAGCTTTATTTGTAATCCATCTTTAGCTGAGCTTCCTATGGACCACTCCATATACTATTCCTCCTATATTTTGTTCCTAATTTTAGCAAGGTCCTAGAGTGGCCTTAGAAGTCTGCTTTGGAGGATCATCCTACAGTAAACATTGTAAAACTGAGGGTCAAGACACCATCTATCTGCCATATATTATTTTGTCACTTAAAGGGACAGTCTACACCAGAATTTTTATTGTTTTAAAAGATAGATAATCCCTTTATTACCCATTTCCCAGTTTTGCATAACCAACACAGTTATAATAATATACTTTTAACCTCTGTGATTATCTTGTATCTAAGCCTCTGCAAACTGCCCCTTTTTTCAGTTCTTTTGACAGACTTGCAGTCTAGCCAATCAGTGCCTGCTCCCAGATATATTCACGTGCACGAGCACAGTGTTATCTATATGAAATATGTGAACTAACACCCTCTAGTGGTGAAAAACTGTTAAAATGCAATCTGAAAGAGGTGGGCTTCAAGGTCTAAGAAATTAGCATATGAACTTCCTAGGTTCAGCTTTCAACTAAGAATACCAAGAGAACAAAGCAAAATTGGTGATAAAAGTAAATTGGAAAATTGTTTAAAATTACATGCTCTATCTGAATCATGAAAGTTTATTTTGGCCTAGACTGTCCCTTTAAGTTTAGATTGATATATATCCTTAGTTTGACACGCCCCCTTCCCCCCTTCCTCTACCCGTTTTATATAGCGTCTCTTTGCCCGCTGACTCCCCCCCCCCCTTATATACATTTTGAATTTTCATCTCATCATAAGGTCCAGGAGAGGCCTTTCTAGAGACTACCATATATGTTTTATTTCCATGACCATACGACCCACAAGTGGTCAGCTCAGTAGTCACCCCAATATGCTATTATTATTACAAAATGGAGGATTCAGAAGCTCATGTCACTTACTATTTCAATCACTAATTTCAATATAACTTGTTCATGTATTTTATATATTACTGTGTCTAAAATTGTAACACTTGTGACTGTTACTATCTGTTGTACTGCTTGAAAATCCTCAATAAAAAATTATTTTAAAAAAAATATATATATATAACAGTACACATGTCATGTCATAATCATTGTAGTGCAATGTAAACAGGTGAGCATAATTATTATAAAATGTGTCTGTACCTAGATAATAGAAGAGGTCACCAATTGAAATTGTAATTTTTGCAATCATTTATATATTAATAATAGAGCTTACTGTAAGTAATATGCACCGGGAAGAAAAAAGAAAAAATAACCGGTGTATGATTAGGAATTCATTTGGACAAGTAATAATAAAATAAACCTTAGTTTTTAAATAATATTGAATGATTCCCAAATTACACGTAGGGTCGCTCTTGGGCCCTCAAGTCCTAATCTTTCTACACAATAGGGAGGGGAATTGGCTTATTGACGTGGTTGCTTTTGGACCTTAGTATTTAAGTGAGCAAATGAAATGCTATGTGATATTGACCATTGACTTTTAAATACCTGATTGTACGCTAATCTTAGCATGGTCATGGGCATCCAGAGGGGGGGGGGCAAGAGGGGGCACTTGCCCCCCCCCCCCTGAATTTGCAAGCACACAGCATTTGCTCCAGGTCACTGTAGATGATATTATTAGGACCAGTGGTGGTACAGGTACAGAGGTCCCAGTGACTGCCAAACTGTTTTTGTTTATTTTCTTATCTCACATTGCAGCTCTACCGATTGTGGCAAAGCTGCTTTACTGTCATTTCCAGTGCTGTTTCAGCACAGTCTGCTTGTTCCCTTATTGTGAAGTTCCTGTGCAGTGACTCACATAAACTGGAGTGGCTTGTGCTTCTAAATGCTGCTGAGGGAATGGAGGTGCAGAATAGGTGTGGAAGCCAGCTAATGCTCTGAATAATGTCCAGCCCCTGGAGTTGTGCTGTAGGAGGTAGAGTGTCAGCAACTGGCATGTAAGTGTCAATGTTTCTATATTTATGTTAAAGTGGGTTTTATATGTATGTGTGTGTCACTGTAAGCAAGTGTGTAAGTTTGTTCCTGTGTTTGTATGTGTGTGTGTGTGTGAGAATGAGCAAGAGTGTGTGTTTGTTCCTGAGTGTGTATATGTGAGTGAGCAAGAGTCTGTGTAAGCAAGAGTGTGAGTTTGTTTGCGTGTGTGTCAGAAAGAGTGTGTTTGGTCATGTGTGTGTGTGTGTGTGTGTATCAGAGTGTGTGTGTTAATTTTTGCATCACAAAAGAGTGTGTATGTGTATGAGTGTCAGAAAAAGTGTGAGCTTGTGTGTGAGAGTGTGTTTATTCGTGTATGTGAATAAGAGTGTGTATCCGTGTATGAGCAAATGTGTGCATTATGGGTGCTGTAATAAGCATATATTGCAGAACTAAGTTGCAGTGTTTAGATTGGGATTTTTTTTAAATGAACCAGTAGATCTACCTGTGTGCCTGGGTAGAGTTAAAGGATGCTGGGGGCTACAGGGGCGGTGTACATGATCTAAAATGTAATTTGGGCATATATCGGACATGAAGAATATCTGAATATTCTTCATGCCCAGATCTTATTGGGCACAGAGCTGGCATTAAGTGTTGGTCTGCAAGCATCAAACAATTAATGTTAGGTGGTATCTGGGCATATAGCAGCAATAAAGGGGGCTGCTAAGACCATATATCTGTTCAGATATCTAATTTAGGCTGTGCGGCCATGTATCTGACCTGATCTCTCATTAGAGCATACTGCTGGGCTGATGTCTCATTTGGATGTGTATTTTGCACAAATAGAGCTACAGGGGCATAGGAAGTGATGGAATAGCATGTATGTGATCTAAACTATTACTTGCATATATAGCTGGCAAATCATTGATACTATTTGGTAAATAAATTGACTATATACACTCACCGGCTACTTTATTATGTACTCCTTTCAATTTCTTGCTAACACAAATTGCTAATCAGCCAGTCACATGGCAGCAACTCAATTCATTTAGGCATCTAGATGTGGTGAAGATGACTTGCTGAAGTTCAAACCGAGCATCAGAATGGGGAAGAAAGGGGATTTAAGTGACTTTGAACGTGGCATGGTTATTGGTGCCAGACAGGTTGGTCTGATTATTTAAAAAACTGCTGACCTACTGAGATTTTCACGCACAACCTTCTCTAGGGTTTACAGAGAATGGTCCGAAAAATAAAAAATATTCAGTGAGCGGCAATTGTATGGATGACAATGCCTTGTTGATCAGGACAATAATATATTACTGGCACTTCGTAAGTATTATAGGGTAAGGAGGAAAAAGGACCCAAAATAAGGTACCGGTGCTGCCCCTTTAAATATAACTTAAAGATAATAAGAGAGAGAAAGAATAAGGGACTCTAGTAGCACTCAATCCTGCCTATTAGGTATCAACATAAAATAAAACTTTAATTGTAAATGATTGAAAATCAGAGTGGACTCTGTCCTCCACATACCATACCCCTTCCCCGTAAAATACGGTGAGTCACTCCACTGTTTCCCGGCCGATATCTGGATGCGTTGGCTTCAGGTGACAGAAGTGACAACCACGGTTTAGTGTATATAACAGATGTGTTTCGTCCGTTACCCGGTGTTTCTCAATGTTCACGGATGTGAAAACGGTGTAAAATGAACAAGCCGAAGCTCTCCGGTAAGCTGCCTTATAACCGTCCATAGATATTAAGGTAGCCAATCGCACAGTGACCAAAATCACACACCCCTTTACACGTCATTAAGGGTGGGTGTGTTGTCCTCACTAAGTACTGATAGGTAACCTAACTGTAGGGCTTCCTGTTATATAAGCGCAGCGTCACTATAACAGTGAATAATATAGACTGACATAAGGGACAGATATGACAGATGATCATTTTTACAATATGACTGGTAAAACACTTATATAGTGAGATATAGCGAGATGTAACTCATCTCTACTGGGACTAAAGAAATAAAATCCCTTTATACAGTTGTACACACTTACGGTCCTTTAATAGTGTAAAACCTAAAACTATCCTGCCACTTATAGATTGATCTCTTATAAACAAACAAATTAAAGCAATTCATGGGGTAAATGTAACTGGAATTGAGTAAGAACTGACACTGAACGATATGATCTTCAAAATGGTATACTTAGCATGATAGTTGTGTAAAAGGATTACGAGTTATTACTACGTGTATGAAAACTTCCGCATATATACTGCCAAACGTATATCCTTCACAATGTAAGGTTAAATAACGTGTAAATATAGGTTCACCTGTCAAGATAATATCTTATCTATGGATAACAGTAAGCGCTATGCAGCTGAGAGGATAGCTTTGTGGCTATCATATAGAATAGAAGAGGTCAAGTGGGTTGGTCCTATTGTTATTCAGTCTACAGGATAGATCTAATACATCCCTCTGCCGCTAAGTGGTCATTGTATGGAAAGGGATGAAAATTATGAATACCACCCAAAATATTAGGTATAAGGTGTATATAGTTATAACTAGTGACAAATAGCTGAAAACACAGCTTCATAGATTATAGTTAAATGTTAGTGCCTTCAGTTTAACACTATACACGTTCATATTTCATAATAGAACATGGAATAAATACAATTATAAAACATCTTCTCAAATAATGGAAGAAACTATGTGGTATAGAAGGCCAAAATAAAGTAAAGTCCATTTGATAGTAAGATCCAACTCAGTATACATAACATGGAAGGAACTATAATCTATGAAGCTGTGCTTTCAGTTATTTGTCACAAGTTATAACTATATACACCTTATACCTAATATTTTGGGTGGTATTCATAATTTTCATTCCTTTCCATACAATGACCACTTAGCGGCAGAGGGATGTATTAGATCTAATCTGTAGACTGAATAACAATAGGACCAACCCACTTGACCTCTTCTATTCGATAATATAGCCAGAAGGCTATCCTCTCAGCTGCGTAGCTGCTATACTTACACGTTATTTAACCCCACATTGTGAAGGATATACGTTAGGCAGTATATATGCAGAAGTTTTCATACACGTAGTAATAACTCGTAATCCTTTTACACAACTATCATGCTAAGTATACCAGTTTGAGGATACCATATCATGTTGTTTAGTGTCAGTTCTTACTCAATTCCAGTTACATTTACCCCATTAATTGCTTTAATCCGTTTGTTTATAAGAGATCAATCTATAAGTGGCAGGACAATTTTTAGGTTTTACACTATTATAGGACTGTAAGTGTGTACAACTGTATAACGGGATTTTATTATTTTAGTCCCAGTAGGGATGAGTTACATCTCGCTATATCTCACTATATAAGTGTTCTACCAGTCATATTGTAAAATTGATCATCTGTCCCTTGTGTCAGTCTATATTATTCACTGTTATAGTGATGCTGCACTTATATGACAGGAAGCCCTATGGTTAGGTTACCTATCAGTACTTAGTGAGGACAATACACCCACCCTCAATGACGTGTAAATGGGTGTGTGATTTTGGTCACTGTGTGATTGGCTGCCTTATAACCGCCCATAGATATTAAGGTATTTTACGGGGAAGGGGTATGATGTGTGGAGGACAGAGTCCACTCTGATTTTAATAATTTACAATTAAAGTTTTCTTTTATGTTGATACCTAAGACGCAGGATTGAGTGCTTCTATAGTCCCTTATTCTTTCTCTCTCTTATTATCTTTAATGCCTTGTTGATGTCAGAGGTCAAAGAAGAACAAGCAGACTGGTTTGAGATGATAGAAAGGCAACAGTAACTCAAATAACCACTCGTTACAATCAAGGTATGCAGAATACCATCTCTGAATGCACAACACTTCGAACCTTGAAGCAGATGGGCTACAGCAGCAGAAGACCAAAACGGATGCCACTCCTGTCAGCTTAGAACAGGAAACTGAGGCTATCAAAATTGGACAATAGAAAAATGGAAAAACGTTGCCTGGTCTGATGAGTCTTGATTTCAGCTGCGACATTCAGATGGTAGGTCAGAATTTGGCGTGAACAACATGAAAGCATGGATCTATCCTGCCTTGTATCAACAGTTCAGGCTTTTGGTGGTGGTGTAATGGTGTGGGGAATATTTTATTTGCACACTTTGGGCCCCTTAGTACCAATTGAGCATTGTTTAAATGCCACAGCCTACCGGAGTATTGTTGCTGACCGTGTCCATCCCTTTATGACTACAGTGTTCCCATCTTCTGATGGCTACTTCCAGCAGGATAATGTACCATATCACAAAGATAAAATTATCTCAAACTGGTTTAATGAACATGACAATGAGTTCACTGTACTCCAATGGCCTCCACAGTCAAAAGATCTCAATCCAATAGAGAACTTTTGGGATGTGGTGTATTTGCAGCTGACAAATCTGCAGCAACTGTATGATGCTATCATGTCAATATGGACCAAAATCTCTGAGGAATATTTCCAACACCTTGATGAATCTATGCCACAAAGAATTAAGGCAGTTCTGAAAGCAAAAGGGGGTCCAACCAAGTACTAGCAAGGTGTACCTAATAAAGTGGCCGGTGAGTGTATATATACCCAGGGAGAAAGGGATCTTGACGTGGCCCTGGGCCTATCACTATTTGGCTAAACTCTGTAACTAACTCTTCCATTTTGCTTTTAATCTAGCTGTGTGCTTGCAAGAGAGTGCCAGACTTTATATCTTTTTTCATATACAGTGGATATAGAAAAAAATCACCCCCCTTGAAAATAATCACATTTTGTTTCTTTGTAGCCTTAAATAAAGACAGATACATTTTTTGTTTATCCAGTTGTAATTACTCAGTGCAACTTATAACACCCAAGTGAAGGATATAACACCAACATGTCAGGCAAAAATAAAGACAATTCAAAAACAGAATCACTGAGTTGGAAAAGGGATCACCCCCTTGTGTCAGTATTTTGTTGAACTACCATTTTCTTTAATTACAGCCTTTAGTCTGTTGGGATATGTCTCTACTAACTTTGCACATCTAGACTGTGCAATATTTGCCCACTCTTTTTTTGCAGAACTGCTCCAGTTCTGTTACATTTGTTGGTGACCGTTTGTGGACTGCAGTCTTCAAATCATGCCACATATATTCAATGGGGTTTAAGTCTGAGCTCTGACTAGGCCATGCAAGGACATACACCTTTTTCTCCTTCAACCACTGTGTGGTCATTTTTGCTGTGTGCTTTGGATCATTGTCATGTTGGAAGGAAAACCTTCTTCCCATTGACAACTTCCTGGCAAAGGGCAGCAGATTTTCTTCAAGAATTTGATGGTGTTTTGCCCCATCCATTATTCCTTCTATCCTGAAAAGTGGTCCACTGCCTGCTGCAGAGAAACACCCCCATAACAGGATATTACCACCTCCATGCTTTACTGTAGGTATGGTGCTATTTAGATGGTGAGCTGTATTGGATTTCCTCCAGACATATCGTTTGTTGTTGAGGCCAAATAATTCCATTTTAGTCTTTTATCGGACCATAACCCCTTTTTCCATGTGGCCTCAGAAAGTATCTCCTAGGTGTGTTATGGCAAAGGGTAGTCATGACTGCATGTGGCCTTTCTTGAGGAGTGGCTTTTTTCTTGCAACCCTCCCATACAAGCCACATTTTTGGAGAATTTGTGATATTGTTGTCACATGCACACAATGACCAATCTTTGTCATAAATTCCTGCAACTGCTTCAGATTTGCTGTGGGCGTCTTGGTAGCCTCCAGTTTCCTCCTGGCTCTTTCATCCAGTTTGGAGCGACGTCCTGATCCAGAGAGGGTCTGTGTTGTACCACATGCCTTCCACTTCCTTATAATAGACTTCACTGTGCTTCTAGGTCTTTGATATTTTCTTGTATCCATCTCCTGACTTGTGCCTGTCCACAACATTATTACGGAGATTTTTTGACAGTGCCTTGCCACCCATAGTTGATTGTTTGCTTCAGTTGCACTACCAGGGACTGAGGAAAGCTCTTTTCATGCTGAGCTAATTAATATGCCCACAGCTGATCACAGTTGAAGGTCAAATGGTTTTGTGTGTGCCATTGAAGGTGATTAGCTACACCTGATTGAGTTTACAAGTAATTTTAGGAGGGGGTGATCCATTTTCCAACTCAGTGATTCTGTTTTTGAATTGTCTTTATTTTTGCCTGACATGTTGGTGTAATATCCTTCACTTGGATGTTATAAGTTGCACTGAGTAATTAAAAAATTAACAAAAAAATGAGTCTGTCTTTATTTCAGGATTCAAAGCAACAAAATGTGATTATTTTCAAGGGGGGGGGGGGGTGATTATTTCAATACCCACTGTATATATCTGTAAATAAAATGTTTTCTCATCATATTGCAGGCCTACTTTTTGAATTTGTTTCTCAAGCCCTGTCTTATATCTAAGTGTAAGCACTCACTTGAGTTAGGGTTTTGACACCAATGAGTTATAAAATTATCTGCAGCTCATGTGCATGACAAGCAACTCTGTCTGCTTCACATGTTGCCACTAATATTATTATGCTTAGGCCAGTTTATTTATTTTTTTGCCTCCCTCTAGAAAAATTTCTGCGGACGCCCATTAGCACAGTCCACCAATATTGATAACCCATCCTGATCTATTAAAGGAGCTCCACTTGTAATCTGGGCCTCAGTCATCCCAAAAATTAGACTTATTAGTTGTAAATAGCAAACACAGACACACAGAAAAGAATTAAAGGAATAGTCTAGTCAAAAATAAACTTTCATGATTCAGACAGAGCATGCAATTTTAAGGAACTTTCTAATTTACTCCTATTATCAATTTTCTTCGTTTTTTTGGTATCTATATTTGAAAAAGCAAAAATGTAAGTTTAGGAGCCGGCCCTTTTTTGGTTCAGCACCTGGGTAGCGCTTGCTGATTGGTGGCTACATTTAGACCCCAATCAGTAAGCGCTACCCTGGTTCTGAACTAAAAATGGGCCTGCTCCTAACCTTACATTTTTGCTTTTTTAAATAAAGATACAAAGAGAACAGAGAAAAAATTAAGAGTAAATAAGAAAGTTGTTTAAAATTGCATGCTCTAATTTTGACTAGACTATCCCTTTAACCTCTTAAGGACCAAGGATGTACAGGGTACATCTTACAAAAACTTTCACTTAATGACCAAGGACGTACCCTGTACATACTCAGGGTTTTCAAGCGCTGGATGCGATCATGAGCCACTTTTAGGGTATTGCAGTGATGCCTCGATATTGAGGCATCCTGTAATACCCTTTCTTAAGCATCCGATGCAGAGAGAGCCACTCTGTGGCCCTCTCTGCATCAGCCAGTGATGGTGCCGATCGTTGGTGGGTGGGAGCCATTGCAGGGAGGTGGGTGGGCGGCCCATCGCTGGGAACTTCCGGCCAGTGGGGGATCTCATTTGCGTGTGTGCGTGGGAGCACGGGCGCAACCGCTTACCAATAAGTGGTGGGAGAGGAGGGTGGGAGAGGATGGTGGGAGAGGGAGGGGGGAATAATGTTGGGAAAGGGATCTGGGAGGGGGAGAGTATTGAGGGGGCAGCTACACTACAGAAAAAGTTTGATTTATATAAAAAAGGGAACATTTTATTAAAAAGTGGGTAATGGCAGACAGCTGCCAGTACCCAAAATGGGTGGCAAGGGGGGGATCCTACACTGCAGAAAATATATAATTGAAAAAAACATAAAAAAAACAAACAAAAACCTTTTATTTTTATACTGGCAGACTTTCTGCTAGTACTAAAGATGGTGGTGACAATAGTGAGGTGTGGGAGGGAAGAGAACTGTTTGAGAGGGGTCAGGGAGGGAACAGGGGGTGGGATGTGTCAGGTGGGAGGCTGATCTCTACACTAAAACTAAAATTAATTTTCAAGCTCCCTACAAGCTAGTGCTACCTAATTAACCCCTTCATTGCTGGGCATAATACAAATGTGGTGCACAGCGGCATTTAGCAGCCTTCTAATTACCAAAAAGTAATGCCAAAGCCATAGATGTCTGCTATTTCTGAACATAGAGGATCCCAGAGAAGCATTTTCAACCCTTTGTGCCATAATTGCACAAGCTGTTAATAATTTCAGTGAGAAACCTAAAGTTTGTGAAAAGGTTTGTAAAAAAGTTAACGATTTTTTTTTATTTGATCACATTTGGCGGTGAAATGGTGGCATGAAATATAAAAATGGGCCTAGATCAATACTTTGGGTTGTCTACTAAAAAAAATATCTACATGTAAAGGGTTATTCAGGGATTCCTGACAGATATCAGTGTTAAAATATAGCTTATGCAAATTTTTAAGAAAAAATGGTTTGGAAATAGCAAAGTGCTACTTGTACTTTTTGCCATATAACTTGCAGAAAAATGGTATATAATATGTGTGGGTGCTGTAAATGAGTAAGAGGAAATATACAGCTAAGCACAAACACCTCAGAAATGTAAAAATAGCCCTGGTCCCAAACGGTAAGAAAATTGAAAAGTGCTGTGGTCACTAAGTGGTTAACGCATGACGCCTTGAAATGAAGATGTTTTCAAGAAATTCCCCAAAAGATTATAAACCCGGTGATCAAACTTTTTCCAGCATGGAGAGAAATTGTAGTGCAGACTTATCAGGGGCTGAACCCTCTAACTTCTCTAAGAAAAAGGGTGAAACCTGGAAGTCCCAGAGAGATAAAAGATGCCTCCCATAAAACTCTCCGCTCAGATGATATGGTCTAAAATTATCCTCCACCACTGCTAGATCTCTCACAAGATTCTAGACATGATAATCTTGCTATATTTCTAATTGCTAATTTGTAAAATCACTGCTGTATACAAAATCTAAATGCATTAAATTACAAAATAGAAAGTGCAAAGTCATATAAAATACAAAGTGCAATGTGTAAATGCAGCAGAACTCTCAAGCCATGCAGTGCTATATTGCACTGGACTTGTCTCTCCTTCATATACAGAAATGGAGGGAACACCCCTTAGAGAAGTATAGCACAATCTGCCTTTCTAAAAGTTTGTGAGGGATCTCAAAGTGCTGGAGGAACATTTTAGATAATCTCATCTGAGAGTAGAGATTTAGAACATCAAGCCCTATATATGATTGTGACTATATTTGGGCATAAATAAATGAGTTAGGTTACTCATTATCTAGTGCTACGTTGGTGGTCTTTGCAATACAGGATAATTTATGTTTCCTTGGATAGATCTATGGTGGGGTTGATGGTGGTCCCCTTACACCAGAGAAGAGGTCTGAAGAATATTCGCATTTCCAAATTTTTATATTAGAGAGAATCTGGGAGTTTTCTGGATCCCATTACAGAGATACATTTAGGAAATCTTTACTTATAAATATTAAAATTCAGTTTGTTCTGTTATTTTTTACTTTTGGTGTAAAGGGTATAGGGATTTATTAGCCTATCCAATTTTATATTAGAATGTTATATAAATATATTTTTGTACAAATGTTATTTTAATGTATTCATTTTTTTGGGGCTATTCTACAATGAGTAAGTATCATGATCATGTACTCTACGTTGTTGTATAATATTTTACAGTGTTTTACAGTGTTTAATTCTGAGATATATATATATATATATATATATATATATATATATATATATATATATATACTGTATATATATATATATATATATATATATATTACACATACATATATATGTCTAAATATGTAATGTATGTATACAGATATATATATATACAGGGAGTGCAGAATTATTAGGCAAATGAGTATTTTGACCACATCATCCTCTTTATGCATGTTGTCTTACTCCAAGCTGTATAGACTCGAAAGCCTACTACCAATTAAGCATATTAGGTGATGTGCATCTCTGTAATGAGAAGGGGTGTGGTCTAATGACATCAACACCCTATATCAGGTGTGCATAATTATTAGGCAACTTCCTTTCCTTTGGCAAAATGGGTCAAAAGAAGGACTTGACAGGCTCAGAAAAGTCAAAAATAGTGAGATATCTTGCAGAGGGATGCAGCACTCTTAAAATTGCAAAGCTTCTGAAGCGTGATCATCGAACAATCAAGCGTTTCATTCAAAATAGTCAACAGGGTCGCAAGAAGCGTGTGGAAAAACCGAGGCGCAAAATAACTGCCCATGAACTGAGAAAAGTCAAGCGTGCAGCTGCCAAGATGCCACTTGCCACCAGTTTGGCCATATTTCAGAGCTGCAACATCACTGGAGTGCCCAAAAGCACAAGGTGTGCAATACTCAGAGACATGGCCAAGGTAAGAAAGGCTGAAAGACGACCACCACTGAACAAGACACACAAGCTGAAACATCAAGACTGGGCCAAGAAATATCTCAAGACTGATTTTTCTAAGGTTTTATGGACTGATGAAATGAGAGTGAGTCTTGATGGGCCAGATGGATGGGCACGTGGCTGGATTGGTAAAGGGCAGAGAGCTCCAGTCTGACTCAGACGCCAGCAAGGTGGAGGTGGAGTACTGGTTTGGGCTGGTATCATCAAAGATGAGCTTGTGGGGCCTTTTCGGGTTGAGGATGGAGTCAAGCTCAACTCCCAGTCCTACTGCCAGTTTCTGGAAGACACCTTCTTCAAGCAGTGGTACAGGAAGAAGTCTGCATCCTTCAAGAAAAACATGATTTTCATGCAGGACAATGCTCCATCACACGCGTCCAAGTACTCCACAGTGTGGCTGGCAAGAAAGGGTATAAAAGAAGAAAATCTAATGACATGGCCTCCTTGTTCACCTGATCTGAACCCCATTGAGAACCTGTGGTCCATCATCAAATGTGAGATTTACAAGGAGGGAAAACAGTACACCTCTCTGAACAGTGTCTGGGAGGCTGTGGTTGCTGCTGCACGCAATGTTGATGGTGAACAGATCAAAACACTGACAGAATCCATGGATGGCAGGCTTTTGAGTGTCCTTGCAAAGAAAGGTGGCTATATTGGTCACTGATTTGTTTTTGTTTTGTTTTTGAATGTCAGAAATGTATATTTGTGAATGTTGAGATGTTATATTGGTTTCACTGGTAAAAATAAATAATTGAAATGGGTATATATTTGTTTTTTGTTAAGTTGCCTAATAATTATGCACAGTAATAGTCACCTGCACACACAGATATCCCCCTAAAATAGCTATAACTAAAAACAAACTAAAAACTACTTCCAAAAATATTCAGCTTTGATATTAATGAGTTTTTTGGGTTCATTGAGAACATGGTTGTTGTTCAATAGTAAAATTAATCCTCAAAAATACAACTTGCCTAATAATTCTGCACTCCCTGTATATATATATATATATATATATATATATATATATATATATATATATATATATATATATATACAGCACACCATTTTTTGTAATAATTATTATTATTATTAATATTTTTAATATTTTATATTTCAAGAACACGCTTTGAGATTTGTAATTTTTCATGTGCGCTAACCCGACACCGCATTAGCCCTAAAGCGCAAAACAGAAATCGCGTTACGCATATTTTCCATTCCTATGTTCTTCACATAGAAATCTTTAAAAAAAATTATTATTAAATATATTTGTCTATAAATGTATCTGATAATGCTAATGTAAATAGATATTTATACCTATACGTCTATAGGAATATATACTAATAGAAATATATATTTACAATAAAATAATGTATACATGTTCCTTATATGAAGTGCATTGGCTACAATTGTTTACTAGTAGAGCAATTAATTTAATGAGATAATGGTAAGTTATGAATACACAGAAATATGTCAGTGTGCAGTTAGCATATGGAGCTGTACCCTCTAGACTACAGTGGGGGAAGAGGTTAATACACATGCCGTTCTACCTTATTGTGCTGTTGTGACTCCCAGCAGCTTGCCCTGTTCCTCTGAGAGTTGCTTGTTATAAGAAGCATCAGGTGAAGAGATGGGTGCTGATGAAACACTTAATGAGAGTTTGTCACCCTGTCAGGGGCTGGAGCTGACTTGCAGAAGAAGCAGCCAGCCAAACTGTTATTTACATATGTATTTATAGTTTGTTCAATTCACCATCAGTTAGACTTTAAATAAGAAATCTGAATATTTCAGAAAATTAGCACCCGTTATTTTATTAAATATTTTTTTTATCTGTATCCTTTATGAGTGACTACCATTAAATGATGTAGATATACAGTTTATTCAGAGGTTAAGAGGGATACATTTAGTACACACTGACAAAAATATGAAATTGCAATGAAACATACACACTAACACATAAATTGACACAAACATAAAGTGCAAGAGTAGCTAGAATGTGCACATAAATAACTGTACTTTGTGAGTGATGCTATAGCTTGCTAGCATGACTCACAACATTTTGGGTGATGATTTTTGAATTGTCATGAGCGGATCTGGGTAGTCTAGGGCTGGTCTTGCCAGGCGTGAGCTCGCAAATAGTTTGAAGACTTTGGGAAGGGCACACAAGGAGGAACAGTATCGAGAACAGAGGTTCCAGTTCAGAACATACTTCAGGAAAACTGAGACCTGTTTGTAGTATTTTCCTCTTGTAATTCCCAGAATCCCATCTATTTTTACTAAATTTAGTTAACTGATACAAATATAGATACCTACAGACACAAACAAATATGTACACATTTACACATAGACACAGACTGCTAAATATACAATTCCACTGTTTCTGTCTAAATGTGAATGAAGGGGTTTATTTTCTATCCAGTATTACCCAGTTTTCAGTTGAACAGTATTTGCTTTAGATTTTTTCAGAAGAGTATGAGGTTATACACACCACGCAGTGAATTATTACTGTATAGCTGATTTTAGAGGAATGCCTGCTAGCATATTCAGATTAAAAAACGTAGAGGAATACATTTGATCTGACTCTTCTGAATGATGGACTATTCACCAGGTCATTGGGAACCAGTAATATATATTAGTTTAGGGCCTTACCTACACCTATAGGTATGCACAAGAATCCATATGGGGGTTTTTCTATACAAAACCTCATCCTTGTCACTAGGAGGCATAGTCTAAGTATTTCAGTAATTCATGAGACCCTTGGTGGTATTTATTTCTCCATCATTTCTATGAATCAGATATTAGGATTCAGCTTAGGAATCTGATATGCTTATAAGGCCCTTGTGGGTTATTTTATTACAGGGCTCATTCTCTATTTTTGGAGTAGGATTTCTAGGTATACTATAAGTCTATAACATGGCATGATTTTTATTTGTATTTAGTCTCTATTGGATACAATGTAAGAAGGATTTTAATTGGTTTTCTAGAACACAAACAAAGATGTGGGATTATTTTTTTTTTAGATTTTATACTTTTTATATTTTATCTTCTGGTTAGAACTAGCTCTGGATTTAAGAGAACACAGTCAGAACTTAAGCCTCCATTCAGTTTCATGACTTATAATAGGCCTTCAAATGACATTGTACTGTAAAGTGTCCTCCCCTTTATTGTCTTCCTAGTGATCCATTTACCTGCAGAGGTGAACTGTTTAATGATAATTCATTTACATGATTTTGTCTTTTGAAATAGCTGATTTTGCCTGTTGAATACACCTCCTAAACTGAACATTGCATTACTGCAGTACTGACTATAGTAAAACTATGTAATCAAGAGGCAGAAACAGAAATTAACCTCCCACTGGGTGGTAGAAAAAGGAAAGCACAGCCTATTTGAAAGAATGTTTCAGCAACAGTTATGAATCTAATGGAATCGTATCAGCTGGTTTCCCAAGTACATTGTTCCTCTAAAGGGTCTCAGATTTGAGTTAAATGTGCATTTCCTGTGGATGAAGAGTGACATCCAAAGATGTCAACCCCTTTTCTACTGGCTCCCCTACAAGCAACATCCTGCACTTAAAAATACAGCAGTTGCAGCCTTACAAGAATCAATAAATAGCAGCTGATACTACTTTCTATGGGAGTAGCAAAAACCCATTTACTTGCAGTGTTGCAAACTGGTCACAATTACATGTGACTTGTAATAAACCAGCTGATCATATATTTTTCATTCCACCAGCGTAAACTATAAGAAACCAGCTGCAACTATAGTCCTGACTAGTATTTAAAGGGACAGTAAAGTCATAATTAGGCATTCATGATTCAGACAGAACAGACAATTCTCTTGTCTCTTGTTATCTTTTGTTAAAGGGTTTATCTAGGTATGCCAAGGAGCATCTAAGCACCTGGGTACTAGCTGCTGATTGGTGGTGGCATATATATGCCTATTGTCATTGGTTCAACCCATGTGTTCAGTTAGCAACCAGTAGTGCATTGCTGCTCCTTCAACAAATGATACCAAGAGAATGAAGCAAATTTGAATAGAAGTAAACTAAAATATGTTTATAATTGTATGCTCTACCTAAATCACAAAAGAAAAATGTTGTGTTTCATGTGCCTTTAATATTGTGCATCAGCTAGGTGAGAAAATACAACTGGTGCAAAGTCTTACACCAGCCTGCGGAATCAAAGATACTGCTGGTGGTAAATATCCAGGATGATGCGAAGAGAATATTAAATTCAAAATGCAAGGCCTCATAAATTTGTTATTATGTATATAAAATTATTAATGTACTCATTGTTTATTTTACCCACTTTTTTCTGCAATGTAAATTACCCACTCCTTAATACAATTGACATAGACAAACCTAAAGTTCACCCTTAGAAATAAAACTAATCATGACTCATGTCACAGTCAAGGGGCAAGCATACATAGCCCCCCCCCACACACATAAACCCCGTAGCAAGCCGTCATAATCATCATCAAAAGCATCCCAACCCCAGAAGTCCCCTGAAACTGGCACACAGGCAGCAGATTTCCCAGAACACATGTGCAATAATGCCTTGTATATTATACATGCACATAGTCTTTGTTACAGTAATGAGTTAGGTGGCAGATTGTTATGTGAAAAGAAAACAACACTGTGATAAGGAGAGTAGATACTTGTGCGGAGCAATTCTAGGAATTTGCTGCATATGAGTGCCCTATGTCTATGACACTTCTTGAGAGTATGAGCCCAAGTTCTCTGAAGAAAACAGAAAAAAGCCTTTTTGGACAGTTTGGTAGCACTTAAGGTTGTGTGGAAACAATTGTTTTGTACTTACCACCTTGGTCAATTCCACCAAATTTCACCACTCCTGGTCTAGGAGCTTTACTTACCTAAATTGTACCCGTTCTGTGATTAAACTATTTTCTATATGCTCCAATTATATAATAAACACAACCATACTCTTTGACAAACCATCTATATTAATAATTTTAATTTCTTTCATTTTAGAAACACTGCAAAAAAACAAACAAAAATAACCATACAAATACTGTGTAATAGATGGACTACAGAATCTGGCTGGCACGTTCAGGATACAGATAATGGGGGAGTATCTTTAGATTAGTTAAGGATGCTAAGTGATGCTTATATTCCCAGGCTAGTCTATAGTAGAATACAGGGCATGAGCTCCCTGATAAGTATTAGGATCATTGCATTTCACCCTCGCATAACTGCAGGTTACAGTGCAGAGAGAGCACCATGGGGTATTGCTGGATGCAGGTCATATTTACCTGAAGGTCACTACAGGATTTAAGCCCTATTTCATGCTTCTGTTTTTATTCACAGTGTGCAGTGGGCAGAGTAACCAGAGACAGCTGTGTTACAGTTGGGATCCAAAACCCTGAAATAGTCTGATAAATAATTACACAAGTGAGAAACACAGACAAACAGAAATGCTTCTGTGGTTTGTGACTCACAGAGGTTTTGAGACAGCTGTATTGCTATGTGTTTGTAAGCTATTGCTTACAGTTTCCATTTAAGGGCACTGACTCCATATTTCTAATAATACTCCTTCTGAGTAATGTTTGTATGAAGACTACAAAAGGATATCCTAGGCCATAAATTACTGCAGGTAACCTGTAAGTCTGTACTGAGACAGAAAGGTCATCATTACACCTAAGACACATTAAATACTAATGAAAGCCATAATGCAAAATTAAGTCAGTCAGAAAGCAAATAAATTGCTTAGCAAAGACATTGTGAGGTTACTTGGAAAATAAAGCTTCAGGTTAGCTTAGCCAGCATCCATGATAGACAATCTGAATTCTCCATGCAAAGCTTTGCTTCAAATAGAAGACACTGCACAATATCTGTGTGTAATGGTGCTGAAGTGTGAAGATTAATTACAGGTATTAATGTCTCATAAAGGATCAGAATAAGATTCCTGAAATAGCACACACATCCCAGACCTCTCAGATCTCCAAAGATCTTTTTGTGTGATATACAGAAGCTTCACTCTGGGATTCTGGGAAAGAAAAGCCCAGCTGTATTAATCAGTGTAGGAGTTGACCATCCACAGGAGTGATTTTCACTACACTTCAGCATTCTCAGATGAATTCTGTAGGAGAAACCAGAGCAATATTACAGCATTTTAGTGCATAATGAGGTCAGATTGTTGCATATGGGGACATCATTAGCAACCGAGCAATTAACAACTTCAGGAATAATAAATGTTATGTGTGTTTTTAATGTTTCTTATAAAGAATTAAACATCACTAGCACATTACACAGTTTCTAGTAAGGAACAATCCAATATATTTTACAGAATGTTGAGGTATATATTGTTATGGAGCAAACAAAATATGCTTTCTGGGTTTTACTGGTTTTGGATTTCTATAACTACAAAACTGTCAATCAGAAAACAAAGTTGTACTTGTCTATAATCTAATAGACTGTGGTGTGATCAGTAATAAAGTACTTAATACCACTATCACTTTAAATTTCCATAAACCAGTCATTTGCTCATCCCTAGTTATACAGGTTACAAAGCTCCTCCCTATCCTTTATATTGTGTGATTGTCACAGTTTGCAAGCCCTGTACAGTTGTGCACAGCACTCTGGGTTATAAATATCGGAAGTGAACATACAAACAAATGTATGGCCTATCCTAACCACGCCTACTATATAACAATTTGGCTGTGGTGTGCCCCAGCTCCGCCTACAGAACATCTGCAACTCCACCCTCAGAACTCCAGTCCCAGATAGTATCCAGAAAATGAATCTAACATAATTTGATGCCCAGGTAAAGCACTAAGGACACACGGCATCAATACATTTGGTGCTTCAGGCAATAATAACTACAATAGTAACTCACCAATGCATAGATATTATATTTACTACTAACTTACTACCTCACTAGATAGAAATGAATAACCTTTTGTCAAACTTGATTAAAGGGACTTTAAACTCATAAAAGTACTCCCATACATATAAAAGAGCACTCTTTAAACATGTTATAAATATGTTTTTTTCCATAAAGATAAAGCTGTTTATTTTAAAACTCTCAGGAAGTGCCACTGGTCCATGGAAGAGAACCTTAGTGCTTATATGGAAAACTCACACAGCAACACACCCTCAAACACAAAAAAACAATCTTTTATTATTTGTCAGCACAAAAACATCTGTTTTTCATTTAACACAAAACTGTGATCATTTTAAAATGTCCTATTGTAGATGCAACAAACATTACCTTTATGCCCCTTTAAGGGGCTTTAAACACTTAGGGCCAGATTACGAGTGGAGCTCTAATTAATACTCCAGCATGAGTGTTAATTGCGCTAGAAGTAAGCTTTTTGCACGCATCGGGTTGCGCTCGTATTATGAGTTGAAAGTAAACTGTTTTCACTTGCACACTAACCTGACGAGTGCAAAAAAACTAACTTAAAATAGCATTTGTGCGTTCACGTATTCCCTCATAGAAGTCAATGCAAAAAAAACACCCTACAATCACGCATATTGCATATTCTCATGTGCGCTAACCCAACATGAAAATATGAATATTTCACATTCCAATGATCTTCACATACAAGAATATGTTCTATGTATTCATAAATAAATACATACATATATATATATATATATATATATATATATATATATATATATGACGGTTTTTGGTAAAATATATATTTATACCTATATACTGTATATATAGATGATTATATATAGGTATAGCTATATACATATATATTTATATATAGAAATATCTATTTAGAATGTTTTAGAACATATTGTGCTATGTGAAGAACATTGGAATGTGAGATATTTACAGTATAACACTTTATTAAACCTGAATATTGCATAAATATTTTTTTTCAGGTTTTCATCTACTTAATTGCAAAGGGCTCCAATGCACTGATATCTATCTAGATATAAACTGTATACGTATGTATTTATGTGTTTATATGTGTATAAATGTCTGTAAATACATATATACACACAAATACGTAAAGACATATGTATACATATATAGAAATACATATATATATATATATATCATTAGACATGTATATGTATGTATCTCAACGTTAAATCCCTTTACCTGACTTTTTTTTCTAACAACTTTGCAATATATTTGTGAATAGTTTTTATTAGATAGGGCTCCATGTACGAAGCAGCAAAAGCTGCTCCGGAGCCTTTGCGGGGCAGGTTCGCATATGCGAGCCTGCTTCCTGCAATGTAAGAAGCAGCGGTCATTAGACCGCTGCTTCCTACACCCTACGCCACCTCTTAGGTGGCGAGGCAAAATCACAGAGAGCATGCTCGCTCTCGGTGATTGACAGCCCCTTCAGTCGCGTGATTGGTCGCATGATTGAAGGGGCGGGCATTACACACTCCGATGAGTGTGTAATGATACATACGGGCAAGCGGATCAACAGATCCGCTGCCCGTGTGTAGCGAAGGCGGGCAGACAGCTTCGCGAGTTGAGAAGCTGTCCGCCCGCCATTTAGTACATGGAGCCCTTAGTGTTATTATGAATATGTGTAATTTGTAATGTATTTTTTATTTGTTTTGTGATACTTTTTAGTTTTGCAAAACAGTTAACCAGAGCTCTGAAGTCGCGGTAATCATTCTAGCGTAAATCGCGATTGCTCTCTAATGATCGCGTTCACTTTCAACTCTTAATACCTGCGGTAAGCCTGATGATCGCAAAACCCGCGATAAACCCCTTATCGCTCGCGTGCAAATGTTTGCGCTCCACTTATAATCTGGCCCTTAATAAATTCTAGGCAGAATGATGCATTCAAAGTAAAGGTTAGCCTGAGAATATGCAGATGTATTTTAAAAAATATACGGTATTAGTTCTTAAAATATAGATAAAATAGGGGTAAAATCTGTTTCCATATTGTAATCTAGTTTTCTTTCTCTGCTGAGGCCAATAAGGGATAGCTATAAATAGAAGGTTCAACCAATGCCTATACGGAATATAGTATATATATATATATATATATATATATATATATATATATATATATATATAAGCCTGGAGTCTGCTTTTCCACTTTTAACAGGAATTGGAATGTTCAAATGAAATGATCATAAAAGGTGAATAAAATAAATAAATCATAATGCAAATATTTTTTACAAAATATAATTAAAGATTTTATATTACAAGCTCAAGATTTTAAATGTCCCTTTAACCTCAGACTCACGTTAGATTTCATGCTTCTTTTTTTCAGCAGCGAGGAAAAAAAAAACATAAACTGACAAAAATGCATGAAATCTTACAATTTTAAGCACTTCTCTGATATTTTTCCTGAAATCAAGATGTTTGTTTTTCAAGTCACTTCCCAGTAAAAGGTATGAGAGAACGTCATTGCTGCGTTATATAAAAACACGCTATAATTTGATGGTAATTATTGTTTTGAAAGGGTGGCACACAGAAATAAACCAACGGAATGCAAATTGTCTTTTTTTAAGTGATTGTGGGTTTTAAAATTCCATGGATTTCAGCAGAAAGCACTGCCAAAGAAAAAGGTTTATTTGGTAAAATCAGAAATAGCTTCACTAGCTATAAATTATAGACAGGAGAAAGGAGTCTGGAACAGACAATGCTTGTAGGAGATGACTTTAACCAGCATGCAATTCAAAGTACTAGCAACAGACAATATGCTATTTACTAGCAACAGACAATTTGTTATTTGCGCGCACAGGAGTAGAATCTCATTTTGAATAAGATATGGTTTGTGTGATGTCTGTACCAGATTTTAATCTTGTTTATAATCAGGGAAAAGCTACCAGTGTATTTCTTTGAGCAAAGTGCTGTTTTAAAACATGCATGTTAGGTATATCTGTATATGCTCATTATTTCTAAATACATCTGTGCAATTAATGTAATAAATTTTGTTAAGCATCAATGAAATGTGTTCTGCCTAAGATTTTAACCTCTGATTCGGAATATAAATAAGACTGAATTCTCAGTTTCAAAACATATTTATAGAGATCCGTAACACTTTCAGTTGCTGTAGATTTTTTTTTTTTTGTCTAAACCTTCAAAGGGGTCTGTTCCAGTATGTTATAAGAGCTATGCTCTTGCAAGTCTTTTTAAAATTGAGGTCATTTAATTCCATTAGAATACTGTGGTATATTTTATTCCTTTAGAAAAGCATTTTGTAGCATTTAGCTTCAAAATTTGTACTGTAAAATGTTCTCCCCTTTAATTGGCTCCTAATGATCAATGTTACCTCCAGGAGTATATTCAGTTAAGCTACAAATAGCTTATTTGTCTTTTTTTTTATCATTTGAAATATCTTATTTTGTCTGTTGAACTTCCTACTATACTAAAAATTTCTAAACCATAGCTCCGGTTATAGAAAAGCTGTGCAAACGAGAGGCAAAAGACGAAATCAACCTCCAAATTGAGTGGGAGAGCAACACCCATACTTTAAAATTATATAAAAAAAAGTTACACAAGTAAAATACAATAATCAAAATGTGAATTTATGATGTCTGGAGAGCTAATTAAAGGGATATGATACCCACATTTTTTTCTTTCATTATACAGATAAAGCATGCAATTTAAACAACTTTCTAATTTACTTCTGCTATCAAATTTTCTATGTTATCTTTGTATCTTTTGTTGAAAAGCAGGATTGTAAGTTCAGGAGTGTGCACATGTCTGATATGGCAGCAATTCTGCAAGAATGTTATCTATATGCAAGAGCACTAGATGGAAACTGGAATGTTGTTTAACATTGTATGTTCTATTTAAATCATGAAAGAAAAATGTTGGGTTTCATGTCCCTTTAACATCCTTGAAGGTCTCTAAAAGTCCACACATGTTTTATGTTTAACCAGATAATTTTGTTATATTGTAAATGTAAGTCAGCTTAAAGGGACATTCCAGTCAAAATTAAAGGGACATTCCAGTCAAAATGTAAATGCACTTAAATGAATTACACCAATTTGCAATATACATTTATTGACAAAAATTATTCTAGTCAAAGTTATCACTGTTTTAGTGTTAACATTTTTTTCTGCACGTGCATGTGAAGCATAGCTAGATATTCTCAGTGCACCAGCATTTTAAATATTGCATGTGCTCATAGCGCCAGTGGGGCTTGTACCATGTCAGAAATTAACAAATTGAGTCATTACCAGATGGTACAAGCACCTTAGGCTCTCTGAGCAAGTGCTGTGTTTAAAATGCTGGTGCACGGTGCATACTTAAATACACTTTTGAAACATCTATAGCTTTTATTAGAAGAATTTTGCTTATAGATGTATATTACAAAATTGCTTCTGTTCAATACTGAAATGCATCCATGTGGATTCCAGTTTTTTTCTGGAATGACCCTTTAAACTTTCATGGTCTAGATAGAGCATGCAATTTTAGACAACTTTCCAATTTACTTCTATTATCAAATTTACTTTGTTCTCTTGGTATTATTTGTTGAAGAGTAAACCTATTTGGGCTCATAGGACTTTACAAGAGCACACGTGTCTAGCAGTCTATTGAAGTAGTGTTTGCAACATTGTTTATAAAAATGTTATAAAAAGTTACAAATACTGCTGCCATAGGGGCCGATTTATCAAGGCATCAATCTCATCGCATTTGCGATGGGCCATACATCGCTGGCGCGAATCTACATTCGACAGCCTTATTTATCAAAAAGTCTGTCAAAAAGACGCGCGTAAAGTCCGGCGCGATTAGCATCGGACTGTTGATAAATAAGAATCATCGATGTTGCGGATATCGTTATTTATCAAATGATCTACCCTGAATATCTATCAAATGAAGATATTTTAGTCTTCTTATTCCAACTTTATTTATAACATTGTACATATATCTTTGCATATACTTGTGTATTTATATATATATATGTTTAAATGTATGTGTGTGTATGTGTATATATATATATATATATATATATATATATATATATATATATATATATATATAAAACACAGGAATGGACCGCACTCACAGACTGGACTGGGTACACATCCTAAGCCACTGTTAACTCCACAGCCCTGAACACTGACAGACAGCTGCAAAGTTCCCAGCAACCCAGGCAGTTAACCCCCGAGCAACCTAGGTGTCAGGTCCGCAGGGGAGCATTACAAACATTAACACAAAAAACCCAGCACTCACTAGCAGATTCACAGCAATGTTTAAAAGCAAAACTGGGGGAAGTCAGTTACATTTGGCGCCAAAGGATCAAGCCCAGGACCACGACAAGGTCTCCCCCTTCCTGGGACCCTAACCAGCACCCACACAATGCATACTTCCAAACAAACCAACTGGGAACCTCCCAGGGTGACACAGGCTTTTGTAACCTTCCCTATGTAAATACAAAACACAGGAATGGACCGCACTCACAGACTGGACTGGGTACACATCCTAAGCCACTGTTAACTCCACAGCCCTGAACACTGACAGACAGCTGCAAAGTTCCCAGCAACCCAGGCAGTTAACCCATGAGCAACCTGGGTGTCAGGTCCGCAGGGGAGCATTACAAACATTAACACAAAACACAAAAAACCCAGCACTCACTAGCAGATTCACAGCAATGTTTAAAAGCAAAACTGGGGGAAGTCAGTTACATTTGGCGCCAAAGGATCAAGCCCAGGACCACGACAAGGTCTCCCCCTTCCTGGGACCCTAACCAGCACCCACACAATGCATACTTCCAAACAAACCAACTGGGAACCTCCCAGGGTGACACAGGCTTTTGTAACCTCCCCTATGTAAATACAAAACACAGGAATGGACCGCACTCACAGACTGGACTGGGTACATATCCTAAGCCACTGTTAACTCCACAGCCCTGAACACTGACAGACAGCTGCAAAGTTCCCAGCAACCCAGGCAGTTAACCCCCGAGCAACCTGGGTGTCAGGTCCGCAGGGGAGCATTACAAACATTAACACAAAACACAAAAAACCCAGCACTCACTAGCAGATTCACAGCAATGTTTAAAAGCAAAACTGGGGGAAGTCAGAGGGAGACCTTGTCGTGGTCCTGGGCTTGATCCTTTGGCGCCAAATGTAACTGACTTTCCCCAGTTTTGCTTTTAAACATTGCTGTGAATCTGCTAGTGAGTGCTGGGTTTTTTGTGTTTTGTGTTAATGTTTGTAATGCTCCCCTGCGGACCTGACACCCAGGTTGCTCGGGGGTTAACTGCCTGGGTTGCTGGGAACTTTGCAGCTGTCTGTCAGTGTTCAGGGCTGTGGAGTTAACAGTGGCTTAGGATGTGTACCCAGTCCAGTCTGTGAGTGCGGTCCATTCCTGTGTTTTGTATTTACATAGGGGAGGTTACAAAAGCCTGTGTCACCCTGGGAGGTTCCCAGTTGGTTTGTTTGGAAGTATGCATTGTGTGGGTGCTGGTTAGGGTCCCAGGAAGGGGGAGACCTTGTCGTGGTCCTGGGCTTGATCCTTTGGCGCCAAATGTAACTGACTTCCCCAGTTTTGTTTTTAAACATTGCTGTGAATCTGCTAGTGAGTGCTGTTTTTTTTGTGTTTTGTATATATATATATATATATATATATATATATATAAATATGTGTGTATATATATATATATATATATAGATATATATATATATATTTATGTAAATATATGTGTTATGTCTTAATTTTTTTCAAACATATTTACATGTATTATTTATCTTTTAAATTCTTTTCATTCAAAAGTAATGCAAGTTCAAGTGCTGGCCCAGATTTTGTGCTACACCTGTCTATTGTTTCCTGATTGGAATCTCTATTTTAAGACCAATACTACACAGGTGTTAAAATCCTGGGCTGGCCTTCTAGATTAAACATTTAAACTCTAAAACAATTCAAGAGATAATAGGAAAACATTATAGAGGTGACTATAATTGCTGCTTTATCTGAATCATGACAATTTCATTTTTTGAAGACTATCCCTTTCTGCTTAAAATTATATTGAATCAAACATCATTTCCAGATTTTATTTGATTATAATACACTTACAAATGTTGACTAATTATGTATTTTCTGAATATTAAATTGTCTGATCTTTTTTGGTTATGTTCATGTGACAACCAATTGTTCATGTAGTGAAAGTGACAGCCATTGTATGTCTTAGCAATTATAATACACAATGTCACTTACAATTTTTGACAATTGATTTTTTTGCATCGTCAAAGGTCACTTTATCGCCTTATACATATTATTCCCCCGTCATATTTATCCCAAATATGCGGTACGTGCATCCCATCATCTCATGAATATTATAATCCCTTTTTTGTCATCTCTAACACTAACTACTACTGCAACACCAATTCCACCAGTATTGACCAATTTGATTCGTTATTGAGAGTAGAAAACATATGTTAACTTTTGATTCGCTTATTTAATTAATCATGTGATTATGGATTTCCCAATAAAACATGGTCGATAATTGACTTATTTGGTAGTTATTAGAAGTTAGAGTATTGCGTGGAAGAAGGAGCAGAAATGTTCTTTTAACTAGGGAGCAATTGTTCCATGCGTTAAACATGCCGCAAATTTTTTTATTAACAAATGAAGTTATACTCTTTGGTAATCTAAATATATAATGTAATATCTTGTTTGTTCTCTTTTATCCCTATAAATTTGACAGCATCTAGTTCTAGTGAAAGGAGTTCATCCCTTTGACTCAAAGGATATAGACCAATTCTTGGGAGAAATACTCTTGGCACTCTTATGCGTTTTTGTTGACGCACATCTACTTGTGCAGCCTGTTGCTGGTTTATCAATCTCCTCCTTCTGCATCTAAAAGGTCAGGGACTGTGTTCCTTTCTTTCATTCCTGTATAAATAATTTGTCCCCTTGCTTTGTAATGAACTCTACGATAGAGAGATGAAACATAACCCATAAGAAGGGTAACATCTCCCTACTTGATTTTATTTAGTAATAAGGGCAGATCTTAATATATTTTGTTATCACAAATGGTTAAAGGGACATTTTTATTATAATTCATGATTCAGATGGTTCATTAATATCCTTGTGTCATAAAAGTATTGCAAATTGGGGCAGATCCGAAACCTTGATCTTACATGGTCGCATCTTCTCTGTGCTCTCACTGATCACTTGAAACCCGCCGGTAACAGGAGAGATCCAACAGCACAAAATTATACCTAATTGTCTATGAGGACAGACTACTTAACAGTACCTGAAATTTTGAGAAATTTGAGCTGTATTTGTGAAGTTTGAGGCAGACATCAGACGTAGAAGGCCTAGAGTGGCGGCTCACACATAGGCAACGCCACCCCCCTCGAACATTCAAGGGTATTTGTCCTAACTGGGTGCTCACTATTACAACCCGATATATATACTTACCTGCAGATCCAAATCAACTTCACAAAGCCTGAACAACAGAAGATATTATTTAATCTCCTCTTATTGCTGCATCGCAAAATGGATGCCGAACAGGATCTAGGCCTGCACGCTGGCTGCGATAGCAGCATGAAAAACTGGAACACTGTCTCCAGAGCCTTATGGCCAGAGCACCTTGGGACTTCCTTATGCATCTTTACCAAAAGCGGCAGGAACTACACCAGTCAGCTAAAGCCAACAAAGTGGACACAATGCCGGACCTACCAGAGGTTGTTGATCTTGCAGTGGAGCTGCTATGCTTGCCCTTGACATTTACTCCGCAGCCGTCTAGCTACACGGGGGGTATCAAGAAGATGAGCGGCTTTTGCCATAGGGAAGCTGCTGCCATAAAGCCCAAGAAGCTGTCAGAGTCCGATTTGAGCTTCAATGCCATTATAATGGAGACGACCACACCTGTTAATGCACAGGACTTCACGACACCAGAAGGTAACAAATTTAATTCTGCTCCAGATCGGGTGCCTGGGGAGGACACTCATGCGGCTCTAAACAACAAAAAGAGTCTTAGACTATCGGGTGTTTATAAGGTAAATAAAACTGGGCAATTATACCGGCTGGATTATGTGGACAAGAATCGATCTGAAAAGTTGTTAGAGGAAGGTTGTTCAAGATCTTCAAAACCACTACCTAGTTACCACTCTCAAGACGTTGGCGGCCACATATGGGACACTGGGACAAAATTTACACTTTTGCAGGATATGCCTGGATTCAGAAGTAAGGTGAGGGTCTTTCCTGAGCACGTAGTGCTTACTAGTTACTAAGGGAGAGTCATATGGACATCTTGGGCTGCTTGGTCATATTTTACTTGTAATTACAAAATGCTAGCTTTTATTTGTTGTCTCATAATGTTATAATATTAGGGGTGAGATATGAGTCCACACTGTTAATTAACCATGCTTTTGATATTATACAGAAGTTCCTTTACTTTTTTATTATTAAACTATCCTACTTCCCGCGGTTTGCGGCCGAGACCGAGGAGGGGGCTAGGTATGTCACTGCAAAATTATTGGAACTGTCTTTATTTAATTATGATCAGACTGGTGAAATTTATGCTAATCAAACCTATATCTCTGGTTTATTACGCCCTTGCACTCTATATAACGCTTTGATGTATTAATTTCCTTTTTATCTTGTTTGGTAGACACCACTACTGTTATAGTACCCTTAAATATAACCGCATGGCCCCCGAGGGAGACATACTATATAACACAGACAAAAAAAGGGTCCCTAAATATGAAATATCGTTGTCTCCAAATGTATGAAGGATATATTTCCCTCAGAGCGCTTGAGTAATAAATTTCCTTATCCTAATCGCTGAAAGTTCCCAAATACATAGCTATTTGCAACACCCACTCAATAAATAAATTATAGAACATATTAGTGATGGTGCACTGCTACCCAGGCTGCTCTTTTGGCCTCAAACTGCTGTATGCTACCCTTCAGGAGAGGTTATAAAAGTAAACCTGAATACTCCTTGCTGTATCGAATTGCAGCCTAAACTTTTTCAAATTAAGCAGCTTAAGTTCTATTACCCAATAGAGGTTGATTTGTCTCTTCTTTATATGTTATGGTTCATGCTTAATTGTTTTTTGTGTTAATGTTTAAATTCAATGAGTGAGTACCCAGTTGGGACCTTTGCATCTTCTATCCTTAAAATGTAACACATATTCAGCATTATTATCAGCATTATTACCTTTAGAGATTCTGTGTATTTTATGTTATTGTTGTTTAATAAACCCCTAAAGGAAGTTATCTACAAATATAGGATCCAAGAGTGATCTACTATGACAGGAAGAGGGGAGAAAAATGAAGGGGAAGGTTATTTTATTTTTAATTATTGTTTGCTTCTGGTGCATTGTATATTTTCAGATATGCCATAAATGTTTGTAATGATTAATGTACCATACAATTTATGCCTGTAAACGTCTTTACCTTCAATAAAAAAACTTAAAAAAAAAAAAAAGTATTGCAAATTTCGAAATATTCTGCCTGTTCATTGTTAACTGTCTGCGATGACAAACAGCATAGAAAAAACCTTTTCAGGATCCAATTGATTTCTATGGCATTCGCGGCCTCAGAGGTGGTGGTTTGAAGGCTAGGTACGCTGCGTCAGAATAGACGCGAGCGTACATGTTGAATGTTTGATAAATTGGTAAGAGGGTCAAATAGAGTCGAATGTGAAGGCGGATCATCAGTATTACGCTCGAATAGAGTCGAATGTGAAAGCGGATGATCTGTATTACGCTTGAATAACGCAAGTAACGATTTGCATCGGTTTGATCTCGCGGGAGTGTATATTATGTCTAACATTTCAACATTGACGCTGTGTTAACTAGGGCGGATCAACTTTGCGTCTAAGTTGAAGCTTTGATAAATCGGCCCCATAGATTGCTAAAGAAAAGTGCACTCTCCTAAAGCCCTATGAGCCCAACTAGGTTTAATAATACAAAGAGAACAAAACAACTTTGATAATAGAAGTAATTTGTAAAGTTATTTAAAGTGAAGGTAAATTTAGATGATAAAGTGCCCGGTTTTTAAAAATCTGATTAAAAACAGGGGCACTTTAATTCATCAAAATTTACATTTCACTCGTGTTGTGAAAATACTTACATTTTAATCTTGACAGCCGCTCCAGCGATTCCCCCGGTCGTCGCAAGCCTCTTCATACGTCAGAAATAACGGATCATCCTCCAATCACAGCTCCCCCCCCCCCCCCCGGGAATTCAGTGTCTGATTCAACGCCGTGATTGGAGGAAGCCGGATTCCTCATTTTAGACCCAGGAAGAGGCTTTGCGACGGACAGGGGAAGCGATGCAGCGGCTGTCAAGATTAAAAGGTAAGTATTTTCACAACACAAGTAAAATGTAAATTTTGATGAATTAAATTGCCCCTGTTTTTAATCAGATTTTTAAAAACCGGGCACTTTATCATCTAAATTTACCTTCACTTTAAAATGACATGCTCTATCTAAATCATGAAAGTGTAATTTTGACTTTACTGTCCCTTTAACTATGTCATGTGGTAGCTATTCAAATAGATTTGAAAGTTTTAGAAAAGGAAGACAAAAGTCACATGAGTTTAAATACAATATCTTCACACAGCTCTTTAATAGGATTGGAATGGGGTGAAAATAAGTCAATTTACCCATATACATCCTAATCTAATACCAAGATGCTCTGTTGTGTACAGCATTTTATTTTTTAAGTTATTTACCCTCAAACTACAGGGTTTGTTTTAAATTTTTTGTGGGCAAAATGCGGGTTTTCAAATCCATTCGAACATCATTAGAAAACAGGTTATTTTGCTGTTTTCTAATATCTTTGCATCACATAAACTCTATCTCTACTTTGCATTGAACAATATGACAAGGGCATTCCAATCAATCAGAAGAGAACACTTTTCTAGCAGTTTTTTTTTTAATACTTTTCTTTAGCAGTTTTGACCTCCCATTTTTTTAAAATAGTAAGGCCTAGATTTAGAGTTCTGCGTTAGCCGTTCAAACCAGCGTTAGGAGGTCCTAACGCTGGTTTTGGCCGCCCGCTGGTATTTAGAGTCTTGTAGGTAAGGGTCTAACGCTCCCTTTCCAGCCACGACTTTTCCATACCGCAGATCCCCTTACGTCAATTGCGTATCCTATCTTTTCAATGGGATCTTTCTAACGCTGGTATTTAGAGTCTTGGCTGAAGTGAGCGTTAGAACTCTAACGACAAGACTCCAGCCGCAGAAAAAAGTCAGGAGTTAAGAGCTTTATGGGCTAAACTACTGTGCTCTAAAGTACACTAACACCCATAAACTACCTATGTACCCCTAAACCGAGGTCCCCCCACATCGCCGCCACTCTATTAAAAAATTTTAACCCCTAATCTGCCGACCGCACACCGCCGCAACCTACATTATCCCTATGTACCAATAATCTGCTGCCCCTAACATCGCCAACACCTACATAATATTTATTACCCCCTAATCTGCCCCCCCCCACATCGCCGCTACCTACCTACACTTCTTAACCCCTAATCTGCCGACCTGATCTCGCCGAAACTATAATAAATGTATTAACCCCTAAACCGCCTCACTCCCGCCTCAAAAACCCTATAATAAATAGTATTAACCCCTAATCTGCCCTCCCTAACATTGCCGACACCTAACTTCAAGTATTAACCCCTAATCTGCCGACCGGACCTCGCCGCTACTATAATAAATGTATTAACCCCTAAAGCTAAGTCTAACCCTAACACTAACACCCCCCCTAAGTTAAATATAATTTTTATCTAACGAAATAAATTAACTCTTATTAAATAAATTAATCCTATTTAAAGCTAAATACTTACCTGTAAAATAAACCCTAATATAGCTACAATATAACGAATAATTATATTGTAGCTATTTTAGAATTTATATTTATTTTACAGGCAACTTTGTATTTATTTTAACTAGGTACAATAGCTATTAAATAGTTAATAACTATTTAATAGCTACCTAGTTAAAATAATTACAAAATTACCTGTAAAATAAATCCTAACCTAAGTTACAATTAAACCTAACACTACACTATCAATAAATTAATTAACTAAACTATTCTACAATTATCTTCAATTAAATCAACTAAACTAAATTACAAAAAAAAAAAACACTAAATTACAAAAAATAAAAAAAGATTACAAGAATTTTAAACTAATTACACCTACTCTAAGCCCCCTAAAAAAATAACAAAGCCCCCCAAAATAAAAATAATGCCCTACCCTATTCTAAAATAAAAAGTTAACAGTTCTTTTACCTTACCAGCCCTTATAAGGACCTTTTGCGGAGCATGCCCCAAAGAAAACAGCTCGTTTGCATTTAAATAAACATACAATACCCCCCCAACATTACAACCCACCACCCACATACCCCTAATCTAACCCAAACCCCCCTTAAAAAACCTAACACTAAGCCCCTGAAGATCTTCCTACCTTATCTTCACCACGCCGGGTATCACCGATCCGTCCAGAAGAGGGTCCGAAGTCTTCATCCTATCCGGCAAGAAGAGGTCCAGAAGAGGGTCCGAAGTCTTCATCCTATCCGGTAAGAAGAGGACATCCGGACCGGTAGACATCTTCATCCAGGCGGCATCTTCTATCTTCTTCCATCCGGAGCGGACGCGGATCCATCCTCTTCTTCCTACGACTCCCGACGAATGAAGGTTCCCTTAAGTGACGTCATCCAAGATGGCGTCCCTCGAATTCCGATTGGCTGATAGGATTCTATCAGCCAATTGGAATTAAGGTAGAAAAAATCTGATTGGCTTATTGCATCAGCCAATCAGATTCAAGTTCAATCGGATTGGCTGATCCAATGAGCCAATCAGATTGAGCTTGCATTCTATTCTGATCGGAACAGCCAATAGAATGCAAGCTCAATCTGATTGGCTGATTGGATCAGCCAATCCAATTGAACTTGAATCTGATTGGCTGATTCAATCAGCCAATCAGATTTTTCCTACCTTAATTCCGATTGGCTGATAGAATCCTATCACCCAATCGGAATTCGAGGGACGCCATCTTGGATGACGTCACTTAAAGAAACCTTCATTCGTCGGTAGTCGCCGGAAGAAGAGGATGGATCCGCGTCGGCTGCTTCAAGATGGTCCCGCTCCACGCCGGATGGAAGAAGATAGAAGATGCCGCCTGGATGAAGATGTCTACCGGTCCGGATGTCCTTTTCTTGCCGGATAATATGAAGACTTCGGACCCTCTTCTGAACCTCTTCTTGCCGGATAGGATGAAGACTTCGGACCCTCTTCTGGACGGATCGGTGATACCCGGCGTGGTGAAGATATGGTAGGGAGATCTTCAGGGGCTTAGTGTTAGGTTTGGTTGGGTTAGATTAGAGGTATGTGGGTGGTGGGTTGTAGTGTTGGTGGGGGGTATTGTATGTTTATTTAAATGCAAAAGAGTTGTTTTCTTTGGGGCATGCCCCGCAAAAGGCCCTTTTAAGGGCTGGTAAGGTAAAAGAGCTGTTAAATTTTTATTTTAGAATAGGGTAGGGTATTTTTTTATTTTGGGGGGCTTTGTTATTTTTTTTAGGGGGCTTAGAGTAGGTATAATTAGTTTAAAATTCTTGTAATCTTTTTTTATTTTTTGTAATTTAGTGTTTGTTTTTGTAATTTAGTTTAGTTGATTTAATTGTAGATAGTTTAGTTAATTAATTTATTGATAGTGTAGTGTTAGGTTTAATTGTAACTTAGGTTAGGATTTATTTTACAGGTAATTTTGTAATTATTTTAACTAGGTAGCTATTAAAAAGTTATTAACTATTTAATAGCTATTGTACCTAGTTAAAATAAATACAAAGTTGCCTGTAAAATAAATATAAATCCTAAAATAGCTACAATATAATTATTATTTATATTGTAGCTATATTGGGGTTTATTTTACAGGTAAGTATTTAGCTTTAAATAGGATTAATTTATTTAATAAGAGTTAATTAATTATACGTTAGATAAAAATTATATTTAACTTAGGGGGGTGTTAGGGTTAGGGTAAGACTTAGCTTTAAGGGTTGATACATTTATTAGAGTAGCGGCGAGGTCCGGTCGGCAGATTAGGGGTTAATACTTGAAGTTAGGTGTCAGCGATGTTAGGGAGGGCAGATTAGGGGTTAATACTATTTATTATAGGGTTTTTGAGGCGGGAGTGAGGCGGTTTAGGGGTTAATACATTTATTATAGTGGCGGCGAGGTCCGGTCGGCAGATTAGGGGTTAATAAGTGTAGTTAGGTAGCGGCGACGTTGGTGGGGGGGCAGATTAGGGGGTAATAAATATAATATAGGGGTCGGCGGTGTTAGGGGCAGCAGATTAGGTGAACATAAGGATAATGTAGGTTGCGGCGGTGTACGGAGCAGCAGATTAGGGGTTAATAATAAAATGCAGGGGTCAGCGATAGCGGGGGCGGCAGATTAGGAGTTAATAAGTGTAAGGTTAGGGGTGTTTAGAATCAGGGTACATGTTAGGGTGTTAGGTGCAGACTTAGGAAGTGTTTCCCCATAGGAAACAATGGGGCTGCGTTAGGAGCTGAACGCTGCTTTTTTGCAGGTGTTAGGTTTTTTTTCAGCTCAAACTGCCCCATTGTTTCCTATGGGGATATCATGCACAAGCACGTTTTTGAAGCTGGCCGCGTCCGTAAGCAACGCTGGTATTGAGAGTTGCAGTGGCGGTAAATATGCCTGTACGCTCCCTTTTTGGAGCCTAACGCAGCCCTTCAGAGAACTCTAAATACCAGCGTTGTTTAAAAGGTGCGGGGGGAAAAAACACGCGTAGCTAACGCACCCCTTCTAACGCAAAACTCTAAATCTAGGTGTAAGGGATTAAATGCCCTACTTTTTCTGAGTAGCTGACCATAAATAAACAAATAACTCAATAACTTAGCTTAACATAAATAACTTTCACCTAGATTACAAGTTTTGCTTTGCGGCTTTTAACGCTGAAATAAATTTCAGCGTAAAAGCAGTAACACCACTATTGGGAGTCGTGCTGGTATAGCTATACCGCAAGCATTTTAGCCTGTAACGCAACGTCAATCCCGCACTAAAAAAAATTATGATTTTGCGTGGGATTTCCCACGCCGGTATTACAGGTTGTGTGGTGAGGCTAAAATGCTTGCGTTACAGCCTATACCGACACGATCCATACCGCCATCTGAGAGCAGTAGTTATGGATTTTGTGTAACAAAAATGTTTCACAAAACTCATAACTAAACTGTTACAAAGTACACTAACACCCATAAACTACCCATTAACCCCTAAACCGCCACCCCTGCATCGCAAACACTATATTAAACCTATTAACCCATAATCTGCCACACACACATCGTGACTATTAAATAAACCTATTAACCCCTAATCTGCTGCCCACCCACATCGCCAACACTATATTAACCCCTAAACCGCCGCTCCCCGACATCGCCGCCACTATAATAATGTTATTAACCCCTATTCCGCCTCTCCCCGACATCGCCGCCACTAAATAAAGTTATTAACCCCTAAACCTCCGGCCTTCCACATCTCCGCCACTAAATAAACCTATTAACCCCTAAACCGCCGCCCCCACATCGTAAAACACTAAATTAAACTATTATCCCCTAAACCTAATACCCCCCTAACTTTAAATTAAAATTACAATATAACTCTATTTAAATAAATAAAAACCTGTACCTTACCTGTAAAATAAATATAAACCTAACATTAAACTATAAATTAACCTAAAATAACTAATCTAATAAAATAAAAAATACTACCAATTAAAAAATCTAAATTACAAATTTAAAAAAACCTAACACTAAGAAAAAAATTTAAAATCTAAATTACAACTAAAAAAAACAAATCCTACGAAAAATTTTAAAAATCAAAGTTTACCAAAAATAATTAACACTAAAATCACGAAAAATAAAAAACAATAAACAAAATTATCAAAAATAAAAACAATTACACCTAATCTAATAGCCCTATAAAAATAAAAAATAAAATAAAAATAAAAACACCCACCAACCTACAATAAACTACCAATATCCCTTAAAAGGGCCTTTTGTAGGGCATTGCCCTAAAGAAATCAGCTTGTTTACCTGTAAAAAAATACAAAGTGCCCCAGCAGTAAAACCCACCACCCAACCAACCCCCCAAAATAAAAAAACTAACTCTAAAACAACCTAAGCTACCCATTGCCCCTAAAGGGACATTTGTATGGGCATTGCCCTTAAAAGGGCATTTAGCTCTTTTTTCAAGCCCTAATCTAAAAAAAAACCCACCCAAAAAACAAACAAAAAAAAAACTATCACTAACCCCAGAATATCTACTCACGGTTTCTGAAGTCTGGACATCCATCTCCATCCAGGCGGCGAGGTCTTCATGCATCCCGGGGGCATCTTCTATCTTCATCCCGGCAGCGCGCATGATCCTGGAAGCCGAAGACATCCTGCACGGAGCGTCCTCTTCATACTGCCGCCGCACACTGAAGTTGAATGCAACGTAGCCATTTCAAAATGGCGTACCTTGCATTTCTATTGGCTGATTTGATTCTTCAAATTCAAATCAGCCAATAGGATGAGAGCTTTTGAAATCCTATTGGCTGTTCAAAACAGCCAATAGGATGAGACCTACTGAAATCCTATTGGCTGAATTAAACACCCCTGCACCCTAACCAATGTATCACAACCGTGGACGATGGGAATCCTAGCTTTTGTCCTCCTGGCATAGTCGCAGCTTGAATAGAAGCCCAGTGTACATAGGAAAGGCCTATGATCCACACTCGAACAGGACCTAGATGTGTGCCTGTAAAAAAAAATAACAATTAGTGTCCTGCCGTAATGGTCCTGACATCCAAGCTTACATAGCCAGAACCCATACACTCCTTCGCCAAACACCTTACCATGTGGGTAACCCCATTATTGCTTGCCACTTTTAACAACTACAATTATAACTGCCTTACGTAAGATCTATACCGTTGTGATCTCCAATGCCCCAATGATCGATTGCGGTCCAAAGACCAATGCACAAGGAGTCGAGGCCAGCCCGTTGAGCCACTATCCCCAATATTCTCCTAAATTGAAAACGCATCAACGGATCCCTGTGCGCATGAATCAGAAACCTGGAAGATCCTCCTGGTGGTATTTCTAGGTAAGAGGACACCAGCTGCTGAGGACAGCAAGCCACTCCAGGTTGCCCTGGAAGGGAAAGCCAGACCCCACGTCCATCCTGGTCTGTCTTAGACATTGGGATAAACAGCAGAACTGAGTCATCCGTCACCCGAACGTGGTCATGCATGATACCCCCTCTTACTGCTGCTTTAGAAGGCGGGACCAACTCTCCCACTCTCAACACTCCATGGAATGCCAAACCAAAGGCTGCCCCAAAAAGCCTGAGCTCGAAGGGAGAGGAGCAAATTGCTGAAAAATACTTCCAGTAACTTGGCTAATCGGTCGTAATTGGTTCCCTGCTGTCTCTTAGTGGAACTTCCATATGCCCCCAGCCTCGCACTATCTTCCGGATGAGGAAGGTATGCACCGCGTCTTGGAAAGCGTACAGCCTGCAAAATAAAGCAACATCAGAAAGCCTGGACACCACTGCCCCCTTTGTCACCTGCTTACCTCTCAGCTCAGCGAGCCACTGAAGTAGGAAGCGTTGCTCACCCTCACATGAAGGAAATCCATGGTGATCGCAAAAACTCACCCATTTGCTCCAGTACCTCATGTAAGCCTTTCAAGTAGCCGGTGCCAGGGAAGCACAGATTAGAGGAATCAGCCACTGCAGTCCTTCATCATCTGCCACAAAAAGGAGGGGCAAGGAAGACCATTAGCAGCCGCTGCCGAAGCAGTGGTCCTGAAAGCCTCCCACTAAAAGTGAGATTATGCATCTGCAACTATATTCTGCACCCCGGGCACATGGCGAGCTCTGAAGTCGATATTCAACTGCAGGCACCTTAACACCAAGTGTCTCAGGTAATGCACCACCACAGGCGATGAGGCTGAAAGTCTAGTAATGGCTAAAACCACACTGAGATTGTCCATCCAGAAAATCACAGCCCGGTCGTGGAAAAGGTGCCCCCATAGTTCAACAGCTACTATAATTGGAAACAACTCCAGGAAGCATAGGTTGCACGTGAGACCAGTCTCAGCCCAACCAGGCGGCCGCCACTTCGCACTCCATGCTCCATCAAAATATGCACCATATCTGGATGCTCCAGCTGCATCCGTGAAAAGGTGCAATGTCTGATTCGACACTGGATCGCCTCTCCACATGCATATGCCATTGAAGTCCTGTAAGAACCTCTCCCATACCTGTAGGTCTGCCATCAATTCCCTCGTGATTCTGATTTGCGAAGTTGCCTTCTTTCCACCTCCCAGTTGCCTCTCCAATCTTTTCTGGAAAATCCTGCCCCATGGGATGACTCTCCCTGCAAAGTTTAGAAGACCTAGGATTGATTGCAACTCCTTCAGTGAACACGAGGTCGATGCAGCAGTTGCCCTAATGGTTTCCAACATCTCATCTTTACTCATCTTATCTCTGGGTAACCTGCATTCCATTGCCACTAAATTGATCTCAATACCCAGGAACGTTAGACACGTACACAGACCTTCCGCCTTGTCCTCTGCTAAAAGGATCTCCTCAACATTTTTGACTTCGGGTGGGCATGCAGGCTATGTACAGTACTTGGCATGAGTATGTAGCACCGTGAAGTGCAGCCTTTCTGTCTACAGCCTGTGGTGAGCCTACCTCCACCCCTTGGGGTCGAGACACCTGAGCTGGATATCCCACACTACTGCCCCCAGACTTCATTTTGCTAATTTTCCTGAGCATCCTCTACATCCTCTGATGCCCTTTAGTATGCAAGCCCAATGACCTATCACTTTCTGACCCTGACCCACTAGAAGTGGATGACTCATACCCACCCCGGGATTAATCAAATTGAAACTCACCGGTGGTAAGCGCCAGAGGTCCTTGTCCAGATCCAGATGTACTCGGACCATCTGATCCCACTGTGGCCACCCTGGGAACAAGAGCCTGTGATCTCTGAGGGGCTGAATCACTGCCAGTCATAAACACCATCAAAACCTGAAATACAGAAGACAAGAGGGGAGTACCACGGGAAGAGCCAGTCATCTCCTCCCTAACCCCAACAGCCCCGTACTCCTGTACACACTTGTGATCACTGTCACTCACACCACATTGCATATTTGGTTCTTCATCCGTACTGGCCACAGGTATACAATCATACTCATCCTGAAACCTAACTGCCCTGCTACGCCCTTGAGCGCGTCCCATTCCTGATGGGCCTGCATCCCCGCTATCACTGCGCACTAATCCCTCGCACAGACTAGTGCTGATTTTTGCATGCCCTCTTTTTACAGCTCCCCTTGTTACCACTTGATCCTGCTCATTCACTCCTTTTCTACTGGGCATTAACGCACCCTGCAGCACCCCTGCATTTAGATCCTGTGAACAAGCGGCACTAACATTTAGGATCGCAGATGTTTTTGCCCCTTTAGACCCTGCTCGGGCCACAGGGGTTTTCCCCTTACTTTGTGCCACAGCGTGTGAAAGGACCACCATGGCCTTGCCAGCACCTACATTGGGCTGCGAGCATGAGGAGGGAGCCCTAACAGCTTCCCCTCCCTTATTGCCAGCTATAGTTGAAGCCCTTGTACATACTTGAGACCCACCTTGAGTACCTCAAGTGGTGCTCCCTTCTTACCTGTGGAGCCCAGGGGGACAATCCACTCGGTTCGCTGACCTGATTCTGACTGCCGCAACAGAAAATCATGTCACCGGAAACGACAACAGGAAGCATCACACGACCGGAAGTAGACTCGGCGGCCATCTTGGATGGGGCGCTCACCGCTGGAGACGACAAAACATGCGCAATGCCGAGAAGCTGATCCTGGGACTGAATGGGCACCGCACCCGAGGATGAAGCCCCCGCAAGTACCGACACCAGGGATTGGAGCAGCGCCACCGCGGTCACGACGGACTCACCGGAAAGGACTACTGACGCAGGTAAGGCCCCACTGTTCCCACTACACGTGCCACCCATTAGTGGACCTACCAGACCCCCACTAACAGGATTCCCCACACTAACCTGGGACCAAGGTCTAAAACCTACTACCATAACCTGGGACCCCGGCCTACTTCCTGCTCCCAGACCCTGGGACCCTGGCCTAGTGCCCACAGTGGGGCCTTATTCCGACAACTGCTCTACCCGCTTCATTCCCCTCCTCAACCCCCCCCACATTCAGGGGAGGGAAACAGGCTTTGACTCCTCTTCCAAACTGAAGGAGATGAGGGGATAAAAAGCCCAAAAGCATGGCCCTGACCCCCGTAATGGCCCTAGAGGGGGATGGCGCAATCCACTCAATGTCCTCAAGGTCCATCTCTTCCCACTATGCAGGTTCGGGTTTTTCAACAAAAACTCCTTTGCCACTGTCCATGCTGAAAAAACTTCCAGGGATCCACAGAAACAAAGAGGAAGGGGACTCCCTGCACATCCCATATAAAGGGTGAGTAAATCCCTCCCCCACACAATGCAACATTGTAACATTAACACACGCAGCATCAGCACTCACTCAAGCAGGCTTTAACCCTTAGTTACGCTCAAGGCTAGGCACCCTGCACTTTCTATATCTTGGATATTCAGAGGGTTACGTTTTTTTGTGCATGTTCATTTCACTTATTAGTAACAACTAGACATGGACATTAGGCCGCTTCGTTAGCTGTTTTTGTCTCTTTTTGGAGACAGATTTATGCTTGTGAAAAATCATCACTAAGATCTGTGGAATTCCAGATCTTAGTGGTTACCTTTCACAAGCATAAATCCAGTTCCCAAAAGAGCCAAAGTCATTGAGGGGCCGCCTACTTCTGCATTTGGCAGCAAACGATGCTGCCTAATGCCCATCGGCTAGATTACGAGTTTTGTGGTAAGAGCTGTGCGGTGCTAACTTGCACGTTATTGTCACCGCTCACTTACCTACAGCGCTGGTATTACAGGTTTTCCTAAACCCGGCGTTAACAGGCAAGAAGTGAGCGTAGAGCAAAATTGTGCTCCATACCACACTCCAATACCAGCGCTGCTTAAGTCAGCGGTGAGCTGGTTTTACGTGCTCGTGCATAGACATCAATGGGGAGAGCCGGCTGAAAAAAAGCCTAACACCTGCAAAAAAGCAGCGTAAAGCTTCGTAATGCAGCCCCATTGATTCTTATGGGGAAAAAAAATTTATGTTTACACCTAACACCCTAAAATGAACCCCGAGTCTAAACACCCCTAATCTTACACTTATTAACCCCTAATATGCCGCCCGACATCGCCGACACCTACATTATATTTATTAACCCCTAATCTGCCGCTCCCAACATCGCCGCCACCTACATTATACTTATTAACCCCTAATCTGCTGCCCCCAACATCGCCGCCACCTACATTATACTTATTAACCCCTAATCTCCCACCCCCAATGTTGCCGCAACATACCTACACTTATTAATCCCTAATCTGCCGCTCCGGACATCGCCGCCACTATAATAAAGATATTAACCCCTAAACCGCCGCACTCCCGCCTCGCAAACACTAGTTAAATATTAACCCCTAATCTGCCGTCCCTAACATCGCCGCCACCTACCTACATTTATTAACCGCTAATCTGCCGCCCCCAACGTATCCGCCGCTATACTAAATTTATTAACCCCTAAACCTAAGTCTAACCCTAACCCTCACACCCACTAACTTTAATATAATTCCTATCATTACCTAAATTATCCCTATTTAAAACTAAATACTTACCTGTAAAATAAACCCTAAACTAGCTAAAATATAACTAATAGTTCCATTGTAGCTAGCTTAGGGTTTATTTTTATTTTACAGGCAAGTTTGTATTTATTTTAACTAGGTAGAATAGTTACTAAATAGTTATTAACTATTTACTAACTACATAGCTAAAATAAATACAAATTTACCTGTAAAATGAAACCTAAACTGTCTTACACTAACACCTAACATTACACTACAATTAAATCAATTACCTAAATTAAATACAATTACCTAAATTACAAAAAAAAACTAAATTACATAAAATAAAAATAGAAATTATCAGATATTTAAACTAATTACACCTAATCTAATAGCCCTATCAAAATAAAAAAGTCCCCCGAAAACAAAAAAAACCCTAGCCTAAACTAAACTACCAATAGCCCTTAAAAGGGCTTTTTGCGGGGCATTGCCCCATAGAAATCAGCTCTTTTACCTGTAAAAAAAAATACAAACAATCCCCCAACAGTAAAACCCACCACCCACACAACCAACCCCCCAAATAAAATCCTAACTAAAAAAATGTAAGCTCCCCATTGCCCTGAAAAGGGCATTTGGATGGGCATTGCCCTTTAAAGGTCATTTAGCTCTATTGCTGCCCAAACCCTAATCTAAAACTAAAACCCACTCAATAAACCCTTAAAAAAACCTAACACTAACACCCCCGAAGATCCACTTACAGTTTTGAAGACCGGACATCCATCCTAAATGAAGCCGGGAGAAGTCCTCAGCGAAGCGGCAAGAAGTCCTCAACAAAGCCGGGAGAAGTCTTCATCCAAGCCAGCAGAAGTGGTCCTCCAGATGGGCAGAAGTCCTAATCCAGACGGCATCTTCTATCTTCATCCATCCGGCGCAGAGCTGTTCCATCTTCAAGACATCCGGCACAGAGCATCCTCTTCTTACGACGACTAAAGGTGAATGAAGGTTCCTTTAAATGATGTCATCCAAGATGGCGTGCCTTGAATTCCGATTGGCTGACAGAATTCTATCAGCCAATCGGAATTAAAGGTGAAAAAATCCTATTGGCTGATGCAATCAGCCAATAGGATTGAGCTTCAATCCTATTGGCTGATCCAATCAGCCAATAGGATTGATCTCGCATTCAATTGGCTGTTCCAATCAGCCAATAGAATGCAAGCTCAATCCTATTGGCTGATTGGATAAACCAATAGGATTGAAGCTCAATCCTATTGGCTGATTGCATCAGCCAATAGGATTTTTTCACCTTTAATTCCGATTGGCTGATAGAATTCTATCAGCCAATTGGAATTCAAGGGATGCCATCTTGGATGATGTCATTTAAAGGAACCTTCATTCGTCGTTAGCCATCAACAGAAGAGGATGCTCCGTGCCGGATGTCTTGAAGATAGACCCGCTCCGCTCCGGATGGATGAGGATAGAAGATGCCGTCTGGATGAAGACTTCTGCCCGTCTGGAGGACCACTTCTGCCGGCTTGGATGAAGACTTCTCCCGGCTTCGTTGAGGACATCTTGCCGCTTCGCTGAGGACTTCTCCCGGCTTCGTTTAGGATGGATGTCCGGTCTTCAAAACTGTAAGTGGATCTTCGGGGGTTAGTGTTAGGTTTTTTTAAGGGTTTATTGGGTGGGTTTTAGTTTTAGATTAGGGTTTGGGCAGCAATAGCGCTAAATGCCCTTTTAAGGACAATGCCCATCCAAATGCCCTTTTCAGTCAGGGCAATGGGGAGCTTAGGTATTTTTAGTTAGGATTTTATTTGGTGGGTTGGTTGTGTGGGTGGTGGCGGGTTTTACTGTTGGAGGGGATGTTAGTATTTTTTTTTTACAGGTAAAAGAGATGATTTCTTTGGGGCAATGCCCCACAAAAGGCCCTTTTAAGGGCTATTGGTAGTTTAGTTTAGGCTAGGTTTATTTTTATTTTGGGGCGGCTTTTTTTATTTTCATAGGGCTATTAGATTAGGTGTAATTAGTTTAAATATCTGATAATTTGTTTTTTTATTTTGTGTAATTTAGTGAGGTTTTTTTTTGTAATTTAGGTAATTGTATTTAATTAATTTAATTAATTTAATTGTAGTGTAATGTTAGGTTTTAGTGTAAGACAGGTTAGGTTTTATTTTACAGATAAATTTGTATTTATTTTAACTAGGTAGTTAGTAAATAGTTAATAACTATTTAGTAACTATTCTACCTAGTTAAAATAAATACAAACTTGCCTGTAAAATAAAAATAAACAAAAAGATAGATACAATGTAACTATTAGTTATATTGTAGCTAGCTTAGGGTTTATTTTATATGTAAGTCTTTAGTTTTAAATAGAAATAATGTAGGTAATGATAGGAATTTTTATTTAGATTTCTTTTAATTATATTTAAAGGGACAATCTACCATAGAATGTTATTGTTTTAAAAGATAGATAATCCCTTTATTACACATTCCCCAGTTTTGCATAACCAACAGTTATATTAATATACTTTTTACCTCTGTGATTACCTTGTATCTAGCAACCTTCTTCCAGCCCCCTGATCACATGACTGTGACTGTTTATCTATTGTCTTAAATTTAGCATTGTTTTGTGCTAAATCCTAAATAACCCCCGTGCCTAAACACCGTTATCTATATGGCCCACGTGTACTTTCTGTCTCTTTGTGTTGAAAAGAGATTTAAAAAGCATGTGATAAGAGGCAGCCCTCAAAGGCTTAGAAATTAGCATATGAGCCTACCTATGTTTAGATTAAACTAAGAATACCAAGAGAAAAAAGCAAATTTGATAATACAAGTAAATTGGAAAGTTGATTAAAATTAAAAGTCCTATCTGAATAATGAAAGTTTAATTTATACTAGACTGTCCCTTTAAGTTAGGGGGTGTTAGGGTAAGGGTTAGACTTAGGTTTAGGGGTTAATAAATTTAGTATAGTGGCGGCGACGATGGGGGCAGCAGATTAGGGGTTAATAAATGTAGGTAGGTGGCGGCGATGTTAGGGCGGCAGATTAGGGGTTAATAATATTTGACTAGTGTTTGCGATGCGGGAGTTCGGCGGTTTAAGGGTTAATATGTTTTTATAGTGACAGCGATGTCGGGAGCGGCAGATTAGGGGTTAATAATTTTATTTTAGTGTTTGCGATGCTACAGCTTTCTAGCGTACAACTCATAACTACTGACTTTAGCATGCGTTACGAATCTTGCGGGATAGGCTGTATCGCTCACTTTTTGGCCTCCCAGAAAAAATCGTATAATATCGGCGCTATGGAAGTCCCATTGAAAAAAGACTTTACGCAAATTGCGTAAGTTAATTTGCGGTATGGCCAAAAAAGTGTGCGGGACAGCTATACCTACAAGACTCATAATAGCAGCATTAGTGAAAAAGCAGCGTTATAACCCATAACGCTGCTTTTTTACTCCTAACGCAAAACTTGTAATCTAGCCATAAGTCTAGTAAAAACAATAATTTCCTGATTTACAAAAAAATATAAAAATAATGCTCAGATCACACTTTGGGGTCGATTTATGAAAGTGCTGTCGGCATTTATCATTGCACAGACAGTTCTTGTGAACTGCTTGTGCAATGCCACCCCCTGCAGATTCGCAGACAATCAGCCGCTAGCAAGGGGTGTCAATCAGCCCGATCGTATAGGATCAGGCGGATTGATGTACCCAGCCTAAGATCAGGCGTACAAGTTATGAAGCAGCGGTCTTTAGACCTCTGCTTCATTACTGCTGTTTCCGGCAAGCCTGAAGGCTCGCGCAGATACACGGGCATGAAGCTCCATTCGGAGCTTGATAATTTGGCCCCTTTCAGTCAGACCTCTGGTATTATTTTGATAATTTTGTTTGTTTAAGATTTTCCCTTCTTGCAATTTTCAGGTTTGGTTTGACTAGTTTTGCTCATGAATCTTGATGCATATTATTTTCTCACATACAGTATACTGCTTTAGCTGACACCAATACGTTTACTTTGAGAGCCATTTATTGTTTGTGGGTGTGTTTATTTTTTCTGTGTTTCTAGATCCTGACCTGGGCTGTGTGTGTTTTACTGACTTTACTTTAGCATGCCTATTATGCATGTATTAAAGGGACACAATGCCCAAATGTTGAGGCACTTGAAAAAATGATGCTGAATATCTGTAAACATCTGACTAGAAACTAGGACATGAAAAAAATCTGTGAAAAAGCAAGATATTTTACCTCAAATTAATTTTCTCAGTAGTAACACTGTAAAGGGATTTTAAACATCCAATCAAGATGCTTGAAATGGGACTTGCAAGGGAGTGTGCATCACACATTTAGCATAGGGTATAATTCCCCTTTAAGCAGTGAGGTGGGGGTCTGGGGGACTGAGTCTAGAAAGCAGTAACAAGATTTATTTTTATTTGTTTGTGGGGGGGTTTGCAATAAATCCACATGTATTTTCACAATTTCAAGTATTGGTGAGTTCAAGTCTGATGTGCTTTTGTAGGATTGTGGTAAATGCAGCATAGAGCTGATCATACAGGGTAGTGGTATTGAACCAGGGGCAGAACTACCATTGGTGCAGCAGGTGTGGTGGCACCAAGTGCTGGGGGGGGGGGGGACATACCAGCCAGTCTATATATAGGTGTGGTCAGTATATGTACAATTCTAATACAGTCCAAACATCCAACACCAGAATTCAGCACATAAGCTAGAGACAGTGCAAGCTGATTAAGGGCTGAGTCCCAAAACGTTGTGTTTCTGTTTCTCTGTACCTCAATACATTTATCTGTTAGATTTCAACAAGTGCTAATGCTTTTTGTGTTGCTAACTATTCTTATACAGGGGGCCTTTTATTAGTGCAGGTTGCAGATCCATCTATCTAGCCTCAATATCATTATTCAGCGCAGCATGTATATTACTATTGCTTACTACTGAGTTACCATTGGGGGGTCCAAAACAATTTTTTGCACCAGGGTCCTCTGTTGAGTAGGTCTGCTACTGTGTTGAAACACCAGTTTCAAATACTCCAAAAGACCAGATTTATTTTGGGGGGAAAAAGATCCACTAGTCTACTAAAGCAGAGCAAAATACTTATAGTCTTGTCTAATAGGTAAACTTGCAGACATGAGAAATATGACCCTATATGATTATTGTGTTATCACATTTTTAATACAGCCACTGTCCTTGGTTGCTGTATTTACCCTTCATTTTACTAGCAACAAAATAGCTGTTTGAGTTTGTATAAGTAGAATCTCATTTTAAATAGGATGTGGTTTTTGTGGTGTCTGGACTTGAGCATTAGCCATATTCTTAATAAGCGATAAGCTCAGGCCATGAACAAGTTGGATGCATAGAGATGTATGTATTGATTTTCTATATTTGTATGTACAAATGATTTCCAACTATTTAAGTCTATGTGGTAAATGTCTTTAAAAATATTTTATAAAATAAATACACTAAATGGTTTACTGCCTAGGAGCACAACCTTGGATTCAAGGTTTATTGGTTTTTCAGACTTTAGTACACAACTTAACAAGGATTCACAACCACGTTTTTATCTGTGTACATTCAATCAGAACAAAGCTGATAGAAAAAATAAAAAAGGGACATTTTATTGGTGTAGCAAATTATGTGTTTTTCACAGCATTTCTACAAAATGATATGTTCTGTGTGTGATACTCACTGTCTTTATGAACTGTAGAGTGTCTATTGTCAATATCATTTCATGGATATCAAATCCAGAGATACTCATAGGACTAGATTTATAGAAACCTGTGAGACTGCTGCGGGGCCAATATCTTGTTAGGGGCCATTCCTACCATTCGTCTCTATAGTTGTGTTAAAAGGAAACTAAATTCAAAATTAAACTTTTATGATTCAGATAAAGCACACAATTTTATTATTTTTATATGCACACTTTCTGAGCCACCAACTCCTACTGAGCATATACAAGAATTCACAGTATATATGTATTTGCATTTTGTGATCGGCTGATAGCTGTAACATGATACAAGGAAAGGAAAATTGAAGTAAATTTGAATGTTAAAAGAAAATAAAAAAATCTGCTTATTTGAAACTCAGACTAAGGTCCAGATATTCAAAGGATCTTTGTCTGCAGAAAAATGTTCATTTCTGTCTGATCAGTCTCACAAAGCACTAGACATAAGAAAGTATAGGGCTTACTATCTTTGAACATTCCAACATCAGGATCATGGAAACAGGTCAGAAGCAGAATGCCAGTACATTCATGCGTTCGCATTGCAGGCCACTTCAAATACCAGTGCACAATTGCATATGCTGGTATTATGAGTGGATCGCAAATATCACGCTCACGAAAGCGCATTTTGCACTCCACTCCTAATCTGGCCCTTCGTTGGAAATATTTTCTCTCTCTTCACAATAAAGTTCTTAATAAATCCCGTAATACATATTTTTCAGAAATATTTTCAATTAGAAAGAGCAAGCTATTTTGTCTTTATAACTGATGGTGGCTGATAATCTGAGAACGTGTTATATTATTTTGTATACCACATAGATATAAATGCAAACAAAGACATGACAGCAGACATGCAATGACATGAAGGCAGCCGCAGAGGGAGATTGCTGTAAGATCGCATCAAACAGGATTCTCTTTGGTTCAGGGACTTATTGATCACTGCATAGCGACAAATCTCTCTCTTTTTAGACTTAAAACAGAGAACAAGGGAGATATTTGTTCTTTTTACTCCTCAACAGTTATCACATATTTTCTGTTAAAAAAAAAAAGACCACAGAACCTATTTCTGGAATTTATAATGTGAATGTTCGTTGATTATCACATGATATGATCTGAGATACTGTAGGGTGTGGATAAGACAAAATAGATTTTTTTTTATTAACTGCTCTTTTCTATTTCTCAGCATTGGAGTAGCTTTTTGAGTTAAAGGAACATTCTATTGCAACAATAAAATGCTGTAGTTCGTTTGAATGTTTTATTACTATAAAAATGCCTCTTGGTAATGGCAACAGGGTTAAAGGGACGGTGTACTGTAAAATGTTATCCCCTTTAAATAATGTTCCGATTTAGTAACTAATCTACCTAGTTAAAATTGTTTACAAATAGCTTCTTTGGGGCATATTTATCAAAATCCGTATGGGGCTTGATGCCCCTTGTTTGGCGCGCCGGAAAGAGAAGTAATGAAGCAGTGGTCTAAAGACCGCTGCTCTATAACTTGTCCGCCTGCTCTGAGGTCGCCGACAGAAATCAACCCGATCGAATACAATCGGGTTGATTGACACCCCCTGCTAGCGGCTGCGAATCTGCAGGGGGCAGCATTGCACCAGCAGTTCACAAGAACTGCTGGTGCAATGATAAATGCCGACAGCGTATTTATTGATGTGCGGCAGACATGATACGCCCCCATATCTTTATTTTGTCATGAGAAATAGCTGACTTTCCTGTCGAAAACCTCAACCTATGCTAAAAGTTTCAGTACAGGAGTACTGGATGCAGAATAGCTATGTAAACCATTTGCAGGTTTATTTGTGTATATGTTTAGCGGGTTTTGTGCTTTTAAACCACAGCCTATTACAATGGGTTAAGCTTCAGGTAATATCAGACCTCATTATGTTATCAATTTGTGTACACACACTTGCTTCCTTATCTTATATTTGTCTGTAAACTAAAGCTCAAACAATAAAAAAAATCAAATGTCCACAGAAATCTCTTGCAAATCTTCTTCTTTTATTTAAAGGGACAGTATACACTCATTTTCATATAACTGCATGTAATAGACACTATTATAAAGAATAACATGCACAGATACTGATATAAAAATCCAGTATAAAACTGTTTAAAAACTTACTTAGAAGCTCTCAGTTTACCTCTGTTGAAAAGATAGCTGGAAAGCCCACTGCAAATGGGAAATAAGACACTCCCCCTCCCCCTTCTTTTGCATATGAAAAGACCCTTTACACAAACAGGAACAAGCTGGAGAAGGTAGCTGACGGTATTCACATAAAACTTTGGGGCTTGGTTAGGAGTCTGAAAATCAGAGCAATGTTATTTAAAAATAAGCAAAACTATACATTAACCCCTTAATGACCACAGCACTTTTCCATTTTCTGTCCGTTTGGGACCAAGGCTATTTTTACATTTTTGCTGTGTTTGTGTTTAGCTGTAATTTTCCTCTTACTCATTTACTCTACCCACACATATTATATACCGTTTTTCTCGCCATTAAATAGACTTTCTAAAGATACCATTATTTTCATCATATCTTATAATTTACTATAAAAAAAATTATAAAATATGAGGAAAAAATGGAAAAAAACACACCTTTTCTAACTTTGACCCCCAAAATCTGTTACACATCTACAACCACCAAAAAACACCCATGCTAAATAGTTTCTAAATTTTGTCCTGAGTTTAGAAATACCCAATGTTAACATGTTCTTTGCTTTTTTTGCAAGTTATAGGGCCATAAATACAAGTAGCACTTTGCTATTTCCAAACCACTTTTTTTTCAAAATTAGCGCTAGTTACGTTGGGACACTGATATCTTTCAGGAATCCCTGAATATCCATTGACATGTGTATATTTTTTTTTAGAAGACATCATAAAGTATTGATCTAGGCCCATTTTAGTATATTTCATGCCACCATTTCACCGCCAAATGCGATCAAATAAAAAAAATTGTTCACTTTCTCACAAATTTTTTCACAAACTTAAGGTTTCTCACTGAAATTATTTACAAACAACTTATGCAATTATGAAATAAATGGTTGTAAATGCTTCTCTTGGATCCCCTTTGTTCATAAATAGCAGAGATATATGGCTTTGGCTTTGCTTTTTGGTAATTAGAAGACTGCTAAATGCCACTGCGCATCACACATGTATTATGCCCAGCAGTGAAGGGGTTAATTAGGGAGCATGTAGGGAGCTTTTAGGGTTAATTTTAGCTTTAGTGTAGTGTAGTAGAGAACCCCAAGTATTGATCTAGGCCCATTTTGGTATATTTCATGCCACCATTTCACCGGCAAATGCGATCAAATAAAAAAAAACTTTAATTTTTTCACAATTTTAGGTTTCTCACTGAAATTATTTACAAACAGCTTGTGCAATTATGGCACAAATGGTTGTAAATGCTTCTCTGGAATCCCCTTTGTTCGGAAATAGCAGACATATATGACTTTGGCATTGCTTTTTGGTAATTAGAAGGCCACTAAATGCTGCTGCGCATCACACATGTATTATGGCTAGCAGTGAAGGGGTTAATTAGGTAGTTTGCAGGGAGCTTGCAGGGTTAATTTTAGCTTTAGAGTAGAGATCAGCCTCCCACCTGACACATTACACCTCCTGATCCCTCCCAAACAGCTTCCTTCCCTCCCCCACCCCACAATTGTCCCCGCCATCTTAAGTACTGGCAGAAAGTCTGCCAGTACTAAAATAAAAGGTTTTTTTTTTTTTTTTTTTTTGGGGGGGGGGCATATTTACATATGCTGCTTTGTAGAATCTCCCCATAGCCCCCAACCTCCCTGATCCCCCCCCCAACAGCTCTCTAACCCTCCCCCTCTGCCTTACTGGGGGCCATCTTGGGTACTGGCAGCTGTCTGCCAGTACCCAGTTTGGAGAAAAAAAATGGTTTTATTTTTTTTTTTTCCACCCGTTTTTTTCTGTAGTGTAGCTTCCCTCCCTCCACAGAGCACCAAAACATTCACTGATGACCTTTTTTTCCCTTTTTTTTAAATTTTTACTTACATTGTTTTCTGTAGTGTAGCCATTCCCTCCCGCTCCCTCCCCGTGCACGCGCCCGCCCCCGCCTCCCCGTGCACGTGCGCACGTCTGTGCGCATGTCCGGGCATCCCCGCCCACGATCTCGCCCCCCTCCACATCATCTGGGCCATCGATGGCCGCCACCCGCCTCCCACACACGCTCCCACCCACCAACGATGGAAGCCATAGATATCCGGTGCAGAGAGGGCCACAGAGTGGCCCTCTCTGCATCGGATGGCTACTAAGGGTTATTGCAGGATGCCTCGATATCGAGGCATCACTGCAATAACCGGAAAGCAGCTGGAAGCGATCAGGATCGCTTCCAGCTGCTTTCCACACCGAGGACGTGCAGGGTACGTCCTTGGTCGTTAAGGGTATTTTTTTAGAGGACGTACCCTGCACGTCCTCGGTCGTTAAGGGGTTAAAAAAAAACTGTATGGACTATATAAATAGATCATCTACAAAACATTTATGCAAAGAAAAAATGAGTGTATAATGTCCTTTTAAGAAACAGACATCTAAAGCTTTAGATGTCTGTTTCTTAAATAAAAGAAGATTTTCAAGAGATTGCTGTGGACATTTGATTTTTTATTGTCTGTTACTGGAGATTTGGGAGTATCTCTGTCTACACCGGCACTTGACACTCAGTAGCTGCTGTTATATTGCTGTTTGTAATCTAAAGCTTAATACTTAGGGAGAATAATGGAAAATTATCATTTTATTACTTAACTATCCGGCATCCCACTATTAGGAGTGTAATTTCTTCTGCTGACTATGTTATATGTTAGGCTTGTCAATAGCATATACTCCAGAATAGAAACTTTCAGTATAGGTGGGATACCACAGGCTAAGTCAGCTATTTTTAAATGCCAAAATAAGGGTTCAGGAGCTTCTTGTAAACAATTTAATACACTCCAGCAGGTAAAATAGATCATTGGGAACCATTTAACTGGAAAGTTGATTTAGATCAGGACACAAGCTGTAATTGGTGGCTACAGGCACATACTGCTCTTTATTTGAATTTCTTTATACAGAAATAAATTAATCTGTTTTAAAGGGTAATGTTTCATATTAAATAATGCAGGCAACTGGCTAGGCATCTAATAAACTTATATGGATGTTGTGGATGTGATTCAGCCCTGCAAATGTTAAATAAGTATAGTAGAGTTGCATAATTAACAAATAAATCATAAGAATAAAATGCAATAGCTCTTAGGGCCTGATGATAAAGATTCTTCTGCTTGGAGAGAAATTATAGTGCAGACTTCACAGGGGCTGAACTCACTGAATGCTAAAAAAAAGGGTGTAACCTGGAAGTCCCAGAGGGATGAGAGATCTCTCCCAATAAGCTCTCCGCTCAGATTAGCTCATCTAAAATGATCCTCCAGCACTGTGAGATCGTGCACAAGATTTTAAACAGGGGAATTTTGCTATACTTCTTTAAGGGCTGTTTTCTGCATTTTTGTATGTAAAGGAGACAAGCCTAGTGCAGTATAGTAATTCATGACATAAGAGTTTTGTTACACTTACACTTTGTATTTTTTTTAAATATTAATTTTTATTGAGGTTTTCAACAATAATGCTGTAGACATCAATTGTGAGAGTGCTAAAGAGTTTCCTAAAAAAAAAGTCTCCCCTTTAATTTGTTCCCAATGATCCACTTTACCTCCTATCTTTACAGTATATATAGAAACATAGAATTTGACGGTAGATAAGAACCAAAAAGGCCCATCAAGTCTACCCATATTACATGTTACTTTTTCCTTAGGATAGCCTTATGCATGTCCCAGGCATTTTTAAAATCCTTTACAGTCTTTGTGTTTACCACCTCAAATGGAAGTTCATTCCATGAATCCACCACCCTTTCTGTAAAAAAATGCTTCCTTAAATTTCTCCTGAATCTGCTACCCTCTAACTTTAGATTGTGACCCCTTGTTTTGGCATTTATTTTTTTGTGAAAAATGCTTTCAGCTTCTATTTTATTAAATCCCTTCATATATTTGAAGGTTTCTATCATGTCACCTCTTTCCCTTCTATCCTCTAAACTATACATATTTAGATCATAGAGTCTTTCTTTGTACGTTCTATATTTTAGACCATGTACCATTTAGTAGCCCTCCTTTGGACAGCTTCTAGTTTATTTATATCTTTCTGAAGATATGGGCCTCTAGTTATCAACGTGTCTACTTACCTGCCTTCGCCGGCCCCAATACGCCCGCCTAAGCTCGCCTCACATCGCCGCCATGGACCTGAATACGCTCACCAATCAGATTTTTCCTACCTTAATTCCGATTGGCTGATAGAATCCTATCAGCCAATCAGAATTCGAGGGACGTCATCTTGGATGACGTCACTTAAAGGAATATCCACTCGTCAGGTAGGCATCGTTGGAAGAGGATGGCTCCGCGTCGGCTCGTTTGAAGAAGGCTCCGCTCCACTCCGGATGGATGAAGATTGAAGACGCCGCCTGGATAAAGACTTCTATCGGATGGAAGACCTCTTCAGCGCCCCTTGGATGATGACTTCGGCCGCTGCGGATGTCCTCTTCTGTTCCATCGGTGGTCGGCTGGCTGAAGACGGCTAAAGGTAGGATGATCTTCAGGGGGTTAGTGTTAGGTTTTTTTTAAGGGGGGTTTGGGTGGGTTAGAGTAGGGGTATGTGGGTGGTGGGTTTTAATGTTGGGGGGGTTGTATTTTTTTTAACATGCAAAAGAACTGAATACTTTGGGGCATGCCCCCGCAAAAGGCCCTTTTAAGGGTTGGTAAGGTAATAGAGCTGTTAACTTTCGTAATTTAGAATAGGGTATGGCGTTTTTTGTTTTGGGGGGCTTTGTTATTTTATTAGGGGGCTTAGATTAGGTGTAATTAGCTTAAAAATCTTAATATTTTTTTATTTTTTGTAACTTAGTTTTTTTAATTTTTTTACTTTAGTTAGTTTATTTAATTGTATTTAATTGTAGGTATTTGTAGTTAATTAATTTAATTTATTTAATGATAGTGTAGTGTTAGGTTTAATTGTAACTTAGGTTAGGTTTTATTTTACAGGTAATTTTGTATTTATTTTAACTAGGTAGCTATTAAATAGTAAATAACTATTTAATAGCTATTGTACCTAGTTAAAATAAATACAAAGTTACCTGTAAAATAAATATAAATCCTAAAATAGCTACAATGTAATTATTAATTACATTGTAGCTATCTTAGGGTTTATTTTACAGGTAAGTATTTATTTTTAAATAGGAATAATTGTGCCTAGTTAAAATAAATTTAAATTTGCCTGTAAAATAAAAATAAATCCTAAAATAGCTACAATATAATTATTAGTAATATTGTAGCTATATTAGGGTTTATTTTGTAGGTAAAGATTTAGTTTTAAATAGGAATAACTAATTTAATAAGAGTAATATTTATTTAGATTTATTTAATTAATATTTAAGTTAGGGGGGTGTTAGGGTTAGGGTTAGACTTAGGTTTAGGGGTTAATAATTTTATTATATGTTGCGGCGGTATAGGGGGGGCAGGATAGGGGTTAAGAAATTTATTATAGGTGGCGACGGTGTAGGGGGGGCAGATTAGGGGTTAATAAGTTTAATATAGGTGGCGTGGGGTCCGGGAGCGGCGGTTTAGGGGTTAAACAATTTATTTAGTTGCGGCGGGGTACAGGATAGGCAGGATAGGGGTTAATAAATTTATTATAGGTGGCGGTGGTATAGGGGGGCAGGATAGGGGTTAATAGGTATTATGTAGGTGGCGGCGGGGTCCGGGAGCGGCAGTTTAGGGGTTAATAAGTTTATTAGAGTAGCGGTGGGCTCCGGGAGCGACGGTTTAGGGGTTAACTTGTTTAATATAGGTGGCGGTGGTGTAGGGGGCAGATTAGGGGTGTTTAGACTTGGGGTACATGTTAGGGTGTTAGGTGCAGACACTTCCCATAGGAATCAATGGGATGTCGGGCAGCAGCGAACATGAACTTTCGCTATGGTCAGACTCCCATTGATTCCTATAGGAATCCGCCGCCTCCAGGGCAGCGGATTGAAAATCAGGTACGCTGGGCCGGAAAAGTGCCGAGCGTACCTGGTAGTCATTTGATAAATTCCAAAAGTAGTCAGATTGTGCCAAACTTGCGTTCGGAACATCTGGAGTGACGTGAGAATCGATCTGTGTCGGACTGAGTCCGGCGGATCAAAGCTTACGTCACAAAATTCTACTTTTGCCGGGCAGCAGGGCTTGATAACTTAGGCGAATCAGCCTCGCCACAAATACGATGCGGAATTCCAGCGTATTTGAGGTTGACGGCTTGATAACTAGAGGCCATGGTCTCCAGAACTGTTCACAGCATTCCAGATTTGGTCTAACTAATGATCTGTAAAGTGGCATAAGAACCTTGCTATTTCTGCTACTAAAACCTCTTCCAATGCAACCAAGCATTTGACTGGCCTTGCTGGCTGCACTGCGGCATTGTGTACCAAATTTTAAATAATCTGAAATAATAATTCCTAAATCCCTTTCTTCTTTAATTACAGTCAGTAATGTACCATTGAGACTATAATCGGCCTTTGGGTTTTTGGATCCTATATGCATAATTTTGCTCTTGGTATTATTGGTAATATTAAATTTCAGATCCCATTTATTTGACCAGTCCTCTAGTTTATTAATATCATAGTTCATTCTATCAACTCCTCCTGGAACATCTACCCTGTTACAAATTGTTGTATCATCAACAAACAAGCAAACCTTTCCCTTAAGCCCACTTCCAATATCACTTATGAACATGTTAAACAGAACAGGCCCAAGAACTGACCCTTGGGGAACACCACTAGTAACTGATGCCTCATTTGAATGTACTCCATTAATTGAAACCCTCTGTTGTCTATCTTTAAGCCAACATTCTACCCACTTAACAATCTTAGCATCTATTCCAAGGCAATACATTTTGTGAATATGTTTGTTGTGTGGGACGGTGTCAAATGCTTTGCTTAAGTCTAGATATGCAACATCTACGGCACCTCCCTGGTCTATTATTTTAGTTACATGGTCAAAGAAATCAATTAGATTAGTCAGGCATGATCTTCCAGCAGTGAAACCATGCTGTCCTTTGTCTTCTAAGTTGTTTGTCTGAATGAAAGATATAAGTCTTTCCTTTAAAAGAGTTTCCATTAATTTCCCTGCAATTGAGGTCAAACTGACTGGCCTATGGTTAGCAGAATCTTCCCTACTACCCTTTTTATGAAGAGGGACTACATTGGCAATTTTCCAGTCTTTTGGAACAACTCCTGTTAGAAGTGACTGATTAAATAAATCAGCTAATGGAGTAGCTATTACGGTCTGAAGTCCTCTTAGAACCCTTGGATGAATATTATCTGGACCCACAGACTTATTAACTTTTATTTTTGATAAAGCCCTTGAAACCTCTTCCTCTGTAAAAAGAAAAGTACTACTCAGATTATTTACAGTAACATCCCTTAATAGCATCTCACTATCTTTACCATCTGTTGTAAAGACTGAACAAAAGTAATCATTTAAACAGTTTGCTATTTGTTTATCTTCTTCCACTACTTTATCCTCATTCTTGAGTCTAACTATCCCTCTGTTAGGCCTAGATTTGGAGTTCGGCGGTAAAAGGGCTGTTAACGCTCCGCGGGCTTTTTTCTGGCCGCACCATAAATTTAACTCTGGTATCGAGAGTTTAATCAAATGCTGCGTTAGGCTCCAAAAAAGGAGCATAGAGCATTTTTACCGCAAATGCAACTCTCGATACCAGAGTTGCTTACGGACGCGGCCGGCCTCAAAAACGTGCTCGTGCACGATTCTCCCATAGGAAACAATGGGGCAGTTTGAGCTGAAAAAAAACCTAACACCTGCAAAAAAGCAGCGTTCAGCTCCTAACGCAGCCCCATTGTTTCCTATGGGGAAACACTTCCTACGTCTGCACCTAACACTCTAACATGTACCCCGAGTCTAAACACCCCTAACCTTACACTTATTAACCCCTAATCTGCCGCCCCCGCTATCGCTGACCCCTGCATATTTTTTTTAACCCCTAATCTGCCGCTCCGTAAACCGCCGCAACCTACGTTATCCCTATGTACCCCTAATCTGCTGCCCTAACATCGCCGACCCCTATATTATATTTATTAACCCCTAATCTGCCCCCCTCAACGTCGCCGACACCTGCCTACACTTATTAACCCCTAATCTGCCGAGCGGACCTGAGCGCTACTATAATAAAGTTATTAACCCCTAATCCGCCTCACTAACCCTATCATAAATAGTATTAACCCCTAATCTGCCCTCCCTAACATCGCCGACACCTACCTTCAATTATTAACCCCTAATCTTCCGATCGGAGCTCACCGCTATTCTAATAAATGGATTAACCCCTAAAGCTAAGTCTAACCCTAACACTAACACCCCCCTAAGTTAAATATAATTTTTATCTAACGAAATAAATTAACTCTTATTAAATAACTTATTCCTATTGAAAGCTAAATACTTACCTGTAAAATAAACCCTAATATAGCTACAATATAAATTATAATTATATTATAGCTATTTTAGGATTAATATTTATTTTACAGGCAACTTTGTAATTATTTTAACCAGGTACAATAGCTATTAAATAGTTAAGAACTATTTAATAGTTACCTAGTTAAAATAATAACAAAATTACCTGTAAAATAAATCCTAACCTAAGATATAATTAAACCTAACACTACCCTATCAATAAATTAATTAAATAAACTACCTACAATTACCTACAATTAACCTAACACTACACTATCAATAAATTAATTAAACACAATTCCTACAAATAAATACAATTAAATAAACTAGCTAAAGTACAAAAAATAAAAAAGAACTAAGTTACAGAAAATAAAAAAATATTTACAAACATAAGAAAAATATTACAACAATTTTAAACTAATTACACCTACTCTAAGCCCCCTAATAAAATAACAAAGCCCCCCAAAATAAAAAATTCCCTACCCTATTCTAAATTAAAAAAGTTACAAGCTCTTTTACCTTACCAGCCCTGAACAGGGCCCTTTGCGGGGCATGCCCCAAGAATTTCAGCTCTTTTGCCTGTAAAAAAAAACATACAATACCCCCCCCCCCAACATTACAACCCACCACCCACATACCCCTAATCTAACCCAAACCCCCCTTAAATAAACCTAACACTAATCCCCTGAAGATCTTCCTACCTTGTCTTCACCATCCAGGTATCACCGATCCGTCCTGGCTCCAAGATCTTCATCCAACCCAAGCGGGGGTTGGCGATCCATATTCCGGTGCTGAAGAGGTCCAGAAGAGGCTCCAAAGTCTTCCTCCTATCCGGCAAGAAGAGGACATCCGGACCGGCAAACATCTTCTCCAAGCGGCATCTTCGATCTTCTTCCATCCGGAGCGAAGCGGCAGGATCCTGAAGACCTCCAGTGCGGAACATCCATCCGGACCGACGACTGAACGACGAATGACTGTTCCTTTAAGGGACGTCATCCAAGATGGCGTCCCTCGAATTCCGATTGGCTGATAGGATTCTATCAGCCAATCGGAATTAAGGTAGGAATTTTCTGATTGGCTGATGGAATCAGCCAATCAGAATCAAGTTCAATCCGATTGGCTGATCCAATCAGCCAATCAGATTGAGCTTGCATTCTATTGGCTGTTCCGATCAGCCAATAGAATGCGAGCTCAATCTGATTGGCTGATTGGATCGGCCAATCGGATTGAACTAGATTCTGATTGGCTGATTCCATCAGCCAATCAGAAAATTCCTACCTTAATTCTGATTGGCTGATAGAATCCTATCAGCCAATCGGAATTCGAGGGACGCCATCTTGGATGACGTCCCTTAAAGGAACAGTCATTCGTCGTTCAGTCGTCGGTCCGGATGGATGTTCCGCGCTGGAGGTCTTCAGGATCCTGCCGCTTCGCTCCGGATGGAAGAAGATCGAAGATGCCGCTTGGAGAAGATGTTTGCCGGTCCGGATGTCCTCTTCTTGCCGGATAGGAGGAAGACTTTGGAGCCTCTTCTGGACCTCTTCAGCACCGGATTATGGATCGCCAACCCCCGCTTGGGTTGGATGAAGATCTTGGAGCCAGGACGGATCGGTGATACCTGGATGGTGAAGACAAGGTAGGAAGATCTTCAGGGGATTAGTGTTAGGTTAATTTAAGGGGGGTTTGGGTTAGATTAGGGGTATGTGGGTGGTGGGTTGTAATGTTGGGGGGGGGGTATTGTATGTTTTTTTTTACAGGCAAAAGAGCTGAACTTCTTGGGGCATGCCCCGCAAAGGGCCCTGTTCAGGGCTGGTAAGGTAAAAGAGCTTGTAACTTTTTTAATTTAGAATAGGGTAGGGAATTTTTTATTTTGGGGGGCTTTGTTATTTTATTAGGGGGCTTAGAGTAGGTGTAATTAGTTTAAAATTGTTGTAATATTTTTCTTATGTTTGTAAATATTTTTTTATTTTCTGTAACTTAGTTCTTTTTTATTTTTTGTACTTTAGCTAGTTTATTTAATTGTATTTATTTGTAGGAATTGTGTTTAATTAATTTATTGATAGTGTAGTGTTAGGTTAATTGTAGGTAATTGTAGGTAGTTTATTTAATTATTTTATTGATAGGGTAGTGTTAGGTTTAATTATAACTTAGGTTAGGATTTATTTTACAGGTAAATTTGTTATTATTTTAACTAGGTAACTATTAAATTGTTCTTAACTATTTAATAGCTATTGTACCTGGTTAAAATAATTACAAAGTTGCCTGTAAAATAAATATTAATCCTAAAATAGCTATAATATAATTATAATTTATATTGTAGCTATATTAGGATTTATTTTACAGGTAAGTATTTAGCTTTAAATAGGAATCATTTATTTAATAAGAGTTAATTTATTTCGTTAGATGTAAATTATATTTAACTTAGGGGGGTGTTAGTGTTAGGGTTAGACTTAGCTTTAGGGGTTAATCCATTTATTAGAATAGCGGTGAGCTCCGATCGGAAGATTAGGGGTTAATAATTGAAGGTAGGTGTCGGCGATGTTAGGGAGGGCAGATTAGGGGTTAATACTATTTATGATAGGGTTAGTGAGGCGGATTAGGGGTTAATAACTTTATTATAGTAGCGCTCAGGTCCGCTCGGCAGATTAGGAGTTAATAAGTGTAGGCAGGTGTCGGCGACGTTGTGGGGGGCAGATTAGGGGTTAATAAATATAATATAGGGGTCGGCGGTGTTAGGGGTAGCAGATTAGGGGTACATAAGGATAACGTAGGTGGCGGCGCTTTGCGGTCGGAAGATTAGGGGTTAATTATTTTAAGTAGCTGGCGGCGACGTTGTGGGGGGCAAGTTAGGGGTTAATAAATATAATATAGGGGTCGGCGGTGTTAGGGGCAGCAGATTAGGGGTACATAAGTATAACGTAGGTGGCGGTCGGCAGATTAGGGGTTAAAAATTTTAATCGAGTGGCGGCGGTGTGGGGGGACCTCGGTTTAGGGGTACATAGGTAGTTTATGGGTGTTAGTGTACTTTAGGGTACAGTAGTTAAGAGCTTTATAAACCGGCGTTAGCCAGAAAGCTCTTAACTCCTGCTATTTTCAGGCGGCTGGAATCTTGTCGTTAGAGCTCTAACGCTCACTTCAGAAACGACTCTAAATACCAGCGTTAGAAAGATCCCATTGAAAAGATAGGCTACGCAAATGGCGTAGTGGGATCTGCGGTATGGAAAAGTCGCGGCTGAAAAGTGAGCGTTAGACCCTTTAATCACTGACTCCAAATACCAGCGGGCGGCCAAAACCAGCGTTAGGAGCCTCTAACGCTGGTTTTGACGGCTACCGCCGAACTCCAAATCTAGGCCTTAGTTTTTCTCTTTTCACTGATATATCTAAAGAAGGTTTTGTCACCATTTTGTACAGATTGTGCTATTTTCTCTTCTGCATCAGCTTTAGCCTTTCTGATTAACTGCTTTTTCATCTTTTGATGGGTTCTCCATTTTTCTTTATCCTCTTCTGCACAAATTCATTGACATATACCATATCCCTTGTAACCCTTATAAAACATTTTTATTAGAATTTATAGCAAATATTTTTTATCGGACATTGTATATATGAGTGTAATAGTTTATTTTAATGTGTGCAACTTTTTACCCTTACACTTTGTGGCTGGTCTTAAATCACACTAATATGCCTATATACAGTATATTATACAGTATATATATATATATATATATATATATATATATATATATACATATACATATATATATATATATATATATATATATATATATATATATATATATATATATACTGTATATATATATTTATATATATTGTACCAAAAAACATATCACATATATGTAGAAATATGTATTGAGTAAATAGAATTAATAAATATTCGAATGCAAAATATTAATAGTTCATGTCTGGTTAGCGCACTTGAGAAAATGTGATCAGGTCTGTTCTACTTGTTAGGTGCTAGTTGTTTTTTTACACTTGTCACGCGCTGTTGAACTCTATGGGGAAATACGTAAATGCGGTTGTGATATTTGAAGTTCGTCTTTTTTCGTTGGGTTAGTGGTTGAGTGAAAACTTTTAATTTTAACTTGTAATATGCGCGCTGTGATGAGAGCAGGATGTGATGTCAGTAGTATGTGGGCGGGGCTTAGGTCGGGTGTCTGTGTCGTAGTTAGTTTAGTACAATCAACCTGACTAGATGTGTATTGTTATGCTCTGCAATAAAATAGAGTTGTACCATCATTGCTGTGTCCTGCATATGTCCTGCATCTCATGACATGGTGTCAGAAGTTCTGGACTGCGCTTCTGTTCCTGATCGATTGCGATGTCAAAGTTTACCCCACCTGAGCCTTTTGACTTTTCTCAGCCTGCAGCTTGGCCCACATGGCGTCAGCGGTTTCAGCGCTTCAGGATTGCATCCAAACTGAACAAGGAGAGTGGTGAAGTACAAGTTAATTCTCTTTTATACTCCATGGGGAAAGATGTAGAGCCAGTGTTCAATGCTTTTACTTTCCAAGAAGGGGAAGAAGTTAACTTTGATATAGTTATGGATAAACTCAGTGCCCACTTTGTGCCCAAAAGAAATGTGATTCATGAGAGAGCTTGTTTTCACAAACGTAATCAGCGTGTGGGAGAATCTGTGGAGTCATTTGTGCGTTGCCTGTATGAATTAGCTGAATTCTGTGAGTTTGGTGTTGCTAAAGAAGAGCAAATCAGAGACAGAATAGTTATTGGAATTGCAGATGCTGAAGTCTCCCTGAAGCTGCAGTTAGAGCCTGATTTAACGTTAGACGGGGCTATTAGGATGGCCCGCCAGAGTGAACTGGTGAAAAAGCAAAGTGCTGATCTGTGTTCTGAGAGTATTGTGGATGAAGTGCAACAGTCTAGAAAAATTACTAGTGAAAGGCACAGTGTGAGCGGTAGATCAAAAGTACTGGAAAGGCCTAGAAGTGGATGGGCGCAACATGGCCGATGCACACGGTGCTACCGGGCTCATGATCAGAGTGCTATATGCCCGGCCAGAGATAAAAGATGCAGAAAATGTAACAGAATAGGCCATTTTGAAGTGGTGTGTAAAACTGAATACATTAAGGAGATGCAGGTGGACAGTGACCAGGAGGGTCAGGAAGTGTCTTTTGTGGGGTCTGTTGTGGAACGGACAAGCTCAGAGGAAGATTGGAAAGTTACTTTTACTGTAATGGGAGCCAAAGTTGATTTTAAGATTGACACAGGAGCTGATATCACTGTAATGTCTTTTGCTGAATTTATGAAACTGCCTCGACAGCCCCAGCTGGCGAAGGTTACTACAAATGTCCATAGTCCTGGTGGCCGCATTGATTGTGTGGGGAAATTTCTTGCCAGCTGTGAGTACAAACAAAAAAAGTTCACCATGTGGGTGCATGTGATCCGAGGTCAGTGTGTTAACAGTTTATTGAGCAGAAAAGCAGCCTGTGACTTGGGCCTCGTGGCCAGAGTGAATGAGATCTCTGAAGATATGTTTGGCGAGTTGGGCCTACTGAACTGCAAACCTGTCCGTATAGCACTTAAAAGTGACGCAGTCCCATACAGTATTTCTACTCCTCGTAGAATTCCGTTCCCGCTCATGCCTCAAGTGGAGAATGAGCTCATGCGTATGAAGTCTATGGGGGTTATTGAAGAGGTTGTTGAAGCAACTGATTGGTGTGCCCCCATTGTTCCAGTTGCAAAGAAAAACGGAAAGGTGCGCATCTGTGTGGACCTGAAAAGGTTGAATGAGGCAGTGAAGAGGGAGAGATTTGTGCTGCCGACATTGTAAGATATAGCCCCGAAGTTGGCTGGGGCGAAGTTCTTTTCCACATTAGACGCTTCTAGCGGCTTTTGGCAGATCCCCCTGGATCCTAAGTGCCACAAACTGACTACCTTTATCACACCGGTAGGTCGGTTCTGCTTCTGCAGACTCCCCTTTGGGATATCCTCCGCTCCTGAGATCTTTCAAAGGGAAATAAGTTCTCTCCTGAGTTGCCACGTGGGCACAGCAGTCGTCATGGACGACATTCTAGTGTATGGGTCTACAGTGGAGGAGCATGATCAGCGTTTGAGTTGTGTGCTGCAGGCTATCAAAGAGTCTGGGCTGAAGCTGAATAAAGAAAAATGTCATTTTAGGAAAACTGAATTATGCTACTTTGGGCATATCATCAACGGGGATGGCATCAAGCCGGACCCCGAGAAAATTCGGGCTATCGAACAGATGAAAAGCCCTTCTGATGTACATGAGCTGAGACAGATATTGGGCCTTGTAAATTACGTGGGCAAGTTTCTTCCAGATTTATCTACAGTTTTACACCCTATCACAGAGTTGCTTAAGAAAGATGTTGCCTGGGTCTGGGGACCCTCACAAGAAAAAGCGTTCCTGCATGCCAAGTCCCTGCTGGGGTCTGCCCCAGTGCTGGGGTTCTACGACCCTTCAAAAAAGACTGTGGTTAGTGCTGATGCAAGCAGTTATGGGTTGGGGGCTGCACTCCTGCAGCTGAATGACAACAAACTACAGCCCATCGCCTACTGTTCCCGCACACTGACGGCTGCGGAGTCAAAATACGCTCAAATTGAAAAAGAGTCTGCCTGGCTGCAGTTTGGGCCTGTGAGCGCTTTCAGCGTTATCTAGTGGGTTTGGAGAAATTTAGTCTGGAAACTGACCACAAACCGCTAGTCCCTCTTATCAATTCTTATGACATTGACAAAACACACTTGAGATGCCAGAGACTTTTAATGAGACTGCTCAGGTTCAATGTTCAGGCAGTGCATGTGCCGGGGAAGCAACTGGTTGTGGCAGAAACACTGTCCAGGCTCCCGCTGGCTGCTGCTGAAGAATCCTCCACCGAGTCGGATGTGAAAGTGTATGTTGATTCAGTTCTGGCCTCTAAGTCCATTTCTTCAAGGAAACTGGAAGAGATAAAGAAAGAGACATATTTGGACACAGATCTGCAAGAAGTTATAAGGTACATAAAAGATGGCTGGCCCGAGAGCCGGGCAGCCTGGATGTCTTTAAATGCTTACCAGCCAGAGAGGTCGCAGCTCACGGAGCTGGAGGGGTTGGTGCTGTTCCAAGACCGCATTGTAATTCCTGTCAGCATGAGGAAGGAGATGTTAAACAGGATTCACGATGGCCACTTAGGCATTACAAAGTGCAGAGAAAGGGCAGCTACAGCTGTGTGGTGGCCTGGGATCAGCTCCGACATTGCAAATCACGTGTCTAAATGTGCCTTTTGCCGGGAACGCCAGCCTACTCAGAGAAGGGAGCCCTTAATGTCTACTCCGCTGCCTGCGGGGCTGTGGCAGAAAATAGCTGCTGATTTGTGTGAACTGCACTGGAAAAAGTTTCTTGTTGTGATCGACTACTATTCCAGGTATTTGGAAATTGCACCCCTGAATGATATCACAAGTCAGGCCGTTATCATTCGCCTGAAGAGCTTGTTCGCCCGCTGGGGCATTTCAATGGAGCTGGTGAGTGATAATGGTATGCAGTTCGCTTCTACAGAGTTCAGTGCTTTCAGCAGGGAATATGATTTTGTACATTCCACGTCAAGTCCACATTATCCGCAGGCCAACGGAATGGCTGAAAGGGCAGTTCAAACTACAAAATTCATTCTAAAGCAATCTGAGCCGTACCTGGCCCTCTTGTCATACAGGGCGACGCCCATTCAAGCCACCGGGTTTAGCCCGGCACAGCTGATGCTAGGACGCCAGATTCGCACCACTTTACCCTCAGTGGGTGTCTTCAAGCCGCCTGGCCCTGTTCCTCGGGACGAAGTCCTTAGGAGGGATGAAGAGGCCAAAAAGGGTTATCGTTTCTTCTACGACAGGAGACATTCTGTCAGGCCTTTACAGGAACTGAAAGCAGGCCAAAGTGTCAGAATTAAACTGGATGATAAGAAGAAATGGAAGACGCCTGCTACGGTAGTGGGCCGCTCTCCAGAACCAAGGTCTTACACAGTCCTTACAGAGGGAGGGACGGTTACACGCCGTAACCGAAGACATCTTCAGCCTGTACCTGAGAGTCTGGAACCGGATACCTCAGTACCACCGCCGGTGGGATCCCCTGTTCTAAGAGAGGTGCCTCCCCTCAGCAAGATCACAGCGGGGATATATCTTTGCCTCCAGCAGACTCTTGTTCACCACCTTCTGTATCAGAGGACAGTTCATGCAAAGTTACATCAAGCGGAAGAGTGGTGAAACTTCCGGCCCGATACAGGGACTAACTTTAGCTAGAACAGTGACCGGAAGTATGGGCAGAATAATCCCATGGTCACTGTGGACTAGGGTAGTCTACCCCAATGTCCAAGTCAGGATGTAATTTATTTGTTCATGTTTTCTAATCTATCTGTTTTTATAATGTTCAAAAACAAAAATGTTGTTGTATACCCTGTTGGTGTACCTTGTTATTTATTATATGCAAATGTATGCTTTGCCTTTGAAAAAGGGGAAGATGTGATGAGAGCAGGATGTGATGTCAGTAGTATGTGGGCGGGGCTTAGGTCGGGTGTCTGTGTCGCAGTTAGTTTAGTACAATCAACCTGACTAGATGTGTATTGTTATGCTCTGCAATAAAATAGAGTTGTACCATCATTGCTGTGTCCTGCATATGTCCTGCATCTCATGACATGCGCTACCCAAAGTGTGCAAAAAGCTTACTTCCAGCGAGCGATAAATAGCGCTTTACTCGCAATCTAGCCCTTAACTGACAGAAAAGTAAGGTATACTAAATTAGACGCAAAATCAAGTTACATTTCAGTGAAAACATTTCAGTTTAATTTGTATTTGCTGCAAACTGTGGACCAGATTACAAGTGGCGTGCTATTGTTAGTTCGGGGCGTGGTAAGCAATATTGCGACTGCTCTAACTAGCGATCTTATTACGAGTTTATAAGAAAACTGTTGCACTTGAACGCAAACACATTTGTGCTCAGCAGATTAGTGCGATTTAAGACCAGCCACAAAGTGTAAAGGTAAAAAGTTGCACACATTAAAATAAACTATTACACTCATATATACAATGTCCGATAAAAAATATTTGCTATAAATTCTAATACAAATGTTTTATAAGGGTTACAAGGGATATGGTATATGTCAATGAATTTGACTGGAAAGGGCTTTAATGTATACATATATGTCTAAATATGGGTGTGTCTATAAATATACATATATATATGTGTGTATATATATATATATATATATATATATATACTGTATATATATATAAATGTGAGTGTGTATGTGTACATATATTTGTATTTATGTGTTACTATGTGTAAATATGTATATACATACATATATAATACACACATATATATATATATATATATATATATATATACACAGTATATATATATAGATATATATACACACACTTTTGAGCCCTTTTCAGTCAAATACCTTTGAACATTAAATATAATTTTTAACATGTTTTACTGTGTTTTGAATATAAATATTTTACATTCCAATTTTCTTCACTTAGAATAAAATGTTCTTTGTATTTTTTAAATAGATATTTCTATATACAGTACTGTGCAAAAGTCTTAGGCCACCATTCGATTTGCTGTTTTAGCAAAGTTTTAATGACCATCTATATTTATTTTTCGGTCTCTTTATTTAGATACAAACAGAAAATACAGGAAATATGTACACAAAATATAAAAAAAAAAAAAAATTTCAGAACAAAATGGCTTCTTCAGGCAAAAGTCAGTATTTAGTGTGACCTACCTTGGCACTAAGCACATCTTGAACTCTTTTGAGGAGAAGAGCTGAAGTTTTATGAAGTAATCTTCTGGTATATTATACCAGACTTCTTTCAGCACTTCCCAGAGTTTTAGATTTAGGATGTCTTTTATTTATTTTTCTGTCCAAGTGATCCCATACTGCAACTGTAATATTAAGGTTTGGACTCTGTGGAGGTCAGTTCGTGACTGTCAGTGTTTTATCATCTGTTTTTCTCTCTAAATATGATTTCACTGCATTAGCAGTATGCTTGGGATCATTATCATGCTGAAAAATAAAACTATTCCTAATAAGGCGCTTTCCAGAAGGAATGACATGATGAATAAAAACCTTTCTGTACTTTTCAGCATTCATGATTCCTTTAATTTGGATGATATCGCCAACACCACTGGCAGAAATGCAGCCCCAAACTAGGACAGACCCTCCATCACATTTCACTGAAGGCCGCAAGTACTCATCCTTCCATTTCTCTCCAACTCTTCTTTTCACATATTGTCGACGATTGGACCCAAACATTTCAAACTTGGATTTGTCACTCCATAATACTCTTTTCCACTGATCTTCATTCCAATCTTTGTGAGCTTTAGCGTATCTTAGCCTTTTAACCCCTTTCGACAAAGTGGTTTCTTGGCTGCTATCCTTCCACAAAGACCATTCCTGATCAAGCTTCTTAGTAATGTAGAAGGGTCAACTTGGCATCCTAATAAATCTGCCAGATGCTGAGCCAGGTTGTTGCTGGACTTCTTCCGGTCTCTCAAAGAAGAAACTCTGAGAAACTTCTCATCAGATTTTGAAATTATTCTTGGCCTTCCAGTACTTTTTTGTTCTTGAACTCTCCTAATTCTTCAAATTTCTTTATAACAGCTTGAATACCACATCTTGAGTATCCAGTTTGTTTGCTGATTTCCCTTTGACAGTGGCCTTGCTAATGCAAAAGTATGATTTTATGTCTGTCAAATTCTGTGATCTTTTGCATTTTGAATAGAATGATATGATTGAAGGTTGGTCTTATTAGCAAGCTTCCAATTAATTAAATTTATACCACATGTGCATGTAATGATGAAGCATGTCTTGCACAAACCTGGTGTTATAGACCTTTGTAACCCCTTAATGACCACAGCACTTTTCCATTTTCTGTCCGTTTGGGACCAAGGCTATTTTTACATTTCTGCGGTGTTTGTGTTTAGCCGTAATTTTCCCCTTACTCATTTAATGTACCCACACATATTATATATCGTTTTTCTCGCCATTAAATGGACTTTCAAAATATATCATTATTTTCATCATATCTTATAATTTACTATAAAAAAAATTATAAAATATGAGGAAAAAATGGAAAAAAACACACTTTTTCTAACTTTGACCCCCAAAATCTGTTATACATCTACAACCACCAAAAAAAACATATGCTAAATAGTTTCTAAATTTTGTCCTGAGTTTAGAAATACCCAATGTTTACATGTTCTTTGCTTTTTTTCCAAGTTATAGGGCCATAAATACAAGTAGCACTTGCTATTTCCAAACCACTTTTTTTCAGAATTAGTGATAGTTATATTGGGACACTGATATCTTTCAGGAATCCCTGAATATCCATTGACATGTATATATTTTTTTTTAGAAGACATCCCAAAGTATTGATCTAGGCCCATTTTGGTATATTTCATGCCACCATTTCACCGCCAAATGCGATCAAATAAAAAAAATTGTTCACTTTTTCACAATTGTTTTCACAAACTTTAGGTTACTCACTGAAATTATTTACAAAAAACTTATGCAATTATAGCATACATGGTTGTAAATGCTTCTCTGGGATCCCCTTTGTTTATAAATAGCAGACATATATGGCTTTGGTTTTGCTTTTTACTAATTAGAAGGCTGCTAAATGCGACTGCGCACCACACGTGTATTATGCCCAGCAGTGAAGGGGTTAATTAGGGAGCATGTAGGGAGCTTCTAGGGTTAATTTTAGCTTCAGTGTAGTATAGTAGACAACCCCAAGTATTGATCTAGGCCCATTTTGGTATATTTCATGCCACCATTTTCACTGCCAAATGCAATCAAATTGAAAAAAAAACGCTAAATTTTTCACAATTTTAGGTTTCTCACTAAAATTATTTACAAACAGCATGTGCAATTATGGCACAAATGGTTGTAAATGGTTCTCTGGGATCCCCTTTGTTCAGAAATAGCAGACATATATGACTTTGGCGTTGCTTTTAGGTAATTAGAAGGCCGCTAAGTGCTGCTGCGCATCACACGTGTATTATGGCTAGCAGTGAAGGGGTTAATTAGGTAGTTTGTAGGGAGCTTGCAGGGTTAATTTTAGCTTTAGTGTAGAGATCAGACTCCCACCTGACGCATCAGGCCCTGATCCCTCCCAAACAGCTCACTTCCCTCCCCCACCCCACAATTGTCCCCGCCATCTTAAGTACTGGCAGAAAGTCTGCCAGTACTAAAATAAAAGTGTTTTTTTTAAAAATAAATAAATACATTTTTAGCATATTTACATATGCTTCTTTGTAGGATCCCCCCTTAGCCCCCAACCTCCCTGATCCCCCCCCCAAAACAGCTATCTAACCCCCCCCTCTGCCTTATTGGGGGCCATCTTGGGTACTGGCAGCTGTCTGCCAGTACCCAGTTTGCAAGAGAAATTGTTTTTTTTTTTTAATTATTATGCTCTTTTTCTGTAGTGTAGCTTCCCCCCCCACCCCACAAACCAATCCCCCACCCCCTGACTAATGTATTTTATATGAATAAATACAATTTTTTTAAACTTTTAATACACCTTTTTTTCTGTAGTGTAGCGGTTCCCACCCGCTCCCTCCCCGTGCACGTGCCAGTCACTTTGACATGAAATAGTAGGACAAATACAGGTGTTTGCAATGACATTAATTAGGGTTGCATTCCATTTAGGTTTACAAGAGCCAGGTTTCTGCTATTGCTCACGTGTAAGGGGAGGTCACACTAAATACTTGCCATTTTAGCCTATAGAAGCAGTTTTTTCATATTTTTTATTTTTTTTAATACTGCATACAAATATCTTGTATTTTCTGGCTATATTCTAATAAATTATACCAACATAAAGACATAAAAGTTAGGAGTTTCTGAAGGTCAGATAAGCGGACTGAATGCCTGATGGAAGAGGTGGATCTATTATCTATTATTATACCATTGCTAAAACAATAAATATAATGGTGGCCTAAGACTTTTGCACAGTACTGAATATTTGTATTTATAGCTATACCTGTATGTATTCATTAGATATATAGGTATACATATATATATATATATAAATTTAAAAATGAGAAACGAACATTTTCTTATATGTGAAGAAAATTGAAAATGTAAAATATTAATAACTACCTTTGGCATTAGTGCAGTTGGTCTACTGCAGTTTTGGATTAGTGCACAAGTTATGTGGGGGGTTTTTAACAGCGCACTCCATTGAAGACTATGGGAAAAGAAGTTAACACGGTTGTAATATCGGAGGTTAGTGTGCATCAGACTTTTGCTTGTGTTGAGGCACATTTGCTTGTGCGCTACTTTCAACTTGTAAATCCACTGTTACCCACCCACGTTAAAAGTTTACTTTAAGCACAATTAACGCCAAGCAAAAAAACTGCACCACTTGTAATCTGGACCTGAGTCTTTATTTAATTTCCAGGTGTTCTCATGTTAACATATCTCTCCCCTGTGAAATTCTGTATCCCAGAGAGACTCGTTACTTTCTATGGAAGGCACATCTCTCTGGGACTTTCTTTTTCTTATAGAAGTAAGAAGTAAGTGAGTACACTTACACCCATAAACTACACTATTATCCCCTAAACCACCATCCCCCCACATCACAAACACTAAATAATACTATTAACCCCTAAGCTGACATCCCCACATCACAAACTAACTAAATAAACTATTAACCCCTAAACCGCCATCCCCCCACATCGCAAACTACCTAAATAAACTATTAACCCCTAAACCGCCATCCTCCCACAACGCAAAGTAGTAAACTATCATCTAAACCCCCTAACCTAACACCCCTTAACTTAACCCAAATTCAATTTCCTATAGCTAGTAGCTTAACAAAATCTTAACCACCTTAAAATAAAAATAAAAACTTAGCTGTAAATTTAAATTAAAACCTAATCTTACCTTAAAAAAAATCTACCATTACTGACAAAAAAACTACAAAAAATAAAAAACCTACATTTACAAAAATAAAAAACCCTAACATTTACAACATTTTTTTAAAAACTACCATTTACAAAAAAACAACCCTACCATTACAAAAAATAAAAAAACCTACCCTTAAAAAAATAGCAAATGAAATTACCAAAAACAAAATACAATAATACTATTCTAATACACCTTAAAAAAACACCCCAAAATAAAAAAAACCCTATTCTATAAATAAACTACCAATAGACCTTAAAAGGGCCTTTTGTAGGGCATTGCCCGAATACGATCAGCTCTTTTGTTTAAAAAAACACTAACCCCCTAACATTACAACCACCCACAACCCGCAAAATAAAAAAAAAATAACTAAAAAAATCCTAAACTACTCATTGCCCCGAAAAGGGTATTCACCCCCCAAAAAATATATGTATAGCTCTAACCCAAAAGTTGTTACTCACTGATGATGATGCGCAGCGCTCCATCTTCATCCATCTTCATTGCGGGTTCATCTTCTTCCTTCTTCATCCTGGTGACAGCCGTCCATCTTCTATCTTCATCCCAGTGGCAGCAGTGAGGTCGGCGGCGACGTTGGTGGTCCTCTTCAGACCTTCAACAGGGAGGTCCTCTTCATGCGGTCTCCAGCCGCACACTGAATAGTAAATGCAAGGTACCCCTTTTATATAGGAGTACCCTTGCATTCCTATTGGCTTATTTGAATCTTCAAATTCAAATCAGGCAAAAGGATGAAAGGAAAAAGCTTTTTTTGTTAACCAATGTAATTTATGTTATTACATTATTATTCAGGTTTTTTTTTTCTCCCTTCTAGTTTTGCATATATGTGCATATAAACCTATGGGAATTTTTCTCCCTAAGGGCCTGATATTCAAAAGCTTAGTGCATAGTGAGATAAATATCTTTCAAATTAAAATATGTGTTTCTAACATTTTTCTAAGGGACCTCTCCATATTGACGAGATGTCTTAGATCATCTCGCCGGAGGGGCAAGTTTTTGAATATCATGCCCTAAGAGTGATTAGGACAAACAAACTTAGGCCTTGATGATGAAAGCATTGTGGTAATGGCAATATTTTTAAAAGGATATATATTAATTTATTCATTATTCCTTTCATACAAAAAGAGCAGCCCAATAAACTCGCTACACAGCCCTACACTATTAACCCCTAAAGCGCCATAACCCCCATTGCAAACTAACCCTACTACACTATTAACCCCTAGCTGCTAACTTCCCCAAGACCCCTAACCTAAAACACCATACATTCAAAAGAATAGTAGACTTAAAGATAAAAAACACTTAAAAATAAAAAGCCCGTCTAAAAAATACATATCCTATAACTAAACTAAAAAACATACTGAAAATAAAGCCCACACCTTAAAAAATACCTAAAAAGAAAACTAGAAACTGTAAACATCAACAACAATTTTTTTATTACTCATCATCTCCTCTTCTTTTCTTTATCCGTCATAATCTACAACAAAAAAGGGCAATCCTCATAGCCAAAGAGGTCCGGAGTCGGCATTGACTCCTCGGCAGTGGCTCCTCGAAGGCAACTCCTTGAGAAAGCTCCTCCTCTTCTTCTGGAGTCCTTTTTTCATGCTGTCTACACAGCACACTCATTTTTTGCTGTCAGTTTCCCCAATTTATTGGGGCATCCTGGCAGTTCTATTGGCTGATTTTTAAAAGAATTTCAAATCAGCCAATAGGAAAAAAGCAAGTTCTACTGACTAATTGTTTTTATAAATCAGCCAATAGGAATAAAGTAAATTAAGAAGAAGAGGACCCCTTTGGCTTTTTTTCTAGATTACCCTTTCCTGTTGTGGAATATGATAAATCAAGAAAAGGAAGAAGACTTCAGATGGTGAGCAATAAAATGTTGTTGTTTATTTTAGTTATAGGATATGCATTTTTAGGGGGACTTTTTTTTACTTTTTTAGTGTTTTTTATCTTTAAAAGTACACTGTTCTTATTAACTTAGAGGATTTAAGGTTAGGAATCTTGTTGGGTTAAAAGCTAGGGGATTAATTGTCCAGTGGGGTTTGTTTATGATGGGGTTATGGCACTTTAGGGGTTAATAGTCTAGTGGGGTTAGTTTTCGATGGGGGTTTTGGTGGATTCATTAGTGAAAGTAGGACATGAATAATACACTTCAAAGAGCTGTAGGGATGTTGGTATATTATACGTGTACAGTATATACAATGATTTATTTACATGTATTTTATTGTATAATGCGATACTATGTAGTTTAAGTTTGAGATGATTTTAAAAAAAAATAATCTTTTTGTGTTTCTCTTTTTTTTTTAAGAAGTAAATTTCTTAGCCCCGACTTCCTAGTTTTATATAAGTGCATTTCTCTAACTTTTTACTATAAAAATAAATGCACATATGTAGAACTACAAGAAGAAATCTTCTCACTATTAAAGGCTATGCATATAGACACAATGGGGAAATACCTCCATGAAGATGGTGCACTGGTTTGAAGGTGAAGTGCCAAGGTGTGGAGAGAGACAGCATTGAGGAGAGGCATTGTCAGCAGGAGTGTGTGTTATGTGAGATAAGAAGGGCCTTGGTCTGTCTGATTTGAGGTCTGGAGGTGAGATAAAAGTAGGGGATGGGGGAATATGTAAATAAAGAAGGCTGATTGGCCATCAGTTGTACCAATTAAGCAGCATCTATGAATTTAGGTGTGAAAGAGCTGTGCACATAAAATACTGAGCAAAAAAAAAGGTAGTTTAAGAGAGAAATGCTCTGTACCCATAGAACAGTTAATTTTTATCTAATAACTCCCTTACAGGGATAACTAACTCAGGCAAGTAGCTGATAATGGGCTGGGAACTTTCTTCTACCCACACTGCCACTACATCTTAATGACATGTTTTTTCTATAGTAAATAGTGCAGTATTGACAAGATCAGTATAGATGGTAGTTTCCACAGGCAAAATCAACTATTGCAAATTAATTTCCGTTTTATAAATCTAACAGCCTTATATAATGAACCTGCCCTAGTTTACACAACCTTGCATTATGTGAGAGGGAGATAAATGCTGTCTATACACTGTGCCAAATGACCAGTAAATGTATATATATTTATATATAAACTGCTGATCTACTGGGATTTCCACGCACAACCATCTCTAGGGTTTACAGAGAATGGTCATAAAAAAAGAAAATATCCAGTGAGCGGCAGCTGTGTGGACGAAAAGGCCTTGTAGATGTCAGAGGAGAATGGGCAGACTGGTTCAAGATGATAGAAAGGCAACAGTAACTCAAATAACCACTCGTTACAACCAAGGCATGCAAAATACCATCTCTGAACGCACAACACGTCGAACCTTGAAGCAGATGGGCTACAGCAGCAGAAGACGACACCGGGTGCCACTCCTGTCAGCTAAGAATAGGAAACTGAGGCTACAATTCACACAGGCTCATCAACATTGGACAATAGAAGATAGGAAAAACGTTGCCTGGTCTGATGAGTCTCGATTTCAGCTGCGACATTCAGACGGTAGGGTCAGAATTTGGCATAAACAACATGAAAGCATGGATCCACCCTGCCTTGTATCAACGGTTCAGACTGGTGGTGGTGGTGTAATGGTGCGGGGGATATTTTCTTGGCACACTTTGGGCACTTAGTACCAATTGATCATTGTTTAAATGCCACGGCCTACCTGAGTATTGTTTCTGACCATGTCCATCACTTTATAACTACAGTGTACCCATCTTTTGATGGCTACTTCCAGCAGGATAATGCACAATGTCACAAAGCTCAAATCATCTCAAACTGGTTTCTTGAACATGACAATGGGGCCAATTTATTATCGGTCTGTTTGACATGATCCACTCAGCAGATCATGTCCGACAGAATACGCTGTCGTCATTTATCATTGCACAATTAGTTCTTGTGAACTGCTTGTGCAATGCTGCCACCTGCAGATTCGCGGCAAATCAGCTGCTAGCAGGGGGTGTCAATCAGCCCGATCGTAAAGGATCGGGCGTATTGATGTCCGCAGCCTCAGAGCAGGCGGACCAGTTATGGAGCAGCGGTCTTAAGACAGCTGCTTCACAACTGCTGTTTCCGGCGAGCACAGTAACCAGATCTAAATCAAATAGAGCACCTTTGGGATGTGGTGGAACGGGAGATTCGCATCATGGATGTGCAGCCAACAAATCTGCAGCAACTGCATGATGTTATCATGTCAATATGGACCAGAATGTCTGAGGAATGTTTACAACACCTTGTTAAATCTATGGCACAAAGAATTAAGGCAAAAGGTGGTCCAACCCGGTACTAGCAAGGTGTACCTTATAAAGTGGCCGGTGAGTGTATATGTTGTAATTTGAGCAGTATTTTTTTTTTTACAAATATTTACATGATTCTCTGCATATAGTCACCTAGATTACGAGTCTTGCGTTAGCCTTAAAAAGCAGCGTTGAGAGGTCCCAACGCTGCTTTTAACGCCTGCTGGTATTACGAGTCAGGCAGGTACAGGTGTACCGCTCACCTTTTTTCCCACGATTTTCACATACCGCAAATCCCCTTACGTCAATTGCATCTCCTATCTTTTTAATGGGATTTTCCTAATGCCGGTATTACGATTGCTGGAAAACGTGAGCGGTAGACCCTCTCCTGTCCAGACTCCTACCGCATTTAAAAGTTAGTAGTTAAGAGTTTTATGGGCTAACGCCATAACATAAAGCTCTTAACTAAAGTGCTAAAAGTACACTAACACCTATTAACCCCTAAACCGAAGCCCCCCCACATCGCAAACACTTAAATAAAATTTTAACCCCTAATCTGCCGACCGGACATCGCCGCCACTGTAATAAATATATTAACCCCTAAACCGCGTCACTCCCGCCTCGCAAACACTAGTTAAATTTGATTAACCCCTAATTACCTATCTACATTTATTAACCCCTAATCTGCCGCCCCCAACATCGCCGCTACTATATTAACTGTATTAACCCCTAAACCTAAGTCTAACCCTAACCCTAACACCCCCGAAACTTAAATATAATTTAAATAAAACGAAATAAAATTACTACAATTAAATAAATTAATCCTATTTAAAACGAAATACTTACCAATAAAATAAACCCTAACACCTAGATTACGAGTTCTGCGTTAGCTTTAAAAAGCAGCGTTAAGGGGTCCTAACGCTGCTTTTTAACGCCCGCTGGTATTACGAGTCTGGCAGGTACAGGTGCACCGCTCATTTTTCTTCCGCGACTTTTGGCTACCGCAAATCCCCTTACGTCAATTGCGTATCCTATCTTTTTAATGGGATTTTGCTAACGCTGGTATTACAAGTCTTGGAGAAAGTGAGCGGTACAGCCTCTACCTCCAAGACTCCTACCGCACATAAAAGTCAGTAGTTAAGAGTTTTATGGGCTAACGCCGGAACATAAAGCTCTTAACTACAGTGCTACAAAGTACACTAACACCCATAAACTACCTATGAACCCCTAAACCGAGGCCCCCCACATCGCAAACACTATAATAAAATTATTTAACCCCTAATCTGCCGACCGGACATCGCCGCCACCTACATTATACCTATGAACCCCTAATCTGCTGCCCCTTACATCGCCGCCACCTACATTATATTTATTAACCCCTAATCTGCCCCCCCCAACGTAGCCGCCACCTACCTACACTTATTAACCCCTAATCTACCGACCGGACGTCGCCACCACTATAATAAATGTATTAACCCCTAAACCGCCGCAATCCCGCCTCGCAAACACTATAATAAATTTTATTAACCCCTAATCTGACCCCCCCAACGTCCCCACCACCTACCTACAATTATTAACCCCGAATCTCCCGCCCCCAACGTCGCCGCTACTATATAAGTTATTAACCCCTAAACCTAAGTCTAACCCTAACACCCCCCTAAGTTAAATATAATTTAAAGAAATCTAAATAAAATTACTATAATTAAATAAATTATTCCTATTTAAAACTAAATACTTACCTATAAAATAAACCATAAGATAGCTAAAATATAACTAATAGTTACATTGTAGCTATTTTAGGATTTATATTTATTTTACAGGCAACTTTGTATTTATTTTAACTAGGTAGAATAGTTATTAAATAGTTATTAACTATTTAATAGCTACCTAGTTCAAATAAGTACAAATTTACCTGTAAAATAAATCCTAACCTAAGTTACAATTACACCTAACTCTACACTATCATTTAAATTAATTACATAAACTAACTACAATTAACTATAATTAAATTAAATAAAGTACAAGAAAAACAAACACTAAATTTCAGAAAATAAAAAAATAATTATAATTTTTTTAAGCCAATTACACCTACTCTAATCCCCCTAATAAAATAAAAAAGCCCCCCCAAAATAATAAAATTCCCTACCCTATACTAAATTACAAATAGCCCTTAAAAGGGCCTTTTGCGGGGCATTGCCCCAAAGTAATCAGCTCTTTTACCTGTAAAAAAAACAACATTAAAACCCACCACCCACACACCCAACCCTACTCTAAAACCCACCCAATCCCCCCTTAAAAAAGCCTAACACTACCCCCTTGAAGATCACCCTACCTAGAGACGTCTTCACCCAGCCGGCACAAGTGGACCTCCAGGGGGCAGAAGTCTTCATCCGATCTGGCCAGAAGAGTACATCCAGACCTGCAGAAGTCTTCATCCAGGCGGCATCTTCTATCTTCTTCCATCCGGAGCGGAGCGGGACCATCTAGAAGACATCCGAACATCGGAACAGCCAATAGAATGCAAGCTCAATCCTTTTGGCTGATTGGATCAGCCAATAGGATTGAACTTCAATTCTATTGGCTGATTGCATCAGCCAATAGGATTTTTCCTACCTTAATTCGGATTGGCTGATAGGATTCTATCAGCCAATCGGAATTGAAGGGACGCCATCTTGGATGGACCCAATGGAAACAATGGGGCTGCGTTGGGAGCTGAACACTGCTTTTTTGCAGGTGTTAGGGTTTTTTCAGCCAGCTCAGCCCCATTGTTTCCTGTGGGGAAATCGTGCACAAGCACGTTCAGCCAGCTCACCGCTGACTTAAGCAACGCTGGTATTGAGGTGATATGTGGAGCTACATTTTGCTCAACGCTCACTTTTCTGAGGCTAACGCCGGCTTGCAAAAAACTCATAATACCAGCGTTGTCTTAAGTGAGCGGTGAGAAAAAAAGGCTTGTTAGCACCGCACACTATTACCGACAAAAACTCGTAATCTAGCTGAGTGTGACTGATGAAACAACACATATACATAGGCATGTCCCCATACACTTCAACAATGTTATAGAAGTGCCTAGCAGGTCATAAGACAACACACTTGGGCCACTTAAAATTTGAGCATCTCAAACTGTACAGCAACCTCTACTTAATAATAATGGCTGTTACTTTCAATGGGAATGAGACAAAATGTCACAGTAGCAACAGTAATATCTTGTAGATTTTTGCATCCTAAATTCATAAGTTATTGTGTTAAACTTTAGCTTCCACTCATTTGTCCAATCCTACAGTTTATAACATGACTTCTCAATTCAACTACCCTTCCTAGAATGTGAATTTCTCTTGAAGCCTGCTGCAAATATCACTGATATGAAAGAGTTAACAACTAGTGCATCTCACAAACCGTTGTTGCCATCCCAAAAAATGGTGCCCAAAAAAAGACATTGGCCTCTACTTATCAAGCCGTCTACTTTCCTGCATTTGCCGGCATCAATACGCTCGCCTAAGATCGCCTAACATCGCTGCCGCGGACCTGAATACGCTCTCCAAAATTATCAAAAAAGCTGTCAAAAAGCCGTGCATCAAGTACGGAGCGATGGGCAGCAGACTGTTGTTAACTAACAGTCATCGATCTCACTGCTCTTCGGCTTATTCACAGCTTTCTTGCTACCCTGTCACTAAGCACCCACACTATACTATACCGCACCTAAATAAAGTTATTAACCCCTAAACCGCCGCTCCCGGAGCCCACCGCAACTCTAATAAAGTGTTTAACCCCTAAACCGCTGCTCCCGGAATTCGCTGCAACTCTAATAAAGTGTTTAAACCCTAAACCGCCACTCCCTGAGCCCACCGCCACCTACATTATACATATTAACCCCTAATCTGCCCCCCCTACTCCTCCGTCACCTACATTATACTTATTAACCCCTAAACCGCCGCTCCTGGACCTTGCCGCAACTAAATAAAATGTTTAACCCTTAAACCGCCGCTCACGGACCCCGCCACCACCTACATTAAATTTATTAACCCCTAATCTGCCCCCCCTACACCGCCGCCACCTACATTAAATTTATTAACCCCTAATCTGCCCCCCCCCTACACCGCCGCTACCTACATTAAATTTATTAACCCCTAATCTGACCCCCTACACTGCCGCCACCTACATTAAATTTATTAACACCTAATCTCCCGCCCCCAACGTCGCCGCCACTATATTAAATTTATTAACCCCTAAACCTAAGTCTAACCCTAACCCTAACACCCCCTAACTTAAATATAATTTAAATTCATATCATGAATATACAGTATATATAAATATTCATATCATGAAATAATTTATACCTATTTAAAACTAAATACTTACCTATAAAATAAACCCTAAGATAGCTACAATATAACTAATAGTTACATTGTAGCTATCTTACGGCTAGATTTGGAGTTTGGCGGTAAAAGGGCTGTTAACGCTCCGCGGGTTTTTTTCTGGCCGCACCATAAATTTAACTCTGGTATCGAGAGTTCAAACAAATGCTGCGTTAGGCTCCAAAAAAGGAGCGTAGAGCATATTTACCGCAAATGCAACTCTCGATACCAGAGTTGCTTACGGACGCGGCCGGCCTCAAAAACGTGCTCGTGCACGATTCTCCCATAGGAAACAATGGGGCTGTTTGAGCTGAAAAAAAACCTAACACCTGCAAAAAAGCAGCGTTCAGCTCCTAACGCAGCCCCATTGTTTCCTATGGGGAAACACTTCCTACGTCTGCACCTAACACTCTAACATGTACCCCGAGTCTAAACACCCCTAACCTTACACTTATTAACCCCTAATCTGCCGCCCCCCGCTATCGCTGACCCCTGCATTACACTTTTAACCCCTAATCTGCCGCTCCGTAAACCGCCGCCACCTACGTTATCCCTATGTACCCCTAATCTGCTGCCCTAACATCGCCGACCCCTATGTTATATTTATTAACCCCTAATCTGCCCCCCACAACGTCGCCGACACCTACCTACACTTATTAACCCCTAATCTGCCGAGCGGACCTGAGCGCTACTATAATAAAGTTATTAACCCCTAATCCGCCTCACTAACCCTATCATAAATAGTATTAACCCCTAATCTGCCCTCCCTAACATCGCCGACACCTACCTTCAATTATTAACCCCTAATCTGCCGACCGGAGCTCATCGCTACTATAATAAATGGATTAACCCCTAAAGCTAAGTCTAACCCTAACACTAACACCCCCCTAAGTTAAATATAATTTTTATCTAACGAAATAAATTAACTCTTATTAAATAAATGATTCCTATTTAAAGCTAAATACTTACCTGTAAAATAAATCCTAATATAGCTACAATATAAATTATAATTATATTATAGCTATTTTAGGATTAATATTTATTTTACAGGCAACTTTGTAATTATTTTAACCAGGTACAATAGCTATTAAATAGTTAAGAACTATTTAATAGTTACCTAGTTAAAATAATTACAAATTTACCTGTAAAATAAATCCTAACCTAAGATATAATTAAACCTAACACTACCCTATCAATAAAATAATTAAATAAACTACCTACAATTACCTACAATTAACCTAACACTACACTATCAATAAATTAATTAAACACAATTGCTACAAATAAATACAATTAAATAAACTATCTAAAGTACAAAAAATAAAAAAGAACTAAGTTACAGAAAATAAAAAAATATTTACAAACATAAGAAAAATATTACAACAATTTTAAACTAATTACACCTACTCTAAGCCCCCTAATAAAATAACAAAGACCCCCAAAATAAAAAATTCCCTACCCTATTCTAAAATACAAAAATTACAAGCTCTTTTACCTTACCAGCCCTGAACAGGGCCCTTTGCGGGGCATGCCCCAAGAATTTCAGCTCTTTTGCCTGTAAAAAAAAACATACAATACCCCCCCCCCAACATTACAACCCACCACCCACATACCCCTAATCTAACCCAAACCCCCTTAAATAAACCTAACACTAATCCCCTGAAGATCTTCCTACCTTGTCTTCACCATCCAGGTATCACCGATCCGTCCTGGCTCCAAGATCTTCATCCAACCCAAGCGGGGGTTGGCGATCCATAATCCGGTGCTCCAAAGTCTTCCTCCTATCCGGCAAGAAGAGGACATCCGGACCGGCAAACATCTTCTCCAAGCGGCATCTTCTATGTTCTTCCATCCGATGACGACCGGCTCCATCTTGAAGACCTCCAGAGCGGATCCATCCTCTTCTTCCGACGACTAGACGACGAATGACGGTTCCTTTAAGGGACGTCATCCAAGATGGCGTCCCTCGAATTCCGATTGGCTGATAGGATTCTATCAGCCAATCGGAATTAAGGTAGGAATATTCTGATTGGCTGATGGAATCAGCCAATCAGAATCAAGTTCAATCCGATTGGCTGATCCAATCAGCCAATCAGATTGAGCTCGCATTCTATTGGCTGATCGGAACAGCCAATAGAATGCGAGCTCAATCTGATTGGCTGATTGGATCAGCCAATCGGATTGAACTTGATTCTGATTGGCTGATTCCATCAGCCAATCAGAAAATTCCTACCTTAATTCCGATTGGCTGATAGAATCCTATCAGCCAATCGGAATTCGAGGGACGCCATCTTGGATGACGTCCCTTAAAGGAACCGTCATTCGTCGTCTAGTCGTCGGAAGAAGAGGATGGATCCGTGCTGGAGGTCTTCAAGATGGAGCCGGTCGTCATCGGATGGAAGAACATAGAAGATGCCGCTTGGAGAAGATGTTTGCCGGTCCGGATGTCCTCTTCTTGCCGGATAGGAGGAAGACTTTGGAGCACCGGATTATGGATCGCCAACCCCCGCTTGGGTTGGATGAAGATCTTGGAGCCAGGACGGATCGGTGATACCTGGATGGTGAAGACAAGGTAGGAAGATCTTCAGGGGATTAGTGTTAGGTTTATTTAAGGGGGTTTGGGTTAGATTAGGGGTATGTGGGTGGTGGGTTGTAATGTTGGGGGGGGGGGGTATTGTATGTTTTTTTTTACAGGCAAAAGAGCTGAAATTCTTGGGGCATGCCCCGCAAAGGGCCCTGTTCAGGGCTGGTAAGGTAAAAGAGCTTGTAATTTTTGTATTTTAGAATAGGGTAGGGAATTTTTTATTTTGGGGGTCTTTGTTATTTTATTAGGGGGCTTAGAGTAGGTGTAATTAGTTTAAAATTGTTGTAATATTTTTCTTATGTTTGTAAATATTTTTTTATTTTCTGTAACTTAGTTCTTTTTTATTTTTTGTACTTTAGATAGTTTATTTAATTGTATTTATTTGTAGCAATTGTGTTTAATTAATTTATTGATAGTGTAGTGTTAGGTTAATTGTAGGTAATTGTAGGTAGTTTATTTAATTATTTTATTGATAGGGTAGTGTTAGGTTTAATTATATCTTAGGTTAGGATTTATTTTACAGGTAAATTTGTAATTATTTTAACTAGGTAACTATTAAATAGTTCTTAACTATTTAATAGCTATTGTACCTGGTTAAAATAATTACAAAGTTGCCTGTAAAATAAATATTAATCCTAAAATAGCTATAATATAATTATAATTTATAATGTAGCTATATTAGGATTTATTTTACAGGTAAGTATTTAGCTTTAAATAGGAATAAGTTATTTAATAAGAGTTAATTTATTTCGTTAGATAAAAATTATATTTAATTTAGGGGGGTGTTAGTGTTAGGTTAGACTTAGCTTTAGGGGTTAATACATTTATTAGAATAGCGGTGAGCTCCGGTCGGCAGATTAGGGGTTAATAATTGAAGGTAGGTGTCGGCGATGTTAGGGAGGGCAGATTAGGGGTTAATACTATTTATGATAGGGTTAGTGAGGCGGATTAGGGGTTAATAACTTTATTATAGTAGCGCTCAGGTCCGCTCGGCAGATTAGGGGTTAATAAGTGTAGGTAGGTGTCGGCGACGTTGTGGGGGGCAGATTAGGGGTTAATAAATATAACATAGGGGTCGGCGATGTTAGGGGCAGCAGATTAGGGGTACATAGGGATAACGTAGGTGGCGGCGATTTGCGGTCGGAAGATTAGGGGTTAATTATTTTAAGTAGCTTGCGGCGACGTTGTGGGGGGCAAGTTAGGGGTTAATAAATATAATATAGGGGTCGGCGGGGTTAGGGGCAGCAGATTAGGGGTACATAAGTATAACGTAGGTGGCGGTCGGCAGATTAGGGGTTAAAAATTTTAATCGAGTGGCGGCGATGTGGGGGGACCTCGGTTTAGGGGTACATAGGTAGTTTATGGGTGTTAGTGTACTTTAGGGTACAGTAGTTAAGAGCTTTATAAACCGGCGTTAGCCAGAAAGCTCTTAACTCCTGCTTTTTTCAGGCGGCTGGAATCTTGTCGTTAGAGCTCTAACGCTCACTGCAGAAACGACTCTAAATACCGGCGTTAGAAAGATCCCATTGAAAAGATAGGCTACGCAAATGGCGTAGGGGGATCTGCGGTATGGAAAAGTCGCGGCTGAAAAGTGAGCGTTAGACCCTTTAATCACTGACTCCAAATACCAGCGGGCGGCCAAAACCAGCGTTAGGAGCCTCTAACGCTGGTTTTGACGGCTACCGCCGAACTCTAAATCTAGGCCTTAGGATTTATTTTTATTTTACAGGCAAGTTTGTATTTATTTTAACTAGGTAGAATAGTTATTAAATCGTTATTAACTATTTAATAACTTACTAGTTAAAATAAAGACAAATTTACCTGTAAAATAAAACCTAACCTAAGTTACAATTACACCTAACACTACACTACAATTAAATTAATTACCTAAATTAAAATAAATGAAGTACAAAAAACAAACACTAAATTACAAAAAATAATAAAATAATTACAAGAATTTTAAACTAATTACACCTACTCTAATCCCCCTAATAAAATAAAAAAGCCCCCCAAAATAATAAAAACCTCTACCCTATACTATATTACAAATAGCCCTTAAAAGGGCTTTTTGCGGGGCATTGCCCCGAAGTAATAAGCTCTTTTACCTGTAAAAAGAAATACAATACCCCCCAACAGTAAAACCCACCACCCACACATCCAACCCTATTCTAAAACCCACCCAATCCCCCCTTAATAAAACCTAACACTACCCCCTTGAAGATCACCCTACCTTGAGACGTCTTCACCCAACAGAGCAGAAGTGGTCATCCAGGCTGTCCGAAGTCTTCATCCTATCCAGGCAGAAGAGGTCCTCCAGACGGCCAGAAGTCTTCATCCAGGCGGCATCTTCTATCTTCATCCATCCGGAGCGGAGCGGGTCCATCTTCAAGCCAGTCGACGCGGAGCATCCTTCCAGGCCGTCAACTACCCGACGAATGGATATTCCTTTAAATGACGTCATCCAAGATGGCGTCCCTTGAATTCCGATTGGCTGTTCCAATCAGCCAATAGAATGCGAGCTCAATCCTATTGGATGATTGGATAAGCCAATAGGATTAAACTTCAATCCTATTGACTGATTGCATCAGCCAATGGGATTTTTCCTACCTTAATTCCGATTGGCTGATTCTATCTAATTCTATCAGCCAATCGGAATTCAAGGGACGCCATCTTGTAGGATGTCATTTAAAGGAATATTCATTCATCGGGTAGTCGTCGGCCTGGAAGGATGCTCCGCATCGGCTGGTTTGAAGATGGACCCGCTCCGCTCCGGATGGATGAAGATAGAAGATGCCGCCTGGATGATGACTTCTGGCCGTCTGGAGGACCTCTTCTGCCCGGATAGGATGAAGACTTCGGACCATCTTGAGGACCACTTCTGCCCGGTTGGGTGAAGACGTCTCAAGGTAGGGTGATCTTCAGGGGGGTAGTGTTAGGTTTCTGTGAAACGCGCGTCAGGGGTCCAGCAGGAGAAGCTAGTTCTCTCCTGTCTGTCGCTTTTTAACAGCTTACCTAAGTTAAAAAAGAACCTTTATTTTTATGAATATTTGTTGATTCCTGGTGCCTACTATTTACCTAAAAATATAAAAACTTAAAAGTAAATCAGCCCTCGGATTGTAAGGGCTTAGCTTATCTTACATTATATTGTTGTGGGCATCAGGATAAATATACATATTATTGCTTATCATATCAATCCTATTTAACTGGGTTTAAGTGTTTTTAACTCTTTCAGGCTACTTCTGTGTGAATGTTTGTTCCTAGTTGCAATAATAAAGAATTAAAGTATGAATGATATGGAACATTTTAATAGATAGAGTAATCCTACATCTATATGAATAATTGGAGTTAGAGAAATTTATTTTTTCTGTGGTATTCTTTTCTATCAATCCTAAGTGTATCTCTTTGTACAATTAGTATTCCTAGTTGTTTAGTTCTGCTCTCTAAGAATCCACAATAGATACGTACCTTAACTATTATAAGTGACTACAAAGTACTGGTATATTACATACCCCTTCTGATTTATACAATAGGTACAAAATCTATCATCGACTAACTCCTACCATCCCCTATCACATTGCAAAGCTTTTATTAAGGGGGGATTGGGTGGGTTTTAGAGTAGGGTTGGGTGTGTGGGTGGTGGGTTTTACTGTTGGGGGGTATTGTATTTTTTTTTACAGGTAAAAGAGCTGATTACTTTGGGGCAATGCCCCGCAAAAAGCCCTTTTAAGGGCTATTTGTAATTTAGTATAGGGTAGGGATTTTTATTATTTTGGGGGGCTTTTTTATTTTATAAGGGGGATTAGAGTAGGTTTAATTAGTTTAAAATTCTTGTAATTATTTTATTATTTTCTGTAATTTAGTGTTTGGTTTTTTTGTACTTTAGTTAATTTTATTTAATTGTATTTAATTGTAATTCATTTATTTTAATTTAGGGAATTAATTTAATTATAGTGTAGAGTTAGGTTTTATTGTAACTTAGGTTAGGTTTTATTTTACAGGTACTTTTGTATTTTTTAACTAGGTAGTTATTAAATAGTTAATAACTATTTAATAACTATTGTACCTAGTTAAAATAAATAAAAACTTACCTGTAAAATAAAAATAAATCCTAAAATAGCTACAATGAAACTATTAGTTATATTGTAGCTAGCTTAGGGTTTATTTTATAGTAAGTATTTATTCTTAAATAGGTATAATTTATTTAATGCTAGGAATATTTATTTAGATTAATTTAAATTATATTTAAATTAGGAGGTGTTAGGGTTAGGGTTAGACTTAGGTTTAGGGGTTAATAAATTTAATGTAGGTGGCGGAGACGTTGGGGGCGGGAGATTAGGGGTTAATACATTTAATGTAGGTGGCGGCAGGGTCCGTAAGCGGTGGTTTAGGGGTTAAACATTTTATTTAGTTGCGGCGGGGTCCGGGAGCGGTCGGTTTAGGGGTTAAACATTTTATTTAGGTGGCAGCAGTGTAGGGATGGCAGATTAAGGGTTAATAAGTATACTGTAGGTGGCGGCGGTGTAGGGGGGGCAGATTAGGGGAGTTTAGACTCGGGGTACTTGTTAGGGTGTTAGGTGTATACATTTCCCATATGAATCAATGGGATATCGGGCAACAGCGAACATAAGCTTTCGCTGCTGTCAGACTCCCATTGATTCCTATGGCATCCGCCGCCTCCAGGATTGAAAACCAGGTACGCTGGGCCGGAATAGTGGTGAGCGTACCTGCTAGTTTTTTGATAACTAGCAAAAGTAGTCATATTGTGCCGAACTTGCGTTCGGAACATCTGTAGTGACGTAACCATCGATCTGTGTCGGACTGAGTCCGGCGGATCGTATGTTACGTCACTATATTCTACTTTTGCCGGTCTGTAGGGTTTGATAACTACAGCGAACCAGGCTCGCCACAAATACGCTGCGGAATTCCAGAGTATTTGCGGTTGAAAGCTTGATAAATAGAGGCAATTGTCACTCAGAAAATATTTTCATGGTGACAGCTTTAATTTTGAAATTATCACAAATAAGTTAAATCCTAAATCTATCAAAAGTATGATGTAGTTAGAGTAAACAATGACAACGCTGGGGAAGCAGAAAGTGTAGGGTAGAAACATTAGAATGAATAGTCTAAATAAGTTAAGATAAATAAGTATTATAGGAGTATGGGGATAGATATATATTCCACAAAAAATAGAATTGAATACTAGGTTTATAGGTTGCCTTTAAAGGGATAGTCTAGTCAAAATTAAAATGTCATGATTCAGATAGAGCATGCAATTTTAAGCAACTTTCTAATTTACTCCTATTATCAATTTTTCTTCATTCTTTTGCTATCTTTATTGGAAAAAGCAAGAATGTAAGCTTAGGTGCTGGGCCATTTTTGGTTCAGCACCTGGGTAGCACTTGCTGATTGGTGTCTAAATGTAACCACCAATCAACAAGCACTACCCAGGTGATGAAGCAAAAATGGACTGGCTCTTAAAGGGACAGTATACACTCATTTTCATATAACTGCATGTAATAGACACTACTATAAAGAATAAGATGCACAGATACTGATATAAAAATCCAGTATAAAATGGTTTAAAAACGTACTTAGAAGCTTTCAGTTTAGCTCTGCTGAAAAGGCAGTTGGAAAGCCCACTGCAAGTGGGAAATAAGACACTACCCCTTCTTTTGCATATGAAAAGACCCTTTACACAAACAGGAGCAAGCTGGAGAAGGTAGCTGACGGTATTCAAATAAAACTTTGGGGCTTGGTTAGGAGTCTGAAAATCAGAGCAATGTTATTTAAAAATAAGCAAAACTATACATTTATTTAAAAAAAAAAAACTTTATGGGCTTTATAAATAGATCATCTACAAAACATTTATGCAAAGAAAAAATGAGTGTATAATGGCCCTTTAAGCTTACATTCTTGCTTTTTCAAATAAAGATATCAAGAGAATGAAGAAAAATTGATAATAGGAGTAAATTAGAAAGTTGCTTAAAATTGCATGCACTATCTCAGTGGTCAGCAACCTTGGCCCTCCAGATGTTTTAAAACTACATTTCCCATGATGCTTAGGCAGCTTAAAGACACAAGCATAATGGAAAATGTAGTTCTAAAACATCTGGAGAGTCAAGGTTTGTTATCTGAATAATGAAAGTTTAATTTTGATTAGACTATCCCTTTAAGGTTGCCCAGAACTCTTCAAGTCTATTGCCTGTTTAGTAAAAACTCTTTACTCCAGGCAAAAAGTTCTTCTATTAATCAGTACACTGACGTGTGAACAAAGTGAGCCTATTCATCTAGCACTAATCACAGCATTCTGAAACCTTTGATGCTTAAAACAAAAGGCTGAACTATCATAGAGTCTGAATAGCAATTATAGCAAAAAGTGCAAATGCAGAGACCAGATAGCCTGTCATATTAACTATGACTGACTACTTGGTGTGTTAAACTGTCACTCTGTTGACAGAGCTGAAGTGCCATATTAGTGGTAATGGATGACAGGCGTATAACACCAAATGCAGAAAAAAGTTGTCACAATGGCCATACAATTTGTTTTACCTAAAAGAGGGAACTTGTGTTCCTGTCCTGAACAAACAGATGTTTTCTTACCACACTTACAGAGGCGTGTTCCTCTCCACCAATAAAGAAGAAGCAGTTGTTCTTATTAGCCTGTGACTATTAATAGGAAGTAAAAATCAATCCTGCAGTATTTGTTTTTAATTTCAATTTATTTCTTTTACTTAACATTTTACTTTACTTTGAAGCCAAAAAAGATATTTTTTCACACTTTATTTTGCATGATACAAAAGTTTTTAGTTATATATATTACAGTACAATGTAGGTATATAAGGTTGCCGAGGAGCATCGTAGTAAAGGTGAGATTGTGTTTGAAATTCATTGAGCATCACTTCACTGATATGTGTCACACTTTCATTAGTAGTCGTTCCTAATGTAATCTATAGTAGTATGAGATGGCCAATACATAAAATATCTTGCACATGAAACGAGGACCACTAACCATGCGGAAAAAACAATCATTATGGGGGGGTCAAAAGAATGTTTATCTAACACTGGAATTTCACCCACGATGTACATTACCATATCACACCACTAGGATGTACACTACAGTATCACACCACCAAGATGTACACTACAATATCACACCACTAGGATGTACACTACTGCATCACACCACCAGGATGTACACTACAGTATCACACCACTAGGATGTACACTACAGTATCACACCACCAAGATGTACACTACAATATCACACCACTAGGATGTACACTACTGCATCACACCACCAGGATGTACACTACAGTATCACACCACTAGGATGAACACTACTGTATCACACTTCCAGGATGTGCACTACTGTATCACACCACCAGGATGTACACTACAGTATCACACCACTAGGATGTGCACTACTGTATCACACCATCAGGATGTACACTACTGCATCACACCACCAGGATGTACACTACTGCATCACACCACCAGGATGTACACTACAGTATCACACCACTAGGATGTACACTACTGCATCACACTACCAGGATGTACACTACAGTATCACACCACTAGGATGTACACTACTGTATCACACTACCAGGATGTGCACTACTGTATCACACCACCAGGATGTACACTACTGTATCACACCACTAGGATGTGCACTACTGTATCACACCACCAGGATGTACACTACAGTATCACACCACTAGGATGTACACTACTGTATCACACCACCAGGATGTGCACTACAGTATCACACCACCAGGATGTGCACTACTGTATCACACCACCAGGATGTACACTACTGTATCACACCACCAGGATGTACACTACTGTATCACACTGCCAGGATGTACACTACTGTATCACACCACTAGGATGTACACTACTGCATCACACCAGCAGGATGTACACTACTGTATCACACTACCAGGATGTGCACTACTATTTCACACCACTAGGATGTACATTATCATATCACACCACCAGGATGTACACTATTGTTTCACACCACCAGGATGTGAACTACAGTATCACACCACTAGGATGTGCACTACAGTATCACACTGCCAGGATGTGCACTACTGTATAACACCACCAGGATGTACACTACTGTATCACACCACCAAAATGTACACTACTATATCACACCACCAGGATGTAAACTATTATATCAAACCACCAGGATGTACACTACTATATCACACCACCAGAATGTGCACTAATGCATTACACCACCAGGATGTACATTACTGAATCAGGATGTACACTACTGTATCACACCACCAGGATGTGCACTACTCTATCAAACCACCAGGATATGCACTACTGCATCACACCACCAGGATTTAAATTACTGTATCACACCACCAGGAGGTACACTACTGTATCACACAACCAGGATGTGCACTACTGTATTACACTACCAGGATTTACACTACTGTATCAAACCACCAGTATGTACACTACTGTATCACACCACCAGGATTTACACTACTGTATCACACCAGCAAGATTAACACTACTGTATCACACAACCAGGATATACACTACTGTATCACACCACCAGGATATACACTACTGTATCACAACACCAAGATTTACACTACTGTATTACACGACCAGGATGTCTACTACTGTATCACACCACCAGGATTTACACAACAGTATCACACCACCAGGATATGCACTACTGTATCACACTGCCAGGATGTACATTACAGTATCACACCACCAAACTTCACACTACAGTATCACACCACTAGGATTTTCACTACAGTATCACACCACCAGGATTGTGCACAACAGTATCTGTCATGTACCGGTATTTTATGGCGTATACCTTTAAGGAAAAGCTATCACTACCCTATAAAAGACTCCTCCTCCCTTTCAATGTTGCTAAGTAATTTGCTAGTTTGGGTTTTCATACCGAATTGGGAGCAACTCACTCTTAGCCCTCTCTTAACTGGGATAACGATTCCTACGGTCTCAAGATTACTTTGTGGATCAACGAAGATCCCCTGGCCTAATTCATAAGCCTTCCTGTCTACCTGGATTACTCTTTCCTTTATATTAACTTTGTATCAACTCCTTCCCTGCATAGGCTGCCGAAAGTAGATCAGCTGTGAAACGCAAGCCGCTCCGGATGACGTCACATTGCACGGCCTGAATGTTCTCACAGTCGATTAACAAACATCCACCTGAAACACGTAACACTTCGAATTACTTCAGAATAAAGATCTGTAAATTACCTTAAACCTTGTTCATGAACAACTGAATACTGACTGTGTAAATATTTTATCGGTATCGCATTGCAGGCAGTTTGTATAAGGAGCACACGCTGAAAATATTGTGGCAACTAACTAACTTAATACTTGGCTAATAAGTGTCATTAGAGACAAACCTGCATGGTGATTGATGTCTATTACTGCTGTTTAAAGCTACACCATTGATCTACTACTAAGAGCTTCACGGTCAGAATATTGAATATATTTTTTACTAAACTGGAAACATGATACAAATTATTGTTTAATATTTCTATGCTAGCTCTCTACAGCTAAATACTGAGATTAGCTTACCAGGAAGAAAACAATCATATATACAGTGACACACCTAAAATCTAATTTATAATGTTAGTATAAATTGAGTTACTGAATAATTTATTCTGTTCACTCTAACTCTGAATTAATCCAAATAGAGATAGTTCTCTCTGCAGATCCAATACTCTTGACTGCCCTCAGTCAGCCTCAGATCTATGAGCAAAATCCTGGTTCTATATACAATCTTAGAACCACAGGTTTGGTGTGAGACTGAGTGGTAGCAGAGTAGGTTAACATCAGAATTGAGATATAATTCTCCTCAAATCTCCTTACAGTATCACACCACCAGAATGTACACTACAGTATCACACCACCAGGAGTTTCACTACAATATCACACCACCAGGATGTACACTACTGTATCACACCACCAGGAAGTGCACTACAGTATCACACCACCAGGATGTGCACTAATGTATCACACCACCAGGATGTGCACTACTATATCACAGCACCAGGATGTGCACTACAGTATCACATCACCAGGATGGGCACTACAGTATCACACAACCAGGATGTGTACTACAGTATCACACCACCAGGATGTGCACTACTATATCACAGCACCAGGATGTGCACTACAGTATCACACCACCAGGATGTGCACTACAGTATCACATCACCAGGATGTGCACTACAGTATCACACCACCAGGAAGTGCAGTACTATATCACAGCACCAGGATGTGCACTACAGTATCACACCACCAGAATGTGCACTACTATATCACAGCACCAGGATGTGCACTACAGTATCACACCACCAGGATGTGTACTACAGTATCACACCACCAGGATGTGCACTACAGTATCACACCACCAGGAAGAGCACTACTATATCACACCACCAAAATGTACACTACAGTATCACACCACCAGGATGTATACTACTATATCACACCACCAGGATGTACACTACTGTATCACACCACCAGGAGTTTCACTACAATATCACACCACAAGGATGTACACTACTGTATTACACCACCAGAATGTACACTACATTATCACAGCACCAGGATGTACACTACAGTATCACACCACCAGGATGTGCACTACAGTATCACACCACCAGGATGTGCACTACCATATCACAGCACCAGGATGTACACTACAGTATCACACCACCAGAATTTGTACTACAGTTTCACACCACCAGGATTTACACTACAGTATCACACCACCAGAATGAACACTACAGTATCACACCACCAGGATGTACACTACTATATAACACCACCAGGATGTGCACTACAGTATCACACCACCAGGATGTACACTACTGTATTGCACAACCAGGATGTACACTACTGCATCACACCACCAGAATTTACACTTCTCACACCACCAGGATGTACACTAAGGTAGCACACCACCAGGATTTACACTACAGAATCACACTACCAGTATGTACACTACAGTCTCACACCACCAGGATGTAAACCACAGAATCACACCACCAGGATGTACACTACAGTATCACACCGCCAGGATGTACACTACTGTATCACACCACCAGGATGTACACTACAGTATCACACCACCAGTATGTACACTACTGTATCACACCACCAAGATGTACACTACAGTATCACACCACCAAGATGTACACTACTGTATCACACCACCAGGATGTGCACTGCAGTATCACACCACCAGGATGTGCACTACTATATCACACCACCAGGAGTTTCACTAAAATATCACACCACCAGGATGTACACTACTGTATCACACCACCAGAATGTGCACTACAGTATAACACCACCAGGATGTACACTACTGCATCACACAACCAGAATGTGCACTACAGTATAACACCACCAGGATTTACACTACAGTATCACACTACCAGAATGTACACTACAGTATCACACCACCAGGATGTGCACTACAATATCACAGCAACAGGATGTACACTACAGTATCACACCACCAGAATGTGCACTACAGTATCACACCACCAGGATGTGCACTACCATATCACAGCACCAGGATGTACAGTACAGTATCACACCACCAGAATGTGTACTACAGTGTCACACCACCAGAATTTACACTACAGTATCACACCACCAGAATGTACACTACAGTATCACACCACCAGGATGTACACTACTATATAACACCACCAGGATGTGCACTACAGTATCACACCACCAGGATGTACACTACTGTATTGCACCACCAGGATGTACACTACTGTATCACACCGCCAGAATTTACACTACTCACACCACCAGGATGTACACTAAGGTATCACACCACCAGGATTTACACTACAGAATCACACTACCAGTATTTACACTACAGTCTCACACCACCAGGATGTAAACCACAGAATCACACCACCAGGATGTACACTACAGTATCACACCGCCAGGATGTACACTACTGTATCACACCACCAGGATGTACACTACTGTATCACACCGCCAGGATGTACACTACAGTATCACACCACCAAGATGTACACTACTGTATCACACCACCAGGATGTAAACCACAGAATCACACCACCAGGATGTACACTACAGTATCACACCACCAGGATGTACACTTTTGTATCGGACCACCAGGATGTACACTACTGTATCACATCACCAGGATTTGCACTGCTGTATCACAACACAAGCTGAGGTCACACAGAAAATTAAGGCTAAAAATGATTAATTAAAAATATTAAAGGTAAAAAAAAATAATAGAATTATTTGATACACATGAATACATTTTTCTTTGGTCTGATTTTAGTTCTAAAATTAGTATTTTGTTTTTATCCAAATGTGCGTAACACATTATAAGACCTTCAGGGTGTTAGTTGATTTTAAGTTTAAATTCAGTACTTAAAGGGAATAGGAAGTGATGCATTAAACTTAATGCATCCCTTTTTAATGTCCCTTTAACTGAATAAAATGGCAACAGTATTTATCTGGGGTCATAAACAAACCCATAGCATGCTACATAACAATCTCCCTGGCTTTCTGTGGAAGCTTTATTCTCAGTTTACTGGGAACAAAACACAAAGGGCAACTCATAGTGTAGACTGTATATTCAAAAGGAGAAAATAAATATCCCTAGATGGGTAACTCACAATCAAGGTGGTGCTACCAAAATAATAGTGCATGTAAGGCTGGCTTGAAGTCACAGTCACCAGCTGACTGAACCAGGTTGTTCTTTCTGGCAAATATCAAAGCCTCTATTTAGAATCCCTGGAAATCAAGCATAGAAGTACATTTCATAGTGTATACCGTACTGTTATGTAGTGACAAGCTCAAAAGATCCTAAGTGGGTAACTCATAATGGTGTGGACACTATAGGAGTAATAGTGCATAAGGGCATGTTGGATATTCTATAGTCTCCAGCTGACTCTTCTGTAAGAGTTCCTGATTGCAGGCAAATACCAAAATGAAAGGAGAAAATAATAAAGGAGCTATCTAAGTTAAAGTTAACTATATTAAAACATTAATAAAAAATTACAATAACAATAGGCTGTTTCATCAGGCATAATTCAAACAGTAAAATGGAGCTCCTTTATAGGGGTATATTTATCATATTTCGAGCAGACATGATACGATATAGCGTATCATGTCTGCTGCACATCGATAAATGGCGCTAGCATACACTATCGGCATTTATCATTGCACAGCAGTTCTTGTGAACTGCTGGTGCAATACCGCCTCCTGCAGATTCGTTGGCAATTGTCCGCTAGCAGGGTGTATCAATCAACCCGGTCGTATTCGATTGGGTTGCTTTCTGTCCGCGGCCTCAGAGCAGGCAGACAAGTTATGGAGCAGCGGTCTTTAGACCGCTGCTTCATAACTTCTGTTTCCGGTGAGCCTGAAGGCTCGCACGGAAACAGGGGCATCAAGCTCCATACAGAGCTTGATAAATTGGCCCCACAGTGTCATTAATCATGGGTTGGCCATCACTATGGAAACAACAACTGTTTACTTCCATCAATGGGCTAGATTACAAGTGTGGCGCAAATGGATTTGGCTAGTGTAATAGTGTTTTCGCTAGCCATTTTCATTGCAATATTGAGCAAAATCGTGATTTCACTAGCACAATCGCAATTCCCACTTCAATCCTTACCGTGATCTCAGAGCTGTGGTTAACTGTTTTCCAAAGCTAAAAAATTGCACAAAACACTTTTAAAAAATACATTACAATGTACAGTTACACACAAAATAACGCTGTCTAAGATATGAGATCTCGGGTGTTAGAAAAAAAAAGTCAGGCAAATGGCTTTAATATTGAGACACATACATATACATGGCTAAATATGTATTTGTATGTATAAATAAAAACCTTAATATATATGTACACATATATAGACTTATATATAGGTGCATTATAGCCCTTTGCCATTAAATAGATGAAAACATGATAAAACATATGTATGCAATATTTATATTTAATAAAGATTTTAACTATGTATTTACTGTAAATATTTCACATTTTCTCATGCGAATATGCTATGTTGTTTGCGCGATGGGTGGATTTAAAAAAAAAAAATTCTCCATTGACTTCTAAGGGGAATGCGAACATGCGATGGAGTTTGCGCATTCTCGGCTTTTAGGTAAGATAAGAGGTGGCATTCAAGGTCTTAGAAATTAGCATATGAGCCTACCTAGGTTTAGCTTTTAACAAAGAATACCCAGAGAACAAATATGGTGATAAAAGTAAACTGGAAAGTTGTTTAAAATTGCATGCCCTATCTGAATCATGAAAGTTTAATTAATTTTGACTAAACTGTCCCTTTAAACCACTATGATTCTCAGCACTAGTTGCTGAGGTCACATGATCAGAGCATTTATTAATTTAATCATGTGGGGCTCTTGACCAATCCACTCTAAAGCTTTTAAGGTGAACAGATATTTGTATTAAAACAGTAACCTGACTTCCAATTGGTCTTTTTGGTCATGTGACCGCGACCCAGTCTGATCAGCTTTGAAGCTTTTAAAGTCAATATTGCAATAGCAGCTCTATCTCAGGAACTCATAAGTGCCGATGTAGACTGGGGTATCTGCTATGCCCCCACAATGCATGTAAATGTATATAAAGTCCACAGCACAAACTGTTAAAAGGCATTCTTTTTTATTAATTCACAGACACCATAAAACACTGCAACGTTTCGAGACAAGCTCTTATTCATGCATCTTGCATTAAAGCTTTTAAGGTAGACTCTTGAGTTAGTGAATAGATTGATATAATAATAAAATTATGTGGAAAAACTCAAACCTATGAATTTAAAGAGTGTATTGGAAATAATGTGCGTGACTATGAAAAGAGTATTGTCAAACATTCTGTATATTAATAATGTGTTTGATTGTGCTAAATGAGTGTTTGAATGCAAATGACATTCATAGGGTGGTGTTTTGATGAATAAAAAAATTCTCAGTTTGCAAACTTTAGACAGTCAATCTGTACTTATCATCTCTCAGCCCTTCGCAGTTGCAACAGCAAGTAGCAGAATGTTATGTAGACTAAAATGTAATATTAGAATTTTGTTTTATTAACCATTCATTTAAAGAGTGTGCGTGCTCACACGCATTTTGATGAGTAACTAAGGTGTAATCTATAAAGCTGAATGTGTCTGAATTTTATAATAAAATATACGTCCTGCCTCAAAACAACCAAGCAGCATACCTCCTAACCTTTCCAAATGGCTTTCTGGGAAGTGAAGGGATGGTGTTTGGAGGGAGCACCATGATGGGATTGGACCACAGATATGTAAGAGGTGGGACATGGATGTAGTGTGGAAGTGGTTTGTGATGAGTCATATCATAATATGGGCAGAATCTGGGGTAGTCCCTAGAATATGGGATATTTATGGTCAGACCTCCCAACCCATGATAATCACATATGATCCAGGACAGTTGGAAAGGTCTGAGGTAGGAACTGTTAGAAAATGTGGCTGGATGGAAAAGTCAGCAGCCTTTTGAGGCAGTTTTCATTTTCCTATTCCATCTCATACCTCTGAGGTTCCTCTCCTTGTCCTGTAATAAGTTACCACTGGGGGAGTTAGCTCATGGTCAGAGCCACTGTAGAGAACTCCAAAACATGAGCCTATCCTCTCACACAACACCAGCCCTTCTGCTGACATACTATCTATATGTCAGAGACTGCCTGGGTGTGTGCATATTGAGTGATTCAGCTGCTATTGGTTAAGCACAATGAAGAGGAGATATTAAGAACAAGCTGTGCTTGTGATACCTATCATGGAGCCTGTCCTCTCTATGGACCTTTGCTGGGCACAGTAGTTGAGAGTTTCGACCCTACAGATGCTGTGCCCCCCACCACAGACATACATACAAAAAGAAAAAACACAGAACCCCCCAAAACAAACTACAGTTTTTCTAGCAAAATGGCTGTAGTTAACCTTGTCTACTCTAGTTATATGTCCAAATTGGCTGCTCCATATAAGGTAGGTGGTTGTGGCAGTTTAGCCAATGGAAAACAACTGTAGCAAGCAAGGTGTTAATCTATTCAGATTGTATACTAATTTATTGCAAGACTACATAAAAGTATTTTAAGGTATTGTATGTCCCTTTTTAAAGTGTAACCACTTTATGTTTTACATGCAAAAATGGGTTCTAAAAGATCAAGTTTGTTGAATTGGTGAAGTCCAAAAATATTATTCAAACAATGGTAGAAAAGTGTTTTCTGGTAAATTTGAATACCACTGCAGTACAAACTATTGGTGAAGCTAATACAGGGCAAAGCATCTGGAAAACCACACAATAATCAGGTTTTCTAATGGATTGGAATGTTTTCAAATTTAACAAAAAGCAAGCATAAAAAAACAAGCGTAACATTTCACAAAGAGATTGTAATTGATTTAAATGAGGTCTCTCTTTCAGAAATCACTTCCTCTATCATATGAACTATCATTTACTTCAAAAATAACTCTTGTCCATCTAACTAATAACATCATACATTTTATTTTCTTGTTTTCCCATGTCTTTATTCTCCTCACTTATACTTGTCTCTATCCTTTCCATTCTGCATCTTAAAGGGACATTAAACCCGTCTTGCTTTTGTGTAAAAATTGTACTTGCAGTCTTGCACCACACTCCTTTGAGAGTCTAAAAGTCAAGCTATATAACCTAGATTTTCTTCAAAATATCTCAAATCAATAGCTGTTTTAGACCATTATAATCATTTTGAAGAATTTACTCTTTGGCTTCTCTAGAGAGTGTGGCAAAAGCAAAATTGTACACAAAAGCAAGACAAACTTAATATCCCTTTATTCTAGAGTAATATCCTTATGGTTGGCTTTATGCTTTTATATATTAATATGACATAAATTTTGAAGAAAACAATCTTAAATGTATGTGTAAGCCAAACCTAACATGAAAAATGATTCTGTATTAAACATCACATTGTATTTCATGAACTCATTACCTAGTGCAGTAAATCCATCGTTTCTCATTTTGCTTCGGTGACATTTCAGTAATGTTAGTATCTGTACAGAATGCTCCTTCTTTAGTAAATCTGCCTAAGAATTTAAATATATTCATTGAGGCCAATGTCATCTGAAAATGTGATGGATCATTAGAAAGATAAATGTCCACTGTAATTTCAGAAAATGACCTACTTAATCCATGTTGCCAAGAATATTCTAGTATGACAGCATTTGCGCACGTATCTTTTTCCCAATCTCCCCTGTTAATGATTGCGCTAAATAAAACATCGTACACACTAGAGCTGTATCTTATTATTCTAATATAAACAGAACAGAAACAAATTACATAAACCAACCATATATAAATGACAAAGAATTGTTAAATAAATTCAGGCTCTTAGTTACATTTTGAGAGTTCTCTGAAGTATGTATATGATCTGATACAGATATAGAACTAGTTAAGATTTTCCATAGGTGTAGTATTAAAAAGGACAGAAAAAACATGTTGTAATTACAAGACTTTTTTCTGAAATCATGCAATATATTAACATACTAGGTGAGTGCGAAAATAATTTTTGAATACATTAACACCTTGTTTGCTACAGTTGTAAATAACGGCTGAAAGTGAATGTACTATACAGGGCGTTTACCATCTATGAGACTCAGGGCAAGCAGAGGAGCTGCTCCAGGTTCGTCAATATGCATAGATCTTCTTCTCACATCTATGAAACTCCCCTTCTTTAATCTCCTAGAGCAATATTTAACTCAAAATGTAAGCCCCACCTTTTATGCAATCTGGAGCAAAGAATAACTTACAATTTGGAAATACAGATGGTTAAATATTTTAACCAAAGAATTTTATTGTGGTTGAAATGATTTTAGAGTGCCCTATACGTTTTATGGACAGCATAGGGAGGGCTATTATCGTGCTTATTGCACTTGTATTACAAGTAGTGAGGGTTGAGCTTGCGTGCAATCCTAAATTCCACCGTATCATTTAGAGCTTTTTAAAGCCTAAAATAAACAATTATTTTTAATAGTACAGCACAGAACTCCACTAATTGCACAACATCAGCTTAGCACACCCTCAAGTTAGCACTTGAGCAATATCCCACATGAATGTTAATGCATACCCCCATAGAAGTCTATGTGAGGGACTCAGTACACCCATGTTATCTGACATTCATTTGTTAGCCCTATCACTTGAGTGATAAAACAAACTTCAGACTTCTAATATGAATATGTAATACTAGTCCTAAAGCCCGTTCACACGGGCCGTGTTGTGTTATTTATATCTCTTCAGACAAACTCTTGTCTTTTATAATATAGGATAAGCGCAAATATAAAAGAACTATTGATAGCACTCAAGCAATGTTAACACACAATAGCGCTAATATTTTTGTGCTCCAATTGTAATCTAGGCCATAATGTTTAATTAAGAAAATAAAACAACTTTGCAATATATATTCATTTTTAATTTTGTCAACTTTGGCTGTAAAATACCTCTGAACGGTGACATTGTTCTACCCCTTTCTGTTTCATCAGGCTTAAAAGGAGCAAGGGCTTTAAAAATGACATGCTCTTTGCTGGGGTTAAACACATAGTAGTGCAGGGTCTATAGTCTTAACGTTGTATGCTTTAATGGATAAGAGCATGCATATTTTTTTTATTTTAAGTGGACATTTAAGTCAAATTTGTAATCATGGATCCAAATGTTTTTACTGCAATAGAATCAATATGCACAGAAAATAAGGGCCATATTATAATGGCATGCTAATTTTATTCTGCTAAATTGCTAACTGCACTTAAAGTAAAAAAAATAGCTTGGCCGGATTAGATTACATACAGTTAGCGCTCCTGAGTTTTTCAGGACTTTAGGACATTGGCTATCGTGACCATGCTAACTCCTTCTGCCAATAGACTTCTATAGTCTATACGCTGTCTGTATTTATCATTGCACTAGCAGTTCTTGTGAACTGCTGGTGCAATGCTGCCCCCTGCAGATTTGCGGCCAATCGGCCTCTAGCAGTGGGTGTCAATCAACCCGATCGTATTCGATCGGGTTGATTTCTGTCCACCGCCTCAGAGCAGGCGAAGTTATGGAGCAGCGGTCTATTGAATTATTGAATAGAAAATTAGCAGAGCTAGGCAAGTATCCCCACTTGCTTACCCCCAGAAGTAACCTGTATATATTGTTACCAATACACCAGGGAACTCTGTGCAAGGTATGCAAATAAGATATTCAATATCGCACAGTTTTTGCTTCCAAGTACTCTTTCAAACACATCAATCCCCATATAACTCAAATGAGTATTGCTTTTCCTCTGGAAAGAAGCTTCACTAAACAGCAAGTTAAACCTACCTTCTGCTGATGAAAGTCAAATAACTCAAACAGCAGTCCAGAAGTGTTTTTTCTTGCTGTATCCTACCCCATGAGGCGGATTACAAGTCCCTCTCTATCATTAGTGCGTCACTTGTAATCTGGCCCTAAATAGTTTAAAAGCCTTGTGACTCGTGAGCTTGCATTGTAAAGGATGCAGAGCTTTTTCAATATGGCACTCAATTGCTGAAATATACAATGCTAATAGAAAAAATACTTTGTTGACTTTTAAACTATAAAGAAAACTGTCTGCTATTTTGTGCATTTTGACAACACTGTGTTGATTGTTCTTTTCTGTAGTACGAGAAGCCGTATTTTTTTAGCCATAAACTTTCACTGCCAACGCCATCAACAAAACAAACATACTGGAAGTAAACATATAAATGTAATTTATTTATCATTTTAGTTTAGATAAATACACCTACAAATATATATAAAAAAATGTATTTGTATGCTGTGCAGGGCTGCTGAGTCTGCACTTGTTTCACCCTTGCATTGTAACCACACATGGAATTATATATCTCTGAGGTAAACAAGAATTCTTGCTTTGCTGGTTAAGGTGATTTTAATGGTGAGTGATCAGATTTGAGTCTCTCATGAACATTCCAGCATTTTATAATGACAAAGGCTGCAACTTAAAAAAGTCTGTTTTTGTTTCATGAGCACTTAAATTAGATAATATTTTTTATTATTATTTACTTAGTGTTGAAGTCCTTACCAATCCAGCACCCAGGCGCCTTACCAGTTATTTAGGGGGCTGCTTCTGCTTAAACCCTGAATATGCCTGTTGTCATGTTCCTGGCAGCCCATGTGCATAAACCTTTCTTTCAAACTGAAATGTTAGCGCTGCGGAATCTGTTGGCGCTCTACAAACACCTGATAATAATAATGTCACTACCACTGTCTCCATAAATAAGCAGCAGAGCACACTGCCACACCTTTGCTCAAGCTGTGAACTAATGAAGAAGGTCCACAGACACAGAGCAGCTTTAGCAAAGGTGCAGAATTGCTCCGCTCTGCTATGGCTTTTGATTGGCTGTATCAGTCAATGACAGACTGTTTGGAAAAAAAGGATTATTCAAATGTGCGTCTGGGGGAGAAGGATAACAGGAAACTTTAGGGGTACAAACCCCTAAACAATTGGTAAGAAACTTGAAACTTCGACTACTAAGCACTTTATCCTGCAATAGGCGATAAGTAAAAATATTTTCTTCTTTAATTGTCCATAAAAGATGTAGCCATTCTGTTCGACGTAAAGAAAGTTACGTTATAAATGTAGTAAAGGGTGTGATACCCTCAACAACAAAAACCCCAAATATTTGATATTGTAGGGTCAGCAGTAATAATTATAACAGGATAGTCAAACATGTAAGGCACATTGGGTGTATTTACTCACTTCGGATGTTGAGTCCAGTACATAATGTCTTTAGAGGAGCAGATCAATTTAACTTAATTTAAAGGAAATTAAACTAAAAATGTAAATCCTCATAAATATCTTAATTAATCAAAACATTGTAATGCACATTATTTATTTACTTTCATTTACCTAGATTACGAGTTTTGCGGTAAGGCTATACCGCTGAAAAATTGACCATTGCGCGTGGAATGGCCGGTAATGCATATTACGAATCGCGGCAGTATAGCTATACTGCAAGCATTTTAGCCTGTAACGCAACGTCCATTCTGCACTCAAAAAATGAGTGCGTGATTTTCCATAGTGCCGTATTACAGGTTGTGCGGCCGGCTAAAATGCTTGCGTTACAGTCTATTACGACATGAGCCATTCCGCAATCTGAGACCAGTAGTTATGGATTTTGCAAAACTAATATGTTTCACAAAACGCATAACTAAAATGTTACAAAGTACACTAACACCCATAAACTACCAAATTGCGCGAACCAGCTTATGATCTTGGACAGTCAGGGTTAGCTGTGAATAGGTTTGTGCACTGCTCTAAGTAATCACTGTGTTGTATGTAAAGGTGGGGCAAGCACAATTGTTAAAGCAAAAGCAAGCAAGATAAATTATAAAAGTGTATTTGTATGTTTAATTTCCATAAATTAATTCATATATGGGTAATTCAAGTTTTAATTTAATGTCCCTTTCATGATGCCAGCTTTATTAAAAAAAACTGTATGGGGATTCAAGAATGTGGACAAAAGATCTCCATAATACCAGAACAATTTGATGATGTTTGAGACAAGATATACAAACTGACACCCCACAACCTGCAGCTGGCACCTTGATCAACAGCCCTTTTATTATAGTGCATGGATCTTGTGGGACCAGCCTGCACTCAGGAATATTTTCAGAAGCATTGAAGTGCTCAAGACCTGACATTTGAGCAGAGGCTGAGAGATGGCAGCATGAGACAACAGCTTCTATAATGGGAGACAGCAGTGGATGAGTGAGGAGTATGTCAAGTCATGTAAGACAGGATAAATGCTCTTTGAGTATATAAACTTTAGAATAAACTTTTTTTAGTTGCAGGATTTAAAACTATTCTTAAAAATGATCTGTTATTGTTATTATTGCTTGGTATTTCAGCTCCTTCAACAAAGGTTACCAAGAGAATGAAACAAATTTCATAATAGATGTAAACTGGTAAGTTGTTTGCCCTGTCTGAATCATAAATAAAAAACAATTGCTTTCCCTTACCTTTAACCCCTTAGTGACCAGAGCACTTTTCCATTTGTTGACCGTTTGGGACCAAGGCTATTTTTACATTTCTGCGGTGTTTGTGTTTAGCTGTAATTTTCCTCTTACTCATTTACTGTACCCACACATATTATATACCGTTTTTCTCGCCATTAAATGGACTTTCTAAGGATACCATTATTTTCATCATATCTTATAATTTACTATTTAAAAAATTATAAAATAAGAGGAAAAAATGGAAAAAAACATTTTTTTCAAACTTTGACCCCCAAAATCTGTTGCACATCTACAACCACCAAAAAACACCCATGCTAAATAGTTTCTAAATTTTGTCCTGAGTTTAGAAATACCCAATGTTTACATGTTCTTTGCTTTTTTGCAAGTTATAGGGCACTAAATAAAAGTAGCACTTTGCTATTTCCAAACCACTTTTTTTCAAAATTAGCGCTAGTTACATTGGGACACTGATATCTTTCAGGAATCCCTGAATATCCCTTGACATGTATATATATTTTGTTTTAGAAGACATCCCAAAGTATTGATCTAGGCCCATTTTGGTATATTTCATGCCACCATTTCACCGCCAAATGCGATCAAATAAAAAAAAATGTTCACTTTTTCACAAATTTTTTCACAAACTTTAGGTTTCTCACTGAAATTATTTACAAACAGCTTGTGCAATTATTGCACAAATGGTTTTAAATGCTTCTCTGGAATCCCCTTTGTTCAGAAATAGCAGACATATATGGCTTTTACGTTGCTTTTTGGTTATTCGAAGGCCGCTAAATGCCACTGCGCACCACACGTGTATTATGCGCAGCAGTGAAGGGGTTAATTAGGGAGCATGTAGGGAGCTTGTAGGGTTAATTTTAGCTTTAGTGTAGTGTAGTAAACAACCCCAAGTATTGATCTAGGCCCATTTTGGTATATTTCATGCCACCATTTCACCGCCAAATGCGATCAAATTAAAAAAAACTTTAAATATTTCACAATTTTAGGTTTCTCACTGAAATTATTTATAAACAGCTTGTGCAATTATGGCACAAATTGTTGTAAATGCTTCTCTGGGATCCCCTTTGTTCAGAAATAGCAGAAATATATGTCTTTGGCGTTGCTTTTTGGTAGTTAGAAGGTCGCTAAATGCCGCTGCGCATCACACGTATATTATGTCTAGCAGTGAAGGAGTTAATTAGGTAGCTTGTAGGGAGCTTGCAGGGTTAATTTTAGCTTTAGTGTAGAGATCAGCCTCCCACCTGACACATCCCACCCCCTGATCCCTCCCAAACAGCTCCCTTCCCTCCCCCACCCGACAATTGTCCCCGCCATCTTAAGTACTGGCAGAAAGTCTGCCAGTACTAAAATAAAAGTTTTTTGGGGGGTTTTAGGTTTTAAAAAAAAAAAAAAGCATATTGGGTACTGGCAGCTATCTGCCAGTACCCAGTTTGAAAAATAATATTGCATTTTAATTTTTTTATTTTATTAAAAATGTTCTTTATTTCTGTAGTGTGGCTGCCCCCCCCCTCAACATCCAACCCCCCACCCTCTCCCAGATGCATTGATTTTCAAATCCCACCCTCCCCAGACCTCTCTCCCACCCTCCAGATCTACAGCATATTGATGCTGAAACAGATCTCACGTGCACGCGCGCGCCCGTGCACGCGCGTGCACGGCTCTCGTGCACGCGCACGCACCCGCATAAGATCCCTCCCTCCTCCTCCACCAATGACTGCCCACCCGCCTCCCTGGATGAGCTCCCACCCACCAACGATAACGGCCATCAATAGCCGATGCAGAGAGGGCCACAGAGTGGCTCTCTCTGCATCGGATGGCTAAAAACAGTTATTGCAGGATGCCTGAATATTGAGGCATCACTGCAATAACATGAAAGCAGCTGGAAGCTATCAGGATCGCTTCCACTGCTTTCAAAGACCAACGACGTATGGGGTACGTCCTTGGTCATTAACTGCATTTTTTTGCAGGACGTACCCCATACGTCGTTGGTCGTTAAGGGGTTAATGTGGAAGGAATCTCTAGAAATAAAGAGGATTGGTATTAGCAGTAATACAAAAGGGCATTTTTGTCTAGTTTGCTATGTGCTTTTTGATTTTTTTGGAAAAATACCAAGTTAAGGAACAGAGCTGATGAATACCTGCAACCTTTTCACAAACAACTGCAGATAAAAAATGACTAAACCCAAATCCTAATAGTTAATTCTACTGTCTATAGGAAATGCATTCCAAGATCTGGGGGGATATTTATCAAATGTCTGACGGATTGCACCAGCAGTTCTTGTGAGCTGCTGGTGCAACGCCGTCCCCTGCAGATTCGCGGACAATGGGCCGCCAGCAGGGAGGTGTTAATCAACCCAATCATACTCGATCGGCTTGATTTTTAGCGATGTGTGTCCGCCTGCTCAGAGCAGGCGGACAGGGTTATGGAGCAGCGGTCTTTAGACCGCTGCTTCATAACTGCTGTTTCTGGTGAGCCTGCAGATTCGCCAGAAACACAGGCCCTCAAGCTCCATCCGGAGCTTGATAAATGGGCCCCTTAATGTTAGGTTTAAAATGGACATTAAACACTTTGAGATGGTAATATAAAATGATAAATCGTATATAGATTTTAAAAAAACTCTTCAGTATACTTTCATTGTTTGTTTTCTCCCCTTTTCCTGTAATTCCATTATGAAATTGTGAGCTTTTCATTTCCTATTAGAAATGGAAGTGCAGAACACTGTTATATTCCACACAGCCATTGGCTACACACTCTAGTGACCTATTTATTATAACTGTCCCTAACTGGGCACAGCAGAAAAGGTAACCTAAGTTACAACAAGGCAACTCCCAGTGTTTTTGCACTTATTTTGTCAATATTTAAACAGCTAATGAAACTTTAAAAATGCATCTACATGTTATACTTAGACAGAATGCATCATTCTATCTAGCATGTATTTAGTGTTTAAAGTCCCTTTAATGGCAGCTGCTAGACTGGAATATACTTAGTGTGGGCTGCTGAATTTTAAGTGACCCACCCCAGGGAGTTAACACTGGTTATTTTTTACTGGGGAACAAATACCATTGCTCAATATTAGGAATCCTCTGATCCTCCAGACAACCTCTGTTGCTTACCATAAACATGACTCCTATTAACCCTAAATTGCATGGAACCCATAATTTTAATTAACCCCTAATCCACCAGAACTCACAATTAACTCTTTGCCACCTAGTCCAACCAAAGCACCTAAGAGTCACAGTGCCTAGCATTTTAGTTCCAGCCTCTTTTAGTGCCATTACACCCAAACCTCCACAGTGTGAAAAGTATGACCCATTACACAGCAGATTGTGACTGTGCACAATATTGTGTTTCTACAAATTAATTCTGTTCTTATTTGGAGTGTAAGAAGCAAGTGGTTAATCACAATCCTTTAAAAAAAAGTATCTAATAATTATCAACTAAAAAACACCATTAAGTATAAGGGGAATTTGGAGTTAAATTATTTATAAGTTTTTCTAAAGGATTGTAATCGACCACTAAATTAAATATACTCAAGGGACATGAAACCCAAAGTTTTCTTTCATGATTCAGATAGAACATACAGTTTTAAACACCTTTATAATTTACTTCTGTTATCAAATGTGCTTTATTCTTTTGGTATCCTTTTTTGGAAATCATACCTAGATAGGCTCTGAAGCATACACTATTGGAAGCTAACTAATGATGGGTGGCTACACACATATGCCTCTTGTCATTGGCTTAACTGATGTGTTCAGTTAGCTCTCAGTTGACCATAGCTGCTCCTTCAATAAAGGATGCCAAGTGAATGAATGCAAATTTGATAATAGAAGTAAATTGGAAATGTGTTTAAAACTGTATGTTCTATCTGAATCTTGAAAGAAAAAAAGTAATGTAAAGTAAAGTTTATTTATCTGACTCTATGAATCCAGGATTTATTTATTTTTTACGTTAATCTAATAATAGTATTATCATTCAAGCAGGAAAATGAGTTCTATTAGAGTGCATCCTATATGCAAGGTCTAATCCATCAATTAGACGAGCTTTCTGTGTGGTTTTCAAATACAAAGCCATTTTAGTCCATTAGAAAACCTGGTTAGAGTGTGGTTTGTAAAGTGGCGTTGTCCTGCATAAACTCATCCCGTATTTTGCACTGAAAATTTTCAACAGCGGTATCTCAGTTTTTTGGACTTGTTGCTTCTTTCAAACTGAAATCTTGTTTATTTCAAAGCTTTAATAAAAAGTACAAACAAACAAAAAAATATTACAATGTAAAGTAATGAGCACAATTCAGTTGTCATAGTTCTGGGAACAAAATCAAAATGTCTTCCTTACAAGACTGATGAATAATTCTCAAATTAATTATTGGACCTGAGACTTCCATTCCTTAGTTACAACGGACTTCCAATGTCATAGAATAAGCATTTTTACTCTGTTTATAAGGATTTGAAAAAAGTTTAGTTTTCAGTTTGCATGAGGTTTTGGGGAGGTTGTTAAACAAAAATATGCTTGTATTCAATATAATATGTAATTTAAGTAGAATATTAATATATTGCATTATATCGGCCCAATAAGGTATAAGACCCAGATGATATGGCGATATACATTTAAAGAAAGTGCTCTGACCCTCTCTGTTCTGATGAGTGGTGATGTGTCTCCATTTGGAAATAATAGGGATTGCAGCTTCAGCAAAAGTCAGACAACTTTGCTACTCAATGCTTAAAATACATATTATTGCATTACACAATAAAATACTTACAAGTTAATCATTGTATATACATGAATATACCCACATCCCTACAGTATCTAAAGGTGTATTTTGCATGTTCTACTTTTACTATTAACCCCTAAAGCTCTATAACCCCCACCACAACCTAACCCCACTACACTATTAACCCCATAAAGCACCATAACCCCCAACGCAACCTAACTCCAATACACTATTAACCCCTATAGTAACATAAGCCACAACTCTAAATAAAAAATAACACATCACAAAAAACAACAACCAAAACCCAACAACAATAAACCACAACAAAATAAACAAAACATTAACCAATAGTGTAATGTGGTTAGGTTGCATTGGGGTTTATGGTGCTTTAGGGATTAATAGGATGGGGATGTGGAGCAGGTTTATTGGGTTGCTCTTTTTGCATTAAAATAAAAAAAGGATAAATTAAAGTGAAGGTAAAGTTTAGGTAATCCTAATATATCTAATCATTTTTTTTCCATTGGATAACCTAATCGCTAACTTTATAAAAAAAAAAATACAAATATTTTAATTGTATTCATTGCTTTTCTTGCTGTTCCGTCGATAAACCCTCCCAACCACTATTTCCGGATTTTTTAGTGCCATAACGTATAGAGCGGTCCCACCCGCTCTATACGTAATCTCAGAAGTGCCTTCATGGTGAGCGCTGCAAATGCGCATGCGTGATTCTGATCTTACATCCCCAATGTGCATGCGTTAATCACGGGGAAAACATAATATTGAATGAAGAGCTTTATTCATTCATTACTATGTTACGTGAGAGACGCGACTATTAGCAAAAAGAATGTAGCGCATGCGCAGTGCATCTAGGAGAGGGATGACGTAGGGTCACGGCCGCCTAACGGCCAGAATTTCAACTGGCTAATGAAAACACGTCAATCAAAAAGAAAAAAAAAAGAAAAAACGGGACGAATTTTGAAAACTGAAAAATGAGAATATAAAGTTAGATTACGGGATATGTAAGTAAAAATCTAAAAAAATGATGACTTAAAGTCGTATTCAATTTTAAAAAATATTTGAATTCTGGATCGTTAACAAGTTAACTTTACCTGTATTAAAGCTTTTCATTAAAGGGACACTAAACCCAACTTTTTTCTTTCATGATTCAGATAGAACATGCAATTTTAAGCAATTTTCTAATTTACTCCTATTATCAATTTGTCTTCATTCTCTTGGTATCTTTATGTGAAAAGCAGGAATGAAAGCTTAGGAGCCAGCCCATTTTTGGTTTAGAACCTTTGATAGCGCTTGCTGAGTGGTGGCTACATTTAGCCACCATTTAGCAAGCACTACCCAGGAGTTAAACCTAAAATGGGCTGGCTCCTAAGCTTTCATTCCTGAGTAATACCATTACCACAAACTATGGTACATTGACTAACTGACAAAGCTTAAAACAGAGACGTTTGGCCAGACTGGCCCCAATGCCCTGACAAAGTCAAGTCAATAGTGATGAAACGCATTGGTGTGTGGGGCCATAGTATTGTGTGAATCAGGTTGTAAATTTATCGAGTTGTAGTTGGAAAATGATACGCTATTATAATTGTTGAAAGTTCTACATGCAATACTAACAATGATACAGTTCATCTAAATTAATGATTGACTGTATATATAAAATAATAATAATTGGCTAAGATGATAATATTAAGCTATGATGTATGACTGCATATGGCAGTATATTAATGACTTTAAGTAATATTAAGGGCCTGTTATTACATGATTTAAAAGCATTCTTTTTCAATTTGCATCTCATTGTGAATGCTTGAATGTTATAATATGGATATTTAGTAAGCATTCGTCTGCCTGGGTAATACCCACAATGCTTGCAGGCAGGAGGACGCCTCTGAGGGCATAATAATGCCTGTTTGAATGACTGAAGAGAATGCTAAATTAACCCTATCTCTGTAATAAAATCAGCATGACCACTTCCTCCGGTACCCTGGCCTGTTTGTTTTTAAAGACGTGTTGAGATCACAATAAATTTGGGAGTGGATGTGACTTTCCCAGCCACTAATTCCCAATTTAAGTAATTATGTGGTTTTTTCTTTACTTTTTCTTTTTGAATAACGCAGTAATTTATTTTTCCTAATATATTATTTATATAGGGCTAGATTACAAGTGAAGTGCTTATTTATCCCGCGCCCGCAAACGGGCAAATAACCAGCCATTACAAGTGTCAAAATAGTCAACAGGGTCGCAAGAAGCGTGTGGAAAAACCAAGGCGCAAAATAACTGCCCATGAACTGAGAAAAGTCAAGCGTGCAGCTGTCAAGATGCCACTTGCCACCAGTTTGGCCATATTTCAGAGCTGCAACATCACTGGAGTGCCCAAAAGCACAAGGTGTGCAATACTCAGAGACATGGCCAAGGTAAGAAAGGCTGAAAGACGACCACCACTGAACAAGACACACAAGCTGAAACGTCAAGACTGGGCCAAGAAATATCTCAAGACTGATTTTACTAAGGTTTTATGGACTGATGAAATGAGAGTGAGTCTTGATGGGCCAGATGGATGGGCCCGTGGCTGGATTGGTAAAGGGCAGAGAGCTCCAGTCCGACTCAGGCGCCAGCAAGGTGGAGGTGGAGTACTGGTTTGGGCTGGTATCATCAAAGATGAGCTTGTGGGGCCTTTTCGGGTTGAGGATGGAGTCAAGCTCAACTCCCAGTCCTACTGCCAGTTTCTGGACGACACCTTCTTCAAGCAATGGTACAGGAAGAAGTCTGCATCCTTCAAGAAAAACATGATTTTCATGCAGGACAATGCTCCATCACACGCGTCCAAGTACTCCACAGCGTGGCTGGCAAGAAAGGGTATAAAAGAAGAAAATCTAATGACATGGCCTCCTTGTTCACCTGATCTGAACCCCATTGAGAACCTGTGGTCCATCATCAAATGTGAGATTTACAAGGAGGGAAAACAGTACACCTCTCTGAACAGTGTCTGGGAGGCTGTGGTTGCTGCTGCACGCAATGTTGATGGTGAACAGATCAAAACACTGACAGAATCCATGGATGGCAGGCTTTTGAGTGTCCTTGCAAAGAAAGGTGGCTATATTGGTCACTGATTTGTTTTTGTTTTGTTTTTGAATGTCAGAAATGTATATTTGTGAATGTTGAGATGTTATATTGGTTTCACTGGTAAAAATAAATAATTGAAATGGGTATATATTTGTTTTTTGTTAAGTTGCCTAATAATTATACACAGTAATAGTCACCTGCACACACAGATATCCCCCTAAAATAGCTATAACTAAAAACAAACTAAAAACTACTTCCAAAACTATTCAGCTTTGATATTAATGAGTTTTTTGGGTTCATTGAGAACATGGTTGTTGTTCAATAATAAAATTAATCCTCAAAAATACAACTTGCCTATTAATTCTGCACTCCCTGTAGTGCTTACTTAAAAAAAAAAATATATATTAGCATTTAAAAAAAAAAAAGAACTGCACGAAGCAGTTATCAGGTGTTAATTATATACATATATATTTACATTTGCTGACCATCACTGTGCGACTTACCCCCCTTCGCTGCACTAGTTCCTATGCCGTGTTTGGTGGCATGAGAACGAGGCTCCATTTAGAGTCTATTGAAACGTGCTCTCATACGCGCAATGCTTTCGTGCAGTGCGAATGCAAGGTTGCGTTCGTATTGCACCTAACTTGTAATACCAGGGCACATTTGTGTGTGCTGGTTTTACAAAGTGGAGTGCAAATATTGTTTAGCGAAAGCAATATTTTGTGCTCCACTTGTAATCTAGCCCTAGATTTCCGCGTGAGCCTTCAGGCTCACTGGAAACAAGAGTTAAGAAGCAGTGGTCTTAAGACCGCTGCTCCTTAACTCGTCCGCCAACTCTGAGGCTGCGGACATCGATCCGCTGGATCGCATACTATTGGGTTGATTAATACCCCTGCTAGTACCCGATTGTCCGCGAATCTGCAGGGGGCGGCATTGCACAAGCAGTTCACCAGAACTGCTTTTGCAATGATAAATGCCGACATTTATCGATGTCTGGCGTACATGATCGCTACAGCGGATCATGTCCACCAAACTCATGATAAATCGGCCCCTATGTGTTTAACTGTTTGACGCTCCAAATCCTTTACAAACCCTAAGTAAAAGCTACAAGAGGTTTTGCTCTGAAGTTAGATAATTATTGTTGAGAAAACACTTTACAGAAAATGCAATAAATAGCTTATAAGAAAATATGGTAATGCTTAAAACATAAAGATTATTTGTTTTCAGTGGGTAATTGCTATTCTGTAATAGGGACAAAACTAATTCTTCCATAGAAATTTTAAAATAGATGTTAGGAATTGTCTGGAAGATATTGTAGGAAGATTCATCAGAGCACCTGAGGGTCTCAGGTTACTAAAATGGCAGATCTGAAGTCAGAAACCAAACTGAATATTTGCAGCAATCACCAGACCAAGATTTTGTTTCACAGATGGATCTCCAAGCCACAAAGAGCACTTAATATAGTGTATTGTGTATTTGCATGTGCCCACTGCTGGGCTGCTGCCTTAAAGATATAATCCACATACTTAATAATGCAGACCCTGACAGAGTCACAGGATGGTTCTTAATCTGAGTGCCCATTACAAAGGTTTATTAGATGCATAATATCACAGTCCACTGGAGCTCTCGAAAATAACTACAAAGTAAATCACTCCAGGCAATCAGTTCTGACCATACATGAATACAACACATTATAAAATAGAAACATAAATTAGCATAGTAAAACTAAAAAAGGATAACCCCTGTGTATTATAAATTAGATAAATAAACGCTATTCTAAATTGTTTGCCGTCATTACAATAGTGGTTGTGCATCCCTGCTTGATATTTGGAACATCAAGTCTACAGTTTTATAGATTTCTAATATAAATTGTCTATTGGTCTGAAATTATTAAATCTATGTGGACTTAATAGATAAACTGCATTCTGGGCCCAAGGGAAACATTTCGGTTGATTTGGTTATTGATGCAGGGTGCTAGTGAAACCAATAGATGAGAAAAAACAAACCTGCCCTCTCTGGCCTTTTCAAAAATCGTTTACTGTGAACAGTGACGTTTCGGGGACAAATTATCCCCTTCCTCAGACACAGTGTATACAAATTGCAACAAATATATAGCAGTGATTAATGGCGGATTTGACAACTAAGTTCTTTGTGTAATCTATGTTGTATCTATATTACTGGTTCCTCCTGATATATGAATGTCACTGTATAATATTGAATCACTGATTATAAGAAACGCTCAGACAGTTTTTATATGATACACAATCCTAGTATGTAAGTTTTTGTTTAGTATGTGACTAAGTGGTTACTATGGTTACCTTTTGGCGTTTTTTGTCCTAATTGGGAGGTTGGCTTTGTTTGTTCACTGCTATATATTTGTTGCAATTTGTATACACTGTGTCTGAGGAAGGGGATACTTTGTCCCCGAAACATTACATACTATAGAAGCATGTTCTTGTGAGCGCAATGCTTCAGTGCAATGCAAATGCCAAGCCTTGTTCACATTGCACCTAACTTGTAATACCAGCGCACATTTGCGTGCGCTGGCATTACTAAGTGGAGTGCAAATATCGCCCTTGCGAAAGCGATATTTTGCGCTCCACTTGTAATCTAGCCCTAAATGTTTTATTTTGACTGTCACTTTAAATAACAAGAAAATAGAGCAAAGTAAATAATGTAATTATATTGCAAAGTTTCCTTACTACTCATAACTAAATAGTTTATATTACAATGTCAAAAAATTCCGATTATCCTAACCTTGTGAATGAATAATCTAGATTTTATTAAAGACACAGAGACAAATATTTTGCTATCTCTTTCTTTTACTACTGCCGATAAAAAGATAGCAAAATATGATGTCTCTGTGCTTGTAATACATTTTGCTGTCCTTTTAAACTGTTGAAAACTCTCTTTGGTCTGTTTTGAGCAGTGTTAATTTTGACGGCAAGTTTCAATTTAGTCTTAGTTTTAGTCTTTTGACTAAAATGCCATTTTAGTTTTAGTCATATTTTAGTCATCTGAATTGTTTTAGTTTTAGTCTAGTTTTAGTCGACTGAATCTCCAATACATTTTAGTCGACTAAATCTCCAGTAGATTTTAGTCAACTAAAATCTAAGGGGTTTAGTTAAAGTGTAATGCATTATTTAAGCATTTCTCTATAATTTGCAAACTGATTATATACTCCAGGAGTAAACATAACACCTGTTAATATTTATGGTATTAAGGTTTAAACATGCAATACAGACAAAGCTTTAGCCGTTGTGATATGTAACATCTTTATTAAACTTAAAATTAAATAAAACCAAGTGCAACTTTAAAATATAAAAAAACAAAACTGTAAACTGTATTGAACATATTACCCAATATAAAAACTTTAACAGTTCTCTGTTAATAATTAAAACAAGTATCAAGAAACTCAACACAACAAAAAGTTTCTGCAGATAGCAGAGGCACAGCATAACTTAAACCCATATTCGTGGTTTATGCTTATTTCTATAGGAAGAATCAATTGATTGATCACAGATTCAAAAACGTTTCAGCAACGATATTAGCACTGCTCTAGAACTTCCAAACTTATTATAAACTCCTGGAGTAAAGGTTTATTAACCTGTTTTATTTTATGGTATTAAGGTTTGAACATGCAATACAGATTTAACAGATTTAACTGTTGTGGTATATAACATGTCTTTATCTTAAAATTTAATAAAATGAAGATTCATAAATTTTACAAAAGAGCAGTAATTGAATATGGATTGATTATAACACCTTGCATAAAATGTTTTTGTCAGCAAATTTTGATTTAGTTTTAGTCATAGTCTTTTGACTAAAATGTCATTTTGATTTAATTTTAGTCATAGTCTTTTGACTAAAATGTCATTTTAGTTTTAGTCGTATTTTAGTAATTAGAATTTCTTTAGTTTTATAGTCATTTTAGTCTAGTTTTAGTCGACGAAATTAACACTGGTTTTGAGCTGCATTTTCTGTTTTTTTGCATATTCTGTTAAAGATTTTTGAAGTGTGCATTGGTCACATCACGGTTTTAATCTAAGAAATGTGCTTTCAATTGAAGTGTTTAAAATGTGAATTATAAAATAATTTAAAATGATATGAAATTATTAGTTGCACACCTCATACGTTTATATTTATGGTTATAGGAGAAACCTGTATTCTGATACACTAAGCAGCCATATTAAATACTGAATTTATTAACACAGAAATTCTGATGGATTAGAATTGGGATCCCAATTAGTTCCTCACATCTTACGTTGGAATCTGCAGAGCAGCTCCCATGAGGTTCTCCTTAGGTTTTGTCCTGGACCCTCCCCTTTTCTAGCTAAACTCATAAGACAGGGATCCTATCCTACTGACTTACCTTAATCTCCTTACTGTATCTGGGTACCCTTACTTTATAATAGTAATACTTATACCAGGCATTAGATTAGCTGTTTTCAGCATACTATATTATAAAAGGCCAGGTATGTTTGCCCGATGCAGTCATGCATAGTAGAGACTGCAGCGCGAGACAAACATACCTGGCCATAAGAAAGGATCATCAGTGACCTCCGCAAAGATCAGACAGCAGAGAGGGTGGGCGGGAGTGGGGCGTGACCAAGCGGGAGTGGGCATGGTGGAGATGGGTGGGCGTTGCCGGGTGGGACCGCTCCACTGCAGAAAATGGCTTGTGTACACAGGCTTTAGGACTAGTTTAAAATAAATGGTCACCTAAGAAAGTGACCTCTCTTATCAGATCAGCAATATGTTTTAATTTTAAGTAAATAAATGTGTGTCTTCAGTGATCAAACAATCACTGTGCAGCATGTAGCCGTGTCAGTGTTCTGAATACTGCAGAGTTAATAATGAGAGGAAAAATAGGCTCCTATTACTTTTATAGCTCCATCAAACCTTAAAGGTCCCACAGCATTTTTTGAGCAATTCAATTGTAAATATAGCATCACTTTAAATATTTTAGAAATGTGCTTCTTATGCAGTTATCCTACAGTGTTTGTGTAATCACCAGCATATGACACAAAACATTTTTCTCACTGAAAAGTTATTTTAGAGAATCTTGACTTCCATACTATAGTTAGATCCTAATTATATATTCATTTTAAGGGACAGTCTACACCTTAGTCATCTTAAAGTCTTACCTTAGATTAAGCTGCAAATAGCCTCCTGCACCCTTTCTATATCATGCAGCAATGACAGTAAACCTTATTTTAAAATGAATAGTGTTTCTAGCCAGTTTGAAATGGCTGCCAAGCTCCACCCACTGATGACATCATGATCTGGGCAGCATCTAGGCACTCTGCTGAATAGCATTGACAGTCTGTTGAATCCAACTAGTGAGCCTTTTGTGATTGGATACCATATGCAGCCCAGATCGTGATGTTATCAGTGGGCTGAGCTTGGCAGCCATTTCAAACTGACTAGAAAGACTATTCATTTTAAAATAACCTTTTTTACTGTTCCTGCTGCATGCTATAGAAAGGGTGTAGGAGCCTGTTGCAACTTAATCTAAGGTAAGACTTTAAGATGGCTAAGGTGTAGACTGTCCCTTTAATAGAGAAGATACTGAAGGGAAATTTTGCTTTGGAAATATATAGGGATACTAATCAGAATAACCATAACTGTAAAGCAATATTTCATTACAGTTGGCCATATGCATTTTCATGTTTCAGAATGATAACTAACAAATACTCTATATACTTAAACTACAAGGACGGATAAAGGCCAGAAGCCATAGACTATGTCTTAGATGTGTTAATTGCATTTTTTCCTGGTCCATATTACAGATAATTTAATATCAAAGGATAGCTTTGCCATCAATGTGGATAGATTTGTAAAATGTGGATCTGTAAACATAGATAACAGACAAGAATGACTTATGTGAATGCTATCATACAAAATGGAGAAGGAAAATAAAATTTCCACACTTAAAATGTTTCATCACGTATCAGGACAAAATGGTGGATGAGTGATATATTATGCCAAATGTAATCTTGACACTACACGTGTTAGGTTATTAAATGGGATTATTGAGAGGATAACGTTTACAAAACCAGTTACTCAGCTCTCCGTTTTCATAGTAAAATACTAAAATTTACTTTTATTTAAAGTTTCAAATGGAGGTAACATAAAAGTGTGGAACAGATTTCCTTGCTGTGAGAAAATTGTCAGTGTTTTCATTACTGGCATTAATGACAGACTGCTGACCTAAAAAAATGGGGCACCATTACATATGCGGCATCTCCCGCAAAAGCCGGCGACGCTGTTTTTTTTGCTGTTTTGGTATCCTATATACAGTGCTGGATATAAATGTGGCACGTATATTTCCCCCGTCACCCGCAATTTTTACTCCCATAAGCTAACATGGGACCACTTCGCAAATCGGTATCCAATATTCAGCGTGGCGAAAATTGAGAAATCTTACTTCATTTTCACCTCACCACACAAGGCAGCCGCAGCAAGCCTTGTGCTGAGTATCGGAGCACCGTAACGCCCGAAAATGCCTGCAAAAATAAACTAACATCTAACGCATGCGCAATATCTAGCTACCTGTCAACTGCAATCCCCCACCGCAATAAATAACAAAGTGTATTAACCCCTATATCCACCATCAAACCCACACCGCAAGTAATAACAAACGGCTAGATTATGAGTTTTGGGTTATGAGCGGTGCAGTGCTAACTTGCACGTTATTGTCACTGCTCGCTTCCCTACAGCGCTGGTATTACAGGTTTAAAGTGAGCGTAGAGCAAAATTGTGCTCCATACCGCACTCTAATACCAGTGCTGCTGAAAGCCGCAGTGAGCTGGTTTTACGTGCTCGTGCACGATTTCCCCATAGTCAATAATGGGGAGAGCTGGCTGAAAAAAAGTCTAACACCTGCAATAAAGGAGCGTAAAGCTCTGTAACGCAGCCCCATTGATTCCTATGGGCAAACAAAATGTATGTTTACACCTAACACTCTAACATGAATCCCGAGTCTGAACACCCCTAATCTTACACTTATTAAACTAGACTTGTGCATGATCGAAAAATTCGTTTCGGTTCGGATCGATTCGGATTTTTTTTAATTTTGGTTCGGATCTATTCGAATTCGGAAAAATTTGAATGAATTTGTTTCGGATTCGTTTCGGATTCATTTGGATTCGAATAAATTCGGCTGGATTCGGTTCGATTCGATTCTGAAATTCGGAATTTCGGTATGTGTTAGGTGGGATGTGCTGTGTATTAGACTAGTATTATGTACTGTATATTAGGAGTAATCCATAGCAGAGTGATATAACCTAATATACTGTACAATACTAGTGTAATCCATAGCCATCCGAATCTACCGAATAAATCCAAACTAATTCAGATTTATTCGGTAGATTCGGTACTACCGTAATTCGGAAATTCAAATCGATCCGAATCTCCGAATTTAACAAATTCGTCCAAATTTGGATTCGGAGCGAATCGAAATGCACATGTCTATTAATAACCCCTAATCTGCCGCCCCTGACATCGTCAACACCTACATTATACTTATTATCCCCTAATCTGCCACTCCGGACATCGCCGCCACTATAATAAACATATTAATTCCCCTAAACCGCTGCACTCCCGCATCACAAACACTAGTTAAATATTATTAACCCCTAGTGTAAAATAGGTTAGGTTTTATTTTACAGGTAAATTTGTATTTATTTTAGCTAGGTAGTTAGTAAATAGTTAATAACTATTTAGTAACTATTCTACCTAGTTAAAATAAATACAAACTTGCCTGTGAAATAAAAATAAAACCTAAGCTAGATACAATGTAACTATTAGTTATATTGTAGCAAGCTTATGGTTTATTTTATAGGTAAGTATTTAGTTTTAAATAGGAATAATTTAGGTAATGATAGCAGGTTTTATTTAGATTTATTTTAATTATATTTAAGTTAGGGGGTGTTAGGGTTGGACTTAGGTTTAGCGGTTAATAAATTTAGTATAGTGGCAGCGACGTTGGGGGCGGCAGATTAGGGGTTAATAAATGTAGGTAGGTGGTGGCGATCTTAGGGGCGGCAGATTAGGGGTTAATAATATTTAACTAGTGTTTGCGATGCGGGAGTGTGGCGGTTTAGGGTTTAATATGTTTATTATAGTGGCGGCGATGTCTGGAGCGGCAGATTAGGGGTTAATAATTTTATTTTAGTGTTTGCGATGCGGGAGGGCCTCGGTTTAGGGGTTAATAAATAGTTTATGGGTGTTAGTGTACTTTTTAGCACTTTAGTTATGAGTTTTATGTTACAGCTTTGTAGCGCAAAACTCATAACTACTGACTTTCAGTTTACAGTATGGATGTTGACGGTATTGGCTGTACTGCTCACTTTTTGGCCTTCCAGGCAGACTCGTAATACCGGCGCTATGGAAGTCCCATTGAAAAAGGACTTTTTGAAAGCTGCGGTAATTATGTTGCGTTACGGACAAAAAAGTGTTGGGTGCAGCTAAACCTGCAAGACTCGTAATAGCAGCAGTAGTGAAAAAGCAGCGTTATGAGCCTTAATGCTGCTTTTTCACCCATACCACAAAACTCGTAATCTAGACGAAAGTTACCAAATTTTAAAAAATTATACTTAATCCCTATGAAAATAAAAAAAAAAAATAAAAACACTCCCTACTCTAAGAATAAACTACCAGTAGCCCTTAAAAGCACTTTTTGCATTGCCCCAAGATAATCAGCTCTTTTACATCAAAATACACAAAGTCCCCCTAACAGTAAAACCCCCCTACCCACCAAACCCACCAAAATAAAAGAACCTAACACTAAAAAACCTAAACTACCCATTGCCCTGAAAAGGGCATTTGTTTGGGCATTGCCCTTAAAGGGGCATTTAGCTCTTTTACTGCCCATCCCTAATCTAAATAAAACAACCCCCCCCCCCCAAAAAAAAAACTTAAAAAACCTAAGTCTAACCCCCAGGTTGCTACTCACCATTCCTGAAGTCCAGCGGAGAAGGTCCTGTCCCATGTGTTGAAGTCTTCTTCCAAGCGGCGACCTCTTCTTCCAGGAACAATCTGGCGCGGAGGGCGGACCTGAAGACCCGTTACCCTGCAACTGAAGACTGGTGACCCTGGAACTGAAGACCGGCAACCCTGGAACTGAAGACCGGCGAGCGTGCAGGCTCCTCTTTGTCCGATTGCCGCCGTACACAGGATAGAGAATTCAAGGTACGTGATTAAAAATGGTGTCCCTTGAATTCCTATTGGCTGATTTCATTCTTCAAATTCAAATCAGCCAATAGGATGAAAGCTACTGAAATTCTATTGGCTGATTTGAATAGCCAATAGAATTTCAGTAGCTCTCATCATATTGGCTGATTTGAACAGCCAATAGGATTTGAGTAGCTTTTATCTTATTGGCTGATTTGAATTTGAAGAATCAAATCAGCCAATAGGAATTCAAGGGAAGTCATTTTTAATTGCGTACCTTGAATTCTCTATCCAGTGTACGGTCGCCACTTGGAAGAAGACCACCACCTGGAACAGGACCTTCAGGAACGGTGAATACCAACCTGAGGGTTAGACTTAGGTTTTTTGAAGCTTTTTTTTTGGGGGGGGGTTGTTTATTTAGATTAGGGATGGGCAGTAAAAGAGCTAAATGCCATTTTAAGGGCAATGCCCAAACAAATGCCCTTTTCAGGGCAATGGGTAGTTTAGGTTTTTTAGTTTTAGGTTCTTTTATTTTGGGGGGTTTGGTAGGTGGGGGGGTTACTGTTAGGGGGGACTTTGTGTATTTTGATGTAAAAGAGCTGATTATCTTGGGGCAATACCCTGCAAAAAGGCCTTTTATGGGCTACTGGTAGTTTATTCTTAGAGTAGGGGGAGTTTTTATTTTGGGGGGCTTTATATTTTCATAGGGTTATGTATAATTTTTTAAAATTTGGTAATTTTGCTTTTTATTTTATGTAATTGTACCTTAAAGGGACAGTCTACACCAGAATTTTAAATTTGACTAGACTGTCCCTTTAATTTATACTTTGTTTATTTTTATTTTTAAAGTAGTGTTAGTTTTTTTTATTTTAATAGCAACTTTAGTATTTTGTAATTTAGGTAATTTGGGTACATTTAGGGAGTGTTAGGTTAGGGGGTATTAGGTTAGGGGGCTTAGTAATTTCATTATTTGCGTTGTGGGCTTTAGCGGTTTAGTGGTTAATACTTTGATAGGTTTATTGCGTTGTGGGCTTTGGAGGTTTAGGGGTTAATACTTTAATAGCTAGTTTGCGTTGTGGGTTAATGGTGGATTGGGGTTAATAGTTTTAATAGGTAGTTTGCAATGTTTAGGTTGGCGGATTTAGGGGTTAATAATTACGTTATTACTTGCGGTGTGGGTTTGAGGGCAGATATAAGGGCTAATAGTTTAATTAGGCATATTGCGTTGTGTGGGGTTGTCAGTTTAGGGGTTAATACATTTATTATTAGTTGTGAGAGGGGGAAATTGCAGATGTAGAGGTTTTACGTGTCGGGCTTATTTTTTTTTAACTTTTCTTAGGTGCCGTGAGTTTCTAAAATGCCGTAAGTCACTAGCGACTCCAGAAATTTGTATTTACGCTCATTTCTGGACATCGCTAGTTTATCCGACTTACTTTATGACCTGCCGGCGGGGTTTATTGGATACCCCGATATGCAAGGTGAAATTACGGGCGGTGCGGGTTGCAGCGCTTGCACTCAAGCCTGCGCCGTATATGTAATCTCGCCCATGATGTTCATGTTAAAAACCCAGACCGTTCTTTTTTATTTAACCAGCTTGAAAATGCTATTGTTGTTACCAATATTTTTAATTATCTGCCCTTCTCAACCATTTCTAAAAGACAGGTGTTTTGATATTACATAGTTTGATTGTTCCATCCTCTTCAGGTAAATTAGCACTTTACTTTTCAGAAATTTTGAATATTAATAAATCTATACACATTGTAGACTAAGGGGCCGAATTATCAAGCTCTGCTGCTCCATTACTTGTCTGCCTGCTCTGAGGCATCACTGCTTGTGCAATGATAAATGTTGAAAGCGTGCAAAGTTAGAGCGTATGAGGATTAGTAGGCAATAAGGCAGCAGTAGTGCGAACCTGTCACTTTTGATGTCATTGCAGTTGTATTCTTGCAAAAATGAAATTCAATTAGAGGTGCTGCATAAGACAATATTAGGCAGTATGCAGTTTTTTAAGTAGCAGTTCCGAGTTTATAGCCAGTGACCCTCGACAGGGATAATCATGCCTCTCTTATTTGAGCACAAGTCTACAGTCAACTCGGAGTGCAATGTTAAATGCAGACAGCGTATGCTGTCGGCATTCAGCAATGTCTGTCGGACATGATACGCTACAGAGTATCATGTCGGACAGACAATGATAATTCGGGCCCCCATGTATCAAAGCAGATCAGAACCCTAGTCCTGCAGCTCATCAGAAATATTGCCACTGATTTAACGAGAGCATGACTTGTCAATCCTAACCACTATGATTTCATTCCGCCCCCAAGACCAATGTCTAAAATGCACAGGCCCCAAAGCGGCATCTGCAGCTGCATAAATGGGACCCACTGTGTCTAGTCTATTTACTCAACGGTTATTCAACTTTTATGTTTAGGGGCAGTCATCAGTTTTGCGGTGTTGTTTTGCTGAATATTAAAATGAATTTATTTTAAAAAACAAAAATAATGATCCTGAAAACGAGTGGGTATTTTATAAAGTGAGTCATACTGCCTACTCCTGAATTCTTGCCAGGTAATATACATTTTATATATGAGTTATTGCCAGGTAATATACATTTTATATATGAGTTATTGCCAGGTAATATACATTTTATATATGAGTTATTGCCAGTTAATATACATTTTATATATGAGTTATTGCCAGGTAATATACATTTTATATATGAGTTATTGCCAGGTAATATACATTTTATATATGAGTTATTGCCAGGTAATATACATTTTATATATGAGTTATTGCCAGTTAATATACATTTTATATATGAGTTATTGCCAGGTAATATACATTTTATATATGAGTTATTGCCAGGTAATATACATTTTATATATGAGTTATTGCCAGGTAATATAAATTTTAATAGATTTACTTTGATGCTATTTTATTTTAATTAAACCAGAGTGTGTACATTTCACAGACAAAAGATAGATGTCCAAAGCAAAAGTAAAAATGTTTTGTTAATTGACCTAATATTAATAATGATTGGATAATATGTTTAAATTGTTTTGTTTGTTTTTTGCTTGATATTAATAGCCGCTCATGACTCATACAGTAACAATTTCATATCATTTTGAGTAATTTTTAATTAATAATTTTTTTAAACGTTGTTAAACACAGTTTTATACAAGCAATAGCACAATAATACTAGGTTCTAACATTTTCTTTTGTCATTTTTTTTTAATCATCTGTGTCCTTTAATCTTAGACAACATATCATGTTATGTGTTAATCTCATTTTTGCAAGATTAAAATAGCTGCTTGTGTTTATTTCAGTTCTAGGGAGTCAAGAAAATCTGTTATGCTGTTGCTACTTTTGGTGCTGGTCAACTCTGTCTGACTTATGGTAAACATAAGGGGCTAGATTACAAGTGCAGCGCTAAATATCGCTTGTGTGCAAGTGATATTAGTTCTCCTCTTTGTAAAACCAGCGCACGACAATGTGCGCTTGTATTACAAGTAAATCGCAATGCGAACACGAGCTCGTGTTCACATTGCTAGGAAGCATTGCGCTCACAAGAGCGCAGTTCCATAGGCTCTCGTGAACGAAGGGGGTAAGTAAGGCAGCGATGGGCAGCATTTTTAATATATATGTATATGACTATATACATATATATTTATGTATCAATATGTGTATAAATAAGAAAAACGAGGAAACCCAGTAACTATGATATAGCTAGTTATAGCATAGCATGGTCTCTGAGTGCTGTAGCACTAGGTGTGTGTAATATAATATTGGCTTGTAAAAAAGGGGAAAAGGGGTAACTCACCAAAACTGCTGAACGGATCCTCATCAACGGACCACTGGGACCCACCATTCGATAAAGCCTTGTGCTGTAATTGAAGTAGGGACAGCGTCTCACTCACTTCCTGATGATACAGCTCACAAGTTGTCTCCAGCGTGCTCCTCTGCGTTCTTCGGTTACCCCCTACGTCACGCTCATGTGACCTACCCTCCAGCCAATACAAAACAACAACACCTGCTCTAAACACCGCATCCACTATCGTGTCCGTATTAAACTGGAATAAAGATACTTGGAGGAGAGGAAAATCCGACACTGGGTTGTAATAAAACTGATTCTTTATTAAATCCACAAAGGTTAAAAACATAGAAGGATACAGCAAATCCTGTCTTGGAAACTGGCATTCACATGTGTAGCACTGAAAGGCTTACGCGTTTCGGATTTACATCCATAGTCATAGCCTGCAGTACAGGCGTGAGGTTCAGTACTGCAGGCTATGACTATGGCTGTAAATCCGAAACGTGTAAACCCTTCAGTGCTACACCCATGAATGCCAGTTTTCAAGAAAGGATTTGCTGTATCCTTCTTTTTTAACCTTTGTGGATTTAATAAAGAATTGTTTTTATTACAACCCAGTGTCGGATTTTCCACTCTTACAAGTATCAATATGTGTATATACACATATTAAAACATAAATATACAGTATATAAGCATATATATATATATATATATATATATTTTGGTGGATGGGGTTTGCGTGGATATGAGTGAGCTTACATCTTGTCTTCTCCTGCTGATATTTAAGCAATTGTTTCAGATTGTTCATTATATAGTGTGAAGCTATATACACTATTAAAATCCTTTGTTGAAAGATTTCTAAGACTCATTGGCTGGGATTATTTAGTATTATATATATATTTACATTGCGGTCTATGAGAAAACACAGTCCCCATAAACCGCAATGTAAAAGGAACTTTTCAGTGCCGTTTTTTTTAACACCCCACTCACGCCAGCTTTAAAGCCCCAATACTGCATAGTGCAGTTATTTTTTATTAAAACAAAAACAAAATCTAAGATCTAATCTCTCGTTAATTTTCTGAGGCTAATTGCTACCGCGAGGTCGTGGTAGCAATAACCATTGCGCGATAATTTAGTGCTCCACTTGTAATCTAGCCCAATGTTTGTAATAAGATGATAATTCCATAATTTTATTGTGTTTAATAAATATCAAATTGAAAATACATAGCTTTCCTAGGTTTATTTTATTTCACAATAAAATATTTAATTATGCAGTTTTCTTTTTTATTTAACATGTTTATCTTTTTAATTGAAATCTGAAAACTGCATTCTGTGGAATTCAGAACCCTAACCTTCCTACATACAGCACTGTAATTGGATGGTCAGCTCAGTTACTTACTTTTACCTTTATAGGAAAGAGAAAACTCAATAGGCTTTTCAAGAGGTGCATTCCTGGACTCCCCAAAAAATGCAAATTTTGGTAACAAAGGCATCTATCACAATCTTTCTGATATTGGCTCCCTACAGCTGTGAATGAGTTTACAATAGAGAAGTTCCTGAAAACATGTGTTCAGTTGCAAAGTATTTGTTATCGAGATCAAAACTCTGAATCCAACCAAAACTTTGGCGGAGGTAGGTAAACGTTAGCGCTAACTTTTATCCTATATTGGCCACTCTAAATACTTATTTCCTTCCTAAATAAGAATAATGGGTTGTGATATGTTTTAGAAAGAGGGCGCTTAAAAAGCTAATAGAATCCTCAGTAAAATATTGATGAAAATATTGATGACTAGATTAATTAACACCCACTTTATGTGCAAAACCTGTGTATTTGTCTATAAGTCGGTTTATATAGAAAGTGATATACTCAAACAGTGCAGTTCTTAATTAACTATAATCATAGATAAATAGATATCTTATATATAAATCCGATATATCCTAAATGGATTCTTAGGTTCAAAAATAATTTCTATTTGTGAATAATTTATTGTTGCTTTAGCAATTTCTAATAGTGAACAATTGATTGTTGCTTTAAAACATAGCTATTTTTCATTTTTAAGTGACTATATTCAAATAAACAAAAGTACTTATAAAGTACTGGGGTGGGTAAGTTTAGGCCAGCTATCTCACCGGCAGATTAAAAACTGTGTCACTAACTCACTATATACAGTACTGGTGGGTTAAACAATGTCACTATATACAGTAATAGGGGGTTAGACCATCTCACAGACTGTGGGCACAGGGTATCTCCTTTTGCAGACATGCAATCTGATTCACTTTTTTTTCAGTGTTAAATTTAAAAAAAAAAAAACATATGTTTCAAATTCACCATTTTTTTGGTGTGTGTGGGGGGGCCCTTCTTAGACTCTTGCACCTGGGCCCTGTGGTTTCTAGTTACGCCTCTGCCTCTGCCCCTACTGCCCCTTCATGTTTTTTTCTTTTTGCCTTTGTCCCTGTGCGCCACTCCTTTTTTATTCAGTATCAGTATCTACGTGTTGTGTATCCAACACTGACATCCCATCTGTCTCTACTAAGTCATTGTTAGAATCATGCTCAGAGGTGTCTAAATAATACTCTATTTCTGCAAATTGTACTTTCTTGTTTTTCTTAGACAGAATATCTGTTTTGTTTTTCTGAAACATTTTAGTATGATATTGGCCCCTCTCTGTACCTTGCCACTTATAGACTTTATTAAATTAAATTCCACCAACAGGGGGAAACACAATCTTAAATTACAGGTCATGTCATCCAGGACATGTGAAAAAGGCTATCCCGAAGGGACAATATATAAGAACTAGAAGAATATGTTCACAGGAAAAGATGGATGAGGAACAATGCAAGGTGCTAGAGGAAAGACTACTAAATAGAGGGTATCCAGATACACTCCTAAAAAACACCAAGAGGGAAGTAGATCAAATACCACTGGATGATCTCCTAAAATATAAAATGACATCAATTAAAAACCAGTGATAAAGTAGTATTTAGCACCCTCTACAGCAGTGCTTTCCAAACTGTGTGTCGGGACACACTAGTGTGTCGGCAGCAGTGTGTAGGTGTGTCCCTGCTTCAGCACAATTTTTTTTAAATTTGATTATTTTTTTTATTTATTTTTTTGGCTTCTGACTTTCCACCTGCCTGCTATGCATATCACATGGTTGACACATGATTGATACCTAGTGGGTTACAGATCATCTTAACTAATTGGCGCAGCTAGTGGGAACTGAAACTATTCCCATTGGCGGTACATTGGCTCATGACTGCACGTGTAGTCTCCTTATTTGGCTTGTGACTGCATGTGTAGTCAGTGACTGGGACAGCAGTGTGTTTGCAGCGCATGCAGTAGTCAGTAGGGCTCACGAAGCTCTGAGGGCGGCAGCTTAAACGCTGAGCTGAAGTCAGAGCGTATTTTTTACAGCTATCTCCCAGTAGTGCATTGCTGCTTCTGCTCTTCATATATGGCTAGGAAATGGAAGCTTAAAAATGCTTGATGATGAAATGCGAGTATCTTTATCTAATATTCCACCAAATATTCAGAAATTGTGTTCATCCCATCAACCTCATAAATCCCATTAAAATAGTAAGTAGCTATTGGTGTTATTAAAAAAAATTTTTAATTCTTGCACATACATACTGTTACTTGTAAATACATATTATTATTATATAATTTATGTATGTGTCCGTATATTTTTAAACAAGTTAGTGTAACCTCCTTTTTGCTAGTACAACTGAATTAAATACCGTGTCGCGAAATGATGTATGTCTAAAAAGTGTGTCACCAACATGAAAAGTTTGGAAAGCTCTGCTCTACAGTCTAGAGTACATCAAATTCTGTAACATTGTAATACAGTGTCTACCTATCCTTGCAGTAGATCCTAGTTTGGAAAGATTGGCAATGGGGGGTTGGAAATTTGTGGGGGAAAAAAGTAATACCATTGGAAACATTTTAGCACCATCTGATCTCCCCACAAATAATACAAGAACATGGTTACGGAACAGACTGGTTTTCTATAAATGTAAGGCCCAACGCTGTAAAAATTATCTAAAGGAGGGAACAAGTTTTACCTCAACTGTTACAAATCGAACATATGAGATTAGATTCAAGCTGAATTGTAACTCTAATCATGTCATTTAGCTCCTCACTTGTAGGGGATGCCAAATCCAATATGTGGGCTAAACGAAACGCCTTCTGAAGGACAGGGCCTTAGAACATGTAAGTAGAAAACCCAGAAACATTCACCCCGGTGGCCAAACACTTCAAATCCATACATGCAGGGGATGCCTCGCTCTTGTCTATTCAAGCTATTGATCATGTCCCTTTACACAAGAGAGGGGGGGATAGGGAGTATAAGCTTAATTACAAAGAGGCACAGTGAATTTTTTATTTAAACACCAGACATCCTTTAGGAATAAACATGGACTTATTTATCAAGGTATAAAGCTCTACTATGAAATACCACATGAAATATCCACAAAAAGTTTAACAAGTTAATAAACTCACAACACGTATAAAAACAAATTCCACTAAAAATGTGACATACTAAATGTGATACGGAATATGAGTAAGTGGTGACTGCATAGGCTAGGTGTCAGACAATACACTGCAATGATCTGTGTTAAGAATAACTGATGAAAAAGGCAGGTAGGGGTTAACTAATTGTTTTTAATTAAATTGTATATTTCTCTTTAAATAGAGGTCCCAGCAGTGATCAAGTGTGGAAGACCCACACGAAACATGTCTTTATTTTTTTGCCGTGCTGTGACCCTGGATCTGCCGTTTTGAGTTGTAGCTCATTTGTTTTTATCTGCTGTACTCAAAATAAAAGTTAATTTTTATCTGAATCAGCTTGACCCCGCATATCTGCTTTACCTCTGCTGCCCTAGGTAAGTGCCTTGTTTGCCTAGGCCAAAATACGCCCCTGTACAATAGCTTTAAATAGAGCGTTAATTAATCTTGACCATGTATACAAATACACCTCTAAAATGTAATATGTGGCCATTTCAGAGTGTCTGGCATATGTGCAACATAATATAATTATTCATCAAGAAAATGTATTATGATCGGTGACAAAATAATATGTCAAAAATATATCTTCTTCAGCAATTATTTTAACCAAGGCTATATACAGTCTATAGAGTAGTTATACTGAGCACCAGGATTGTTACTGGGCAAACTGTTATTTATTAATAGTTGGAGAGAAGATATGGAGCGGTACTGCAATCCAATCAAAGAAACTTGTTAAGGGGGACACAAAACTCTTTAATTTCAATTTAAAATGTTTTATTATTGCAATATACTTTTATAATTTATGTTTTCCCTTTTCCTATAATTTACTTTTCAAAATTGTAAGGTTTCCAGCTCTGAGAGTTAAATGAACACACTGCAGATTTCTCAAGTCTGTCCCTGATACATCTATCCTTAAATGGCCTCTGCAGAGGTGATAAGATAAAGATACAAGTTTCACAAACAAAATGACAGTGGCTAGCCTTGTCCACTCCAGTAACAAGTACAGATTTCCTCCTCCAAATAAGGCAAACAACTGTAACAAACAAGATGATAATGTATTAAAAAAGTGTTCACCCTCTACTGGTATGTGAATTTATTGGAAGACTTCATAGATTTATTCTAATTACAATGTGGTATATGTCCCTTTAAAGAGAGAAGCATAGTTTGAGGTTATATGAACTATTAAAAAGGTTAAAGGGAAGAGGTTGAGGAGTGGATATATAATTTAATCACTTCAGCACAATGGATAGCTCCTACCCATCCTCTGTATCACTTGCCTGGTATTAAGAACATACCAGAGACATATTTCTAACCACTCACGTGCTTGTTGTCCAGAAGTTAATTTACAGATGACTGACTGGAGGTACTTTGTAATTTAAAGCATGGATGGTCAACTGGCGGACGAGAGCTACATGTCACCCTTAGTACCAGTTTTTGCAGTCCTTCAGGAATAGCAGAACAATGTGTGCTATAGCTTTTGTGGCCCTAGGATAAAAATAAATAAATTGTGCTTTGGAGTGACCACAACTAAGTTAGGTCATTAGGTCAGAGCAGGATGAACTTTCATTACAAAGGGATCTCCAAAAATTAGAAGTATGGGCAAGTAAATGGAAAATGAGATTCAATATGGAAAAATGCAAGGTTCTACATTTTGGAAGTAAAAATAAGCAGGCAACGTATTTTTTAAATGGGACAAGACTTAGTAATAGATAACAAGCTAAAGATGGGTGCACAATGCAGGGCAGCGGCTTCAAAGGCTAATAAGATACAAGCATGTATTAAAAGAGGCATTGATTCAAGGGAGGAAAGCATAATTCTGTCACTATATAAAGACCTGGTAAGACCTCACCTTGAATATGGAGTGCAGTTCTGGGGACCGATCGCAAAAAAAGATATTGCAGAACTAGAAAAAGTTCAGAGAAGGGCCACAAAGCTAATAAGGGGATTGGAGAAATTAACCTATGAGGAGATGCTAGCCAAACTGAGTCTGTTTTCTTTAGAAAAAAAGCGCTTGAGAGGTGACATGATTACTTTATATAAATATATTCAAGGCCCATATTCAGAGATGGCAGAAGCTCTGTTTATTCCTAGAAAATTGTTCTGAAAAGAGGTCACAATTTAAGGTTGGAGGAAAGGAGATTTAATCTCCTGCAACGGAAACGTTTTTTCACTGTAAAAGCAATAAAATTGTGGAACTCATTACCAAAGGAGGTAGTGAATGCCAATACCCTAGATACATTTAAAAATAGTCTGGATACATTTCTGTATATAAACAAAATTCATGGATATGATTGCTAGTATTAAATGAGTCACCTTTTAGTGGGGTTATTTAAGCTTAACTGGAGCTTTTTGTAAGTATTTTAGATTTGTATAGGTTGAACTCGATGGACTTCAGTCTTTTTTCAACCTTATCTACTATGTTACTATGTTACTATGTTACAACTCAAAAGAGCCCTCTGGATGGAAGAACTGCAGAATGAGGGTGTCATGCAACTCTCTCTAAAGCTGGCCCACATTTTTAGGAAACATATTAATTGTTTGTTGAATAATCATATATTTATATGAGGTCCTGAAGGCTTCTGAAACATTGATCTGTGTCCCCTGTGTGCTAGGAAGTTGGCTATCACTGATATGAAGCATCATCTGAGGTCATTTATGTATTGTGAGATGATCAATAATTGTGTTATAACTTCACACTCAGGACCTGATGTTGTAAGTCTAAATGCTATGTTACATAGGGATCCATATCCCGATTAAAAATGCAGGTGACATATTCTAAAGGGATGAAATCAGAGTTAGAAGGCAGTATCACTCAGTGTTTTACTGCACTTCACAGAGGGAGGTGAAGCTTCTCTGCCACTGGCAGAATTTACAGCAAAGGTGTAATATAAATAATCCCATTAGACAGAATGGAATGACAACACAATTTGTATGTGTGAATCAAACACATCCTTTTTTGTTACAATGGAGCAGTGAAACTTGATCATTAATAATAAACCTATATGAGCTGGAGGATTGTGGGTTTATTGTACATGTGCATGTGATGTGTTATATGTATGTATTATATTGTAAAGGGGCGTGGAAGTCAAAATTAAACTCTCATGGATCAGATATAACAGCACTTTCAATAGAATCTCTTTTTTCTATTCTGTTCTATTTTCATATTTACTTGAAAAGCATACCTAGGTAGGCTCAGGAACAGCAACGCACTACTGGGAGGTAGCTGGTGATTCGTGGCTACACTCATATGCCTCTTGTCACTGACTCACCTCATGTGTTCAGTTAGTCCCACTAGTGCTTTGCTGCTTTGGAGCTGACTTACATTTGTATTTTAAACACATATTTATATGCAAGAAATACAGCAAATATAAAAATACTTTAATGCATTAGAGAGTTTCCTTTTTTTGCACTTTTATGACCTTAGATACTTTTCATTTTTGTGACTTATTTTGGTGAAATCAGATGAACACTTTGACAATAGTAATAGTAATAAAATCATCTAAAAGCATAAGCATATTGGAAACAGACACAGGGCTGGACTATCTTGCCCTCACACAACATGAGGCATGAGACCCCTTATTTAAATGACAATATCCTGTGACCCTACATGTCATGTTGTGTTTATAGGAATAGCAATGACCTTATTCCCATGTCATTACTTTTGGGTGTTTGTTTAAATAGTTTGGATGGAAAATAACAATCATGGTTTTATGTTCCAGAAACTGTTGCTAAAATAGGAGCCATCAAACATGTTTTGACATGGCTTTTTTTGTGATGGTACTTACTGAAAAATGAATATCTATAAATCAGAATAAAAATAGTTGTAAAAGAGCGACAGTCTAAAAAAATGACAATTGCGCGGTAGTGCATTTTATATGTGTAAATATGTATTTGCTTTGCTAACCCCAGAGTGATCCGCGTTATGATGCCCAGTCCAAACTGCTTGTGAAAAAAGGTGGAATAGCGGCAACAGTGCGCAGGGAGCCCACACCCCTGTGCAGCCTGCTCTGAGTAGGAGGGGTATGTGTGATAAGCGGAACAGGCTGTGAAGAACAGGGCTTGCACAACTGTACTGTGCCCAGCTCTTTGACTTCCCTACCATCCATAGTAATCGATCACTGTGAGTGGTCTAAAGCAGTGTTTCTCATCTGCGGTCATCATCAAGTACCCCTAACAGGCCAGGTTTTCATTATAGCTGAACTAAAGCACAGGTGAAATAATCAGCTGATCAGTAACCATGGTTACTAACCTGCTCTCACCCATCAGCTGATTACTTTACCTGTGCTTTAGTTCAGCTATAATGAAAATCTGGCCTGTTGGGGGTACTTGAGGACCACGGTTGAGAAACACTGGTCTAAAGCACCAGCCCATAGAACTGTGGTTGACTGGCACTAGTAGCTGCAGCCCGACAGTCCACTCCAGCCATGCACGTTTACAATTTACTAAATATATTTAGTTCTACTATCACAATTGTACCGTACAAATATAATGTAATATAAAAACATGTTTGGTGAAGTGCGCCCACAATATTAGTAAACCCATCCAGTACAGTTTGACTTTACTTTGGTTTATTTCTAATATTGCAATCACACTATACCAAATATATCAAAGGAGGGGAACTTCCGGGCGGCGGCCATGTTAGGTCGCATAACTGTGTGCTGCTCAAGCTTTTCTCTGCTAAACTTCAAAATCTGCCTTATCTGCCTTATCCCACATAACTGCCTGCAGGAACTATGTTGTATTTTGAAAGCCACAACTTTTGATGATAACAATTTTGAGAATCGCCATTGGCGCCAGTGCCCGGGGCCATTGTAAGATCTAGGCCTTTCTATTATACCCCCCGGCGGGACGCCTGCAGTCCTGTCGTTAAGCTGCACTAAATTTGCTTTATCTATACTGCATTATTGTACCGCAAGATTTTCCTATACTTAGGATTGCACGAGTCTACTAGATCTACATCATCCTCAGACGCTTAATATGGAGGCTGCTAAACTCATCCACGAAGACATACGTAGCATGCAAGCAACATATCTAATTGCCTTTGATGCGGCTTCGCAGGACCAGCATGATAGCGGTGAGGAATGTGCAATAGAACGACCTACCCTAACAGAAGTATCTACCTTGTTTCAGGGGGGTGGTGGCGCTTCAGGGCCCGGGTGTCCACCATTCACCTGCACTGAATCCTGGTCAGCTTTTGAAAAGGGCTTGGGGGAGCCGGAGACACGGAGCGGTGGAATGGCGGCCGAGACTGTGAGTACTAATAAGAGTCATTGCGCATCGCTGACAACCGCTAGCAGCTTTATACCTGTGGACTGCTCCCCCTTCATGCTGCCGAATGACACCATGCTGGTTAGCCCCATACATACCTCTGATGGAGCCTCTCTTGAAAATAACAGTGGAGCATTGCCACCGCCGCTGATCTCCCTAGGACTTGTCCCTTCACAGGCTAAATACTCCTTAACTGTGACTCTAAACTTAGTGCCGAGTGTTGGGACAATGAGGGAACAGTTTATTGACCCGATATATGATGCCATTAACTACTACACTATTGCTGCACATCGCATCTCTCATGAAAAATCCGGTATTGGGTAGAGGTTGCCCCACACTTGGACTGACACTGTATACCCAGATGGCTCTGGTACTGGGGACACGCCGATATCAATGACTTCTACCAGAAGTTCAGTTAATATGTTAAATGCACATATCCAAGTTTTCACTGCTGGATGTTTTGACTGCACTGAATATGGGAGTCACCTGTTTATATTTGTTCAGCATGTTTCATATACTCCAATAGCCTGGGTTGGGTCTTCTTGATTATCTTAGTTATTGAATTTATATGGTTTAATCTGTGAATGCTCCCAGAGAATTGTATACCTGTAGACGTAATGACCACAAAGCTCATTTAATGTCAGTTTATCATATGCCTTTTCCCACAGAGCTGATGCTATGTTGATGATATATGTTGCTATGTTTCTGCCAGCGGCCGAGCTGGAAGCTATGGTTAACTTTCTTGTAACTAGCCCTACGCTCTTCAGATACTACCTTACTACAGTATAGACCTCTATTAGCTCATTGGTTCGTGAGATTTTATGTACATAGTTAGGGAGCTCAACCCTACTTAAACTTGAGCTATATACTCTCATACCAGTCCTGTTTATGTGGCGTCAAGTCTGTATTCTAACTAATTGGAGCTGTATATATACACCTTGTACAATTCCAAGATCCATGTCACACCCATACCCCCAATCCTATCTGAGAGGCTAAAACCTCATTGCACCTTGGCCTGAGTTATTTCAAAAGTTTTCCACCATATTTTTTCATGTTCCATACATTTATCTACTTGCTTTCTTATGACAGTGTGGAGCAAAAAGCATATGAGCCTCCAATAATATATTCATTTGTAGTTTAGATATTTGCGAATGAGGATGTGCATACTACTTTATTGTTGTGTAATCCATTTTCACCTGCTTATTATATATCATTTTATACTATCATTTGAGACCCAGAAATAAGCTCTTAAAACTGAAAAAATGAGGTTCTTGTCTGGAGATCCAAAAGTGGTTTCCGTCATCATCAATAGTCTCCCATACCGTTTTATACACACATGTTTGAGGTCCAAGAGAGGCCTCTTATGTCATTTGGGAGGCACTCAAGAATATTAGGCATTCCATTTGTATTCTATATAGCTAAAGTGTAATTTTTGAACCATGTTATATATCTCTAGATTTGTGTCATATGAAGTTTATATGTTACTATGTGCCTGGTCTTATATTTCATGTATGCCTTGCTCTGAATCTCAATAAAAATATTAAAAAAAAAAAAAAAAATATATCAAAGGAAATAAGAGAACTGAGTAATGTTCTCAAAATCTATGTAAGATAATTTTTTGTACGTTTGTTAGTTTAATATTATTTTTTATACTTTAATATTTACTTTGTTAGTTAGAAATTCTATTGATTTTCATTTTTTACACAAAATGTAAGATGATAAAATCCTACATTTTTATTGTTTTGGAAAGAATCCAGATAAGTCTTGGCACCTCTGATTTTAGAGTGATAGCAGTCAAAATGAGGACTTACAACAATGGCTATGGCATGTTGTGAATTTGATCTCTGGTATAGGTAGTAAAACACCTTTACCTTACACAAATGTCCCTTCATTGGAAACAGTAAAGCCTGGCATGGTCATAATGAAAGTGCTAATTTCTTAGCCTATTACACTGAGTTGTTGAATAAAACACAGGAAGTGCTAAATCTGTCTTATTTTCCCAATGCAAAATAAATCTACACACTCCTTAGACCCCGTTAATTGAAAGTGAAAAGTTATAGGACCCTGTAGATATTGGGAAGTAAATGGTGATTAAAGGGACATTAAAATCAAAATCAATACTTTCAGGCTAAACATTACCTACAAACTCTAATAGACTCACAAGCAATGGGACCTCACACAACAAAAATAGATAGTATAGTACATTGGGCCAAACACAGTATCAGATCTATAACACACATCTACAGCCTACTTCAAGAAATCCCAGGCGATACAGCGATAACACAATTGGCAATAGAGTGGTCACACAGACTAGAATCAACTATCATGGACACCCAAATTATAAAAAGCTTTGACATTCGTAAAAAACCTACTCTCTCAATGGGCATAACGGAAACACATACGAAACTCATACACAACTCATACATCACTCCTAAGGACTTCCAAAAGTGGGGAACTAAAAAACCACAAACTTGTAGAAAATGCCATCACCCAATACCAGACCTCCTACATATGATGTGGAAATGCCCACTTCTGCAAAAATGTTGGCATATGACCTCCCACTGGCTAAATAATATATGCAACACTCAGACAAGACTCCCTCCGGAGGAAGTGTTATTTTTAGACTTCAAACACGCTACTAAAATACACAAGAGATTGATAGGAAATACTGTACTGATGGGAAGGAAACTCATACTTCATAACTGGTTGGAAAAGAGACCCTCAACACTCACCATGCTAAAACATGCACTTACCCGCCAAGTATTCTGTGAAAAAGCAGACTTTTTAGGAGACATCAATTCTAGAACAACCAACTTTATTATGAAATGGGAACCCTATATACTTTCACTACCTATCACAACCCAGAAACAGATTATGGCACCCCTTAGAAACACAGAACATATCTTAAACGCACAACTCAGAGGGGAAAGGCAGCTATGGGACTAAATGTTTTTAAAAAAAGTCAAAGGTACCCCTCTAATAGAGATCAAGGGACAATGACACCAAATCAAAGGGCTCATTTAGGAGACCGGAGTGGACAGGACTTAAAGAGAGTATGTTTTAATGCAAAGCTAGCTAACCAGAATTAATACTGTTGAACCTTTAAGTTATTTCACCTATGTTGTTAAGGTTAATTTATTTTATTTTGTTTGTTTAATTTACTTTTACTAGAAAAGTGGAAAATATGTGAATGGTACCTTGTTTCTTTAATATACTATGCCAATCTTCAGAGCTATCTAATAAAAAAGACTGTAATCCAGACTGGTAATGAAATATGATGACACAGTCATAAAAACTGGAAAGGAGAACCCCAGAAAGTCAAACTGATGGATATCATACTCATATGACTGGACTTACCGATAATACCAAATACAAATGGTCTTCCTGTAATGGGACTCATGAGTACCAGCTAAACATTATATATCCTTGCAATATACCTATAACACGTGTATATCATGGATTGCTCTGTTAAAGTTAAATGTATGCAAAACAAGGTGACTTAATAAAAAGATATTTGAAAGAAAAAAAAAATCAAACTGTCATGATTTAGATAGAGGTTGTTTTTTGTTTTTTTTGAGAAAGAGAGAAAGAAAAAACAAAGATTAATGAAGGCTGTTTATTAATCTAAATGTGTTCACATGATTAATACTCAGTACTACTGTTTTCCTAATACAGGCGTTCATGAAATCATATATGATAGACAGACAGACAGACAGACAGACAGACAGACAGATAGATAGATAGATAGATAGATAGATAGATAGATAGATATAGCATAAAATAATTTGCTTTGAAAAAAGGATGACTGTAGTTGGAGAATATAAGGAATATTACGTGGTGATATATGGAGAATTATCAGTACATTTTATGATTGGATAACTAGTGAAGATTGTGCAGTTTTTAGCATTGCATAAAATAATGTCAATTATAATTCCTGCATCTAAAGTGTTTTTCATCATGTGAGTGACAAAGTCCTTATAAAAGTAAAATAAATTAACATCAAATCTACAGATACTTTTTATGTCTGTTCTTGAGGTTAGTTTACCTTAATATTAACTTTTTTTCATTTGCTAATTTACTCATCAGAATGTCCTTGTAACCTAGGGTCCAGCAGCCCAATTGCATCCTGGGCTGTTGTCATACACATGTTGAGAAAGAAGACAACATTGCTCCACAGACAGCAAGGAATATGCAGAGGTCACGTCTGCAGCATTCCCCAGCACCCAGACATTTCACTCTATTTTTGCTGGTGGATAATCCCACAGAAGCAGCTGACTTCAGACACATTAGAGCTAGCAGCTGACTAGCAGAAGGACTGATGTGAGATAAAACGCACACTACCGCACACAAAACCAGCTCACGCTTACAAACTCAGATCATTAGATGCTTTTCAGCTGTCAGCCAAATAATGTAATCATGTTCCTTGTCTTACTGACTGTGTCACACCCCACCAGATTAACCCATTACTGCACTGAATAAGTCCTGCTGTGATAAGTAATAGCATGACATTGTCACATATGCTCTCCTGATTTAGGCCTACAGCAGACTTTTCTGTCTGTCATGTATAATTAAGATTAAGATGATAACCATTAGTTAGAAATGCAGCTAAAACGGCATTTACATAACACACAAAAGGTATACAATGCCAGCCTACCATGATCTGCGCAGATGGTTCCCAATGAAAATCATAACAACTTTGTAGAAAAACTGGTTATTTTGTAAAATGTCATTTCAGTCAAATTATAAGGAAAATACCAAATTCTGAATGCAATTATTTGGAAATCTTGAATTATTGTTAAATTATTGTCAGTGTCTTTACACTCAATTTAGTTCTAGGTAAAGTATTCAGTGCTCCAGAGATACTAGACATCCTCTCATAAAGCTGTCTGGAAATATTTGTTCTAAGGCACAAGGTGATTTACTATACTGGATCCACATAATTATTTACATAGAATTTATATTGTATAATTATTATGTGATAAGAGATGTCCAAGAGGGGCCTCTAATGTTGCTTGGGGAGACCAATTATACTATATAATATATTTATATACTTCTATTATCTACTCATTTCTTTTGGTCCATTTAGTTAAGTACATAGAAACCAAAGTCTATCCCTTGATATGAATCTAATGGGATAAGCGTGGGCCCTAGAGTGGCCTGTACAGTTGTTAGGGGAGACTAATTGTTCTATATAAAATTTGGATACTTCTGAAATTTATTCATAAACAGAAAAAAATAAGGTTACTACACCTAAAGCTTCATAGTCTGCAACTAAGTTCTCCTACTTGAGGAAGATGTTTCTCTTTATTTTGTAATGAAAATCTAGTACAATTTATTACTAGATGTGAATTCCTAGCATAGGAATACTATAGCATATTGAACTGATAGCTCTAGTATTTTATTTTACAATGGTCACTATTGTTTTTAGTTCCATTATATTGAACTAGACCTCTATATCTAGACATGATCATTGCAGACATGATAAGCATTATTTTTGTATGTACATTTTGTATTGACAATTTCTTTTGTGCTATTATTCTGTCATTTTGACATGCTACTGTATAACTTTGTCTTTTTTTCTTGTAGCCTCAATGTACAGTGAGGTTTGGAACTTTTAGCGATATATTTAAAAATCTTGTGCCTGAGTCATCTCACAATTTATAATGTGAGAACTGTTAAAATACTGTTATAGAAGATACGTTGCTGCCACTTTCTTTTTATGGAAATGTATATATTGCAGTGTACTTCTGAAAATGAGGTTTTCTTACATATAAAAAAGTAAAAGTCTAAAAAACATCATGACTCAAAAATGCTAATACACCTATCATGCCCATATACTAAAGGCATTTAGATTGTTTACACTTTATCATAAAGACCATTGTATCCAAATGCAAAACACACACAAATAAACTCTATTTACCCACATGGGATTTCAGTTATCAGCATTCATTATAGTCAATTCCAAGTGCTGTTGTGGGAAAATAGAGATGCAAATTCATTTGAGTTAACAATCTCGTAAATAATCTCGTCCAATAATTGTTTTGATTCCCTTTGAAGATGAGGGGTTAGATCAGTGATTCCCAACTGCAGTACTCAAGTACCCCCAACAGTCCTGGTTTTTATTATAGCTGAACTAGAGCACAGGTGAAATAATCATCTGATGGGTGAGAGCAGGTAAGTAACCATGGTGTTACTGATCAGCTGATTACTTCACCTGTGCACTGGTTCAGCTATAATGAAAACCAGGACTGTTGGGGGCACTTGAGAACTACGGTTGGGAAACACTGGGTTAGATTCAAATTCAAAACTGGATTTTGCGTAGTATCTTCCAACTGTCTAAGGGCTTTGGAGACAAAATCTGTCATATTCCCTACCACAACCAATTTTTTGTTATTGAAATGAGTGGTATTAATGATTAATATTATTTATTGTGCTATATCAGAATATTAAAACCATAAAACCATTAAATCATCTAAATAGTCTAATTTCACATACTCTGTTTCCCCTACCTTTACATTTTCCACTCTCCTCATCTATTTTTTGGGCTATAATCCAGTGGGGGTATATGCACAGTATGCAGATATTTTGAATTAATGTATAGTTTGAATTGAAACAAACAATATGCTAAAAAGTTGTTGTTTGTTGGATGTATAAAGCCAGATGTATTTTAAATAAGTACATACATGGTAATGTGAAAGTGTGAATTACTCCACAGTTATAAAGGGGTGTGAGAATGGATCAATAACACTTTTGAATATACATGCTGCAGCTTAACTCTCGATAATGATAAGTAGCCATTTGTTTAGTTACAATGTGTAATGAGATGCTTTTTGATTGGAGAAAGTCCTTTTGTGTTTTAACCAAAAAGACTATACTTGACTTGACAAACCAGGTGGAAGATCATAGCTAAGACTACCGCTAACACCGAAACGTGTCAGCTGGTTCCACCTTTTCCAACGGCATTGTGCTTAGTGCCTATCATATGCTTTTAGCTTATGCTAATAAAGTTAAAGTTTTAAAAGCTTTAATCTTGTGCTTGTGTTATGCAGATGCAGTTGTATAACCTCCATTTTTTTTCTCCTCTAAGGCCATGTACCATTTAGTAGCCCTATTTTGAATGGTTTCTAGAGTCTAATCAAGTAACACTGTGAGACAGAGTGACACACTGTTTTGAGTGTCTTCCCCAGATCACACTTTGGGGCTGATTTATCATGTGTCTGGCGGACATGATCCGCTATAGCGATCATGTCCGCCAGACATCGATAAATGCAGACAGCGTACGCTGTCAGCATTTATCATTGCACAAGCAGTTCTAATGAACTGCTTGTGCAATGCTGCCCCCCTGTAGATTTGCAGCCAATTGGCCGCTAGCAAGGGGTGTCAATCAACCCGATCGTATGAGACTGGGCGGATTGCTGTCCGCCACGTCAGAGGTGGCGAACGAGTTAAGGAGCAGCGGTCTTAAGACCGCTGCATCTTAACTCCTGTTTCCGGCAAACCTGAAGGCTCGCACGGAAACAGATGTATTTGGCCCCATTTGGGCCATGATAAGTCAGCCCCTATGGATAATCATTTGTGTTGTAGTATGCCTATATAACAACAATTCTTCCAGTTTTCTTTAACAAATAATTTAATTCTAAGGGAGGAGATCACAACGATCGGTACCCTTACAATGGCTCAGTGACTATACTCAATCATTTTTATACATTGAAATAGATGGGGATTCCAGTGGAGTGTACTGGGAATCTGGCATTATAAAACCAGGTGTGCTTTGCATTTAGAGCTAATATAGCGCCTGCTCATATGAGTGACCTGGTGGAAAAGTTATCACAATTCAGCGTTCACATTCAGAATTAACCTATTGTTGTTTTTTGTTGGACGTTATTTGGTGTTGAAATATGAAAATATCCTTTATTAAGCAGAATTATTATTGATAATATCAATTTAATTTGCACATTTGTTAGATTCACAAGTGATACTTTTTTTTAAAAAAATGGTTATTTTACATTTTTTCCTAATAATTGAAATTATATAATATCTAATATCCTTATTTGAGATGAGTTGATTTAGGGAGAACTGTTGACTAGGGATACGGTGGAAAATGAATAGCTCTGGAAAAATGATCATTCTAGGCATCACTGAGGAGGAAGAGGTGTTCAGAACCTCCTGGGTTGTAATTGAGGAAAACATTGCAAATGTGACACCAATAACATGGAAGTTAGTTTAAAACAAATTAAAACCTGTTTGGAGCTTTAGGATATGTGTTTAAGGGGGCCATTATAGTCTAAAAAAAAATCACATGCTCCAATTCTGCAAATGGGTTAAACACATAGTCGAAGTACTGCTCAGGGCCCGCAAGTCACTGCTGGTCCTGAGCAGAACCTGCTGCTAATACAATCAGCAGTGCTAGTCACACAACCCAGCTGTGTAACCAGCACTGCTTATTGGATAAGTGGCAGTTTACACTTGGACCAGCAGTGCTTTGCAGATCCTGAGCTCTACTTTTACTATAAAGTTGTAATCCAAATTATTTAACCCCCATTGCAAATCAGGTTTATTGTCAAAATTTACAGACTGTTTGCCATGAACAAATCAAATAAAAGCAATTGAAATAGCTCAACAATTTTAATGAATTCTGCCGTCTCAAAATTATTCAACCACCAGAATAGAATCCCTCACAACAGCACAAATATGCAAAACAGGTGTTGTCTCAAGCCCACCAGATGCAGCTAATCAAGGGCTTCATTAGTTGTACCAGGTGTGCTTGAGCTACAAAACAGGAAATAGCTGAACTCGCTGAGGGTTTGTTGGGTGTCACGTTTGACTGCATGTTAGAAATATGACTAAGTTAAGAGAATGGTCCAAAAAGTTAAGAGAAGAGATCAACGCCCTTCACAAACAAGGAGCAGGATACAAAAAGATAGTGAAGGCACTGAATGTTCCTAGAGACACAGTAGAGAAGGCAGGTTGAGAAATAACCTTCAAGTGACTGCAAAAGACCTGCAGCAAGACTTAGTAGCATCAGGCACTGAGGTTTCAGTTTGCACAGTAAGTCGCATACTACACGCAGAAGGTTTCCATGGCAGAACTCCAAGACGTAAACCACTACTGACCCAAAAATCAGCTCCAATATGCTCAAAAATATATAAATAAGCCACAGAAGTTTTGGGTTTCTGTTCTGTGGAGCGATTAAACAAAACTGGAAGTTTTCGGCTGATGGATCAGTGGTATGTCTGGAGGAAGATGAATGAAGCATACGCTGAAAAGAACGCTTTGCCTGCAGTTAAGCATGGTGGTGGCTTGGTGATGCTCTGGGGCTGCATTGTATCCTCTGGCATAGACCATAAGGGATATCCGGTTTTCACCCTTAAATAGCCACCTAGGTGGATATCAAGGGTGAACATGAACAGCTGACGGTCACTGCATATCTTATTAAACAATTATGGCATAATACACAGACAGCATAAAATATCGTTATTTATGCAAGTTAAATATAAGCAACATCGACAAAAAAGCTATACAGAGGTCACTGTTAAGCATATAACAATAGGAAATAGAAGGTAATTAATTGACTAGTACAGTTGCAAAAAGACTTACAAATCTTCTATAAAAAGATAACTGTTAGAATAAACCTCTCTAAATATTTGGACACTGACAAAAAACACAAGAAATGTATACGTATGTACAAAGTGAGATCAATACAGTTTCTAATATCCTGTATATAAACTTAACAAATACAGGTATATTTTTGATGAATCATCATCATAGGTATAGACTAGGTAGTTATGGCTAAGACATCTCATATGTTTAATCCCCAAATAGGGACTTTAGATATCATTACACTTATCTATGTTGCCAAGGATTTATGATATCCCCAACTGCATTAAAGCCCTTTGGGCGTCTAGTTTGCAAGGTGAATATCCAAAAAGCTTCTCTGTGGAGGAGTCTATGCATTCTATCGCCCCCCCCTGGGGGTATGGAATATGCTTTCAATAACCTGCCACCTGAAGCTAGAAACAGATTTAGTGTGCTCAAATATAAAATGATGTACCAAATCTGACATATCAATATCCTTAACAATATTGTTGAGCTGTTCCCTGATACGTGAGCGTGCCTCACGTGAGGTACACCCTACGTATTGCTTATTGCATTCAACACATTCAACTAAGTAGATTACATATTTATGGGGTAGATTTATTAAAGCTGAGGCATATAGGGGTGCGTATAGGCGCCCCTGTATGCTTCAGCTCGTCTGTGGCGGGGCAAAATTACCCGCAGGTATTCGCCATTGTACACGAGCGCAATTTTGCGCTCGCGTGCAATCCCATCTCCTGCCCGCGCACAGCCAATCACGTGCGGGCAGGAGATAGTCTAATTTTAGATTGAAACCTGTTAGTAACATTTGCATGGCTGCAAGCTATGCAATTTGAAAAATGACACTTAAAGTGTCCTTTAATTTGTAACCAACTGCTACCTGTCACTGCCGTTTTCCTCAGCATGCTAGGAGCTACGATATTACCAATTGTACGACCCTTTCTGGAGATACAATTTAGGCCATCTATGGCCAGATTTTTGAGGCTATCTTCTCCTGTTAAGACTGGGAGATGTTTATTGATAATGCCACAGATTTCTCCAAACTGGGGACTATAATTGGTAATAAAGTTTGGTTTGAGATTATCAAACTTGCCTTTTAGCCAATTAGTGCAGTGTCATCCACAACCCACAGCCGTGAGCACAATGTTATTTATATGGCTTATATGAACTAGCTGTCTGTAGTGGCTTAGAAACAGGCAGAAATTTAGAGGTTTAAATGTTATAAAGTATATTAATATAACAATGTTGGTTATGCAAAGCTGGGGAATGGGTAGTAAAGGCATTATTTATCTTTTTAAGCAATAACAATTTTAAAGTTGACTGTCCCTTTAAATACCATATTATCATATTATCACATCAATCAGGAATGATTGCGGCTACATTTATTTCACAGTAGTTGCATGGATAATTGCGACTACTTAGGGCTCGATTCATCAAGCCCTTCTCTCCCCTTTGACTGCAGGTTAGCAATAAACCTCTGCTACCCTGCCCTGTTCTCCACCTATTAGGTGACAGCTCCTGCCCGCACGGGATTGGCTGTGCATGGGAAGGGGACAGGGTTGCACGTGAGCACACAGAATCGCTAGAATGCAATGGTAAATATGGCAGTGGATTGCATTAACATCTTGTGTTGATGTAATTGTTTTGCAGGGGCCAAATCTCCCCAAACCACTTGGTTCATTTGGAGAAGCTAATCTACAATTGTTACTGAAACTACTTCTGCCCTATTGTATTCTAAAAATATATATATTTTACTCCAAAGGTGGAAGATTTGTGCACTTATTTGTCTATGGGCTAATAAATAAAAATGCTTCACACATAAATTCTCATGTATAATAGATTATTACATTTCAAATGTGCTGCTGCAAACTGCAAACTTGGCATTACCTTTAATGGTTAAACATTCCAAAATCATATTTGATGCCCAAGATTGAATAATTACTGTCAAAAAATGCATTATGGCAAAGACAGTGGATTGAATCTCTAGAGTTATTCACACAAATTATATCTGTCTATTATCTTTTGTTTTTCTACAGATTTAATTTCTCTAAGGCTGCTGTGACAAAAAGGGTCTTCAAACCAAGCTAGCAAAATCCACGTGTTAGTCCTGTTGTGGCCTTCAATGAATGGAAGAGTTTCCAAGAAATCCCATGAGTTTCCAAGAAATCCCATGTGAGAAGTTCTATAAAGAAACTATCTATACAATAATATGAATAATATTAGAATAATGTATTGTCTTCAATGTTTTCTTTAGATACATTTTATAATAATTTTCAAAGTTTAGGTGATTATATTGAGATTAGACAACCATTTGCATAGGGCTTATTCTCTTAAGGTATATATTAATACATTGAATGTAAAACACAATTTATGTTTAATATTCACGGTAAGTATTCATGTCTAACATTTTCACTTTTATATTATTTCTTTACAGAAAAAAAACTGAATATGATCAAATTGTCAGGCCTTAACATACAGGTAGATTACGAGTTTTGCGCGTTATAGGGAATTTAACGAACGCAACAAAAGTTGAGTTATTTCACCCCCTATATCTTAGCCATTCAAAGTTTTGAAACAGCGGGGTTGTGCGTGCTATATGGTTGTGTTGAGCTCCATACCACACACAATACAAGCTCTGTTTTGACGTGCTTGTTCATGCTTTCCCCATAGACATCAATGGGGAGAGCGGGTTAGAAAAAAACACCTGCGATCGCGTAATGAAAAGCTCCGTAATGCAGCCTCATTGTCATTGATGTCTATAGGGAAAAAAAGTAACTTTTAAACCTAACACCCTAACATAAACCCCATGTCTAAACACCCCTAATCTGCTGCCCCCGACATCACCGCCACCTATATAATGTTATTAACCCCTAATCTGCCTCTCCCGATATCACCGCCACCTAAATAAATCTATTAATCCCTAATCTGCCACTCCCGACCCTATACTAAAGTTATTTACCCCTATTCCCCTGCACCCCAACATCGCCCACACTATAAAAAACTATTAAACCCTATTCCGCCGCTCCCCTACATCGCCACAACTAAATAAAGCTATTAACCCCTAAATCTCTGGCCTCCGACATCACTACCACTAATTATACCTATTAAGTTTGTATTTATTTTATCTAGGTAGACTAGTTAGTAAATATTTATTAACTATTTACTAACTACCTAGTTAAAATAAATACAAACTTACCTGTGAAATAAAACCTAAGCTGCCTTACACTAAAACCTAACATTAGAAAAAAAAAACTACCATTACAAAAATAAAAAACACTAAAATTACAAAAAATAAAAAACCTACCATTACAAAAAATAGCAAACGAAATGATCCAAAACAATAACAATTATTCCTATTCTAATACCCTTTTTTAAAAAAAAAAACCCCTAATCTATAATAAACTTCCAAGGGCCCTTAAAGGTTATTTTGTGGGCCCTTAAAAGGGCCTTTTGTAGGGCATTGCCCTAAAATTAACAGTTTTTGTTGCTAAAAAAGAAAAACAAACACCCCTTAACAGTATACAAACCCCCACCTCGTAAAAACCCACAATATAAAAATAAAGTAAAACCTAATATACCCATTGCTCTGAAAAGGGCATTTGTATGGGCATTGCCCTTAAAAGGGCATTGAGCTCTTTTTACTGCCCTTAAATGGGCATTCAGCTCTTTTATGAAATTCCCAACCCCTAATCTAAAAATAAAAACCCACCCCAAAACGAAAAATAAACATTACACAAAATAACAAACGAATTATCAAAAATAATAAAAATTATTCCTATTCTAATACCCATTAAAAAAAGAAAAACACACCAAAATAAAAACCTAATCTATAATAAACTACCAGTAGCCCTTAAAAGGGCCTTTTGTAGGGCATTGCCCTAAGTTAAACAGCTCTTTTACCTGAAAAAAAATACAAAGTCCCACTAACATTACAAACCCCCACCCCCCGAAACCCACAAAATAAAAAAAAATATCTAAAAAACCTAATCTACCCATTGCCCTAAAAAGGGCATTTGTATGGGCATTGCCTTTAAAAGGGCATTTAGCTCTTTTGCATTGCCCTGAAAAGGACATTTAGCTCTTTTACGAAAATCCAAAACCCTAAACTAAAAAAAAACCCCACCTAAAAAAGTTTAAAAACTCCTAACACTAACCCCTGAAGATCCACTTACAGTTGCTGAAGTCCCGCTTGATTCAAGCGGCTTGAAGGATAATCATCCCGGCGGCTCCATCTTCATCCCGGCGGCTCCATCTTCATCCAGGCGGCTCCATCTTCATCCAGGTGGCAACTTCATCCAGACGGCTCCATCTTTATCCATCGCGGGACCGGCACCTTCTTCATCCCTGTGGAGGCAGAGCAGTCGATGCATGGAGGCGGAGGTCCGACGAAGGTCCAAGGCTGAGGTCCAGGGGGAGGTCCAAGGTGGAGGTCCAGGTGGAGGTCCATCGATCAGACGTGGAGGACCTCTTCCTGCAATTGAAATGCAAGGAACCCTTTTTATTCTGGGGGTACATTGCATTCCTATTGGCTCAAAAATTTGTATCAGCCAATAGGAATTAGGGCTGCTAAAATCTTGTTCGCTGTTCAAATCAACCAATAGGATTTAAGCAGTTCTCATTCTATTGGCTGATTCAAATCCGCCAATATTCCGCCTGGACCTCCACCTTGGACCTCCACCATGGACCTCCGCCTGGACCTCCGCCTCTGTGCATCGACCGCTCCGCCTCTGCAGGGATGAAGAAGATGCCGGTCCCGCAATGGATGAAGATGGAGCCGCCTGGATGAAGATGGAGCCGCTTGGATGAAGATGGAGCCGCTGGGATGAAGATCCTTCAAGCAGGAATTCAGCAACTGTAAATGGATCTTCGGGATTAGTGTTAGGATTTTTTTTTTTTAGTTTAGGGTTTGGACTTTTCGTAAAAGAGCTAAATGGCCTTTTCAGTGCAATGCAAAAGAGCTAAATACCCTTTTAAGGGCAAAGCCCATGCAAATGCCCTTTTCAGGGCAATGGATAGATTAGGTTTTTGTTAGAGTTAGGTTTTTTATTTTGGGGGATTGGTTGGGTGGTGGGTTTTACTGTTGGGGGGGTCTTTGTATTTTTTTTACAAGTAAAAGAGATGTTTAAATTAGGGCAACAAAATGCCCTTTAAAGGGCTATTGGTGGTTTATTGTAGGCTAGGGTTTTTTTAATTTTGGGTGGACTTTTTTATTTTTATAGGGCTATTAGATTATGTGTAATTCTTTTTTATTTTTGATAATTTCGTTTGTTATTTTTCGTAATTTAGTGTTTGTTATTTTTTGTAATTTAGTATTTTTTATTTTTTGTAATTAGTTTGTAATTTTTATAGTAGTGTTAGGATATTTTTAATGTGTAATATAGTTTATTTAATTGGTAGTTAGTTTAATTTTAGTTTAACAGTTATATTAGTTTAATTGTTAGTTTAAACTTAGTTTTTTTAATTTGACAGGTAAGTTTTAATTTAGTTTAAGATAGGGAAATTGTAATTTTAATATAAAGTTAGGGGAGGTGTTACCTTTAGGGGTCACTAGTTTAAATTAGTTTATTGCGATGTGGAGGGCTTTCGGTCTAGGGGTTAATAGTTTAATTTAGTATATTTCGTTGTGGGGGGCTTGTGGTTTAGGGGTTAATAGGTTTATTATAGTGGCGATGGTGTAGTGCTTAATAACTTAAGTATAGTGGGGGCAATGTGGGCGGACAGCAGATTAGGGGTTAATAATATTTAAATAGTGTTTGCGATGCGGGATGCGGCGGTTTAAGGGTAAATAACTTTATTATAGTGGTAACGATGTCGGGGAGCAGCGGAATAGGGCTTAATAAATTGTATTAGTGGCGGCGATGTTGGGAGCAGCAGAGTAGGGGTTAATAACTTTAATATAGTATTTGCGATGCGGGAGGGCCTCGGATTACGGGTTAATAGGTAGTTTATTGGTGTTTAGTGTACTTTGTGGCACTTTAGTTATGAGTTTTATGTAACAGTTTTGTAGCATAAAACTCATAACAACTGCTCTCAGATGGCGGTACGGATCTTGTCGGTATAGGCTGCAACGCAAGCTTTTTAGCCTCAACGCAAAACTTGTAATGGCTCCTCTATGGAAGTCCTATGAAAAAACGTCATTTTTACGTGTGCAGGACTGACGTTGCGTTACAGGCTAAAAGGCTTGCGGTACAGCTATACCGACGCGACTTGTAATGGCTGCAGTGCCGTTTTAACGCTGAAATGACCATTTTTTCAGCGTTAAAAGACGAATGCACAACTTGTAATCTACCTGATAGTTATCTAACAGAACTGTCAAGGGACCTCAGTCTAACCCCAGAGTCCACAAAACATCATATTAGTACTTAAGTGTCTGCCAAGGAGGAAGCTGTTGCCATTATGGTGAAAGGTTAACAAACAACACCTACAAACAAAGATGAATGAGCCTAAAGAGTTATATCATTTATTTTAGCAATATGCTTTGTAAAGTTGCGTATGATACCTCAGATACAGATATACAGCTCAATATAATTTATGAGTCATGATAATTATAATCAACCACCATTGACATAACTTGAACTACAATACAACGGAGCATATTAAAGATTTTAATGATCATTACAAAACAAAACATCAATAATTCGAAAGCACCTAGAGTAAATATCTAAATTTTACATAAAACCACATATTATAAGGGATTGCATGGACAGCTCAAGAAAACACACAAATATGAATAATTATGAAGAGTCAAACAACTTATTTTGAAAACAGCTTAAAAACTATAACAAATTATATTATTAAAAAAAATACCACATGAATGTTTGCATTGTCTGCCCACATTTAAAAACCCACCAAGAATCTGCTGGTAGTAGTAATGTGCCTGTATCCATTGAAGACAATCACCTAGATTGCGAGTTTTGCGTTAGAAGCTATGCGGTGCTAATGAGCAGTTTTCCCTCACCGCTCACTTACATGGAGCGCTGGTATTACGGGTTTTTACAAACCCGGCGTTAACAGACAAGAAGTGAGCGTTGAGCAAAATTTTGCTCATTACCGCACTCCAATACCAGTGCTGCTTATGTTAGCGGTGAGCTGGTGTAACATGCTCGTGCACGATTTCCCCATAAGAATCAACAGGGAGAGCCGGCTGAAAAAAAGTCTAACACCTGCAAAAAAGCAGCGCAAAACTCAGTAATGCAGCCCCATTGATTCCTATGGGGAAATAAAATGTATGTTTACACCTAACACCCTAACATGAACCCCAAGTCTAAACACACCTAATCTTATACTTATTAACCCCTAATCTGCCGCCCCCGACATCGACGACACCTACATTATAACTATTAACCCCTAATCTGCCGCTTCGGACATCGCCGCCACCTACATTATATTTATTAACCCCTAATCTGCTGCCCCCAACGTCGCCGTCACTATTCTAAATTTATTAATCCCTAAACCTAAGTATAACCCTAACCCCCCCTAACTTAAATAAAATTTAAATAAATCTAAATAAAATTCATATCATTAACTAAATTATTCCTATTTAAAACTAAATACCTATAAAATAAACCCTGAGCTAGCTACTATATAACTAATAGTTACATTGTAGCTAACTTAGGTTTTATTTTTATTTTACAGGCAAGTTTGTATTTATTTTAACTAGGTAGAATAGTTACTAAATAGTTATTAACTATTTAATAAACTACCTAGCTAAAATAAATACAAAAGTGCCTGTAAAATAAAACCTAACCTAAATTACACTAACACCTAACACTACACTATAATTAAATTAATTCCCTAAATTAAATACAATTAAATAAAATTAGCTAATGTACAAAAAAAAAAAACACTAAATTACAGAAAATAATAAACAAATTACAAGATTTTTAAACTAATTACACCTAATCTAATCCCCCTAACAAAATAAAAAAGCCCCCCCCCCAAAAAAAATAAAAAAGCCCTACCCTACACTAAATTACTTTTGCAGGGCATTGCCCCAAAGTAATCAGCTCTTTTACCTGTAAAAAAAATTACAAATCCCCCCTCAACATTAAAACCCACCACCCACACAACCAACCCTACTCTAAAACCCACCCAATACCCCCTTAAAAAAAAAACTAACACTAACCCCTTGAAGATCACCTTACCGGGAGAAGTCTTCATCCAACCAGGCCGAAGACCTCAACGAAGCTGGGAGAAGTCTTCATCCAAGCCGTCCTCCAGAGGGGCAGAAGTCTTCATGCAGACGGCATCTTCTATCTTCATCCATCCAGCGTGGAGCGGGTCCATCTTCAAGACATCCGACATGGAGCATCCTCTTCATCCGACAGCTAACAATGAATGAAGGTTCCTTTAGAATTCTATCAGCCAATCGGAATTAAGGTAGAAAAAATCCTATTGGCTGATGCAATCAGCCAATAGGATTGAAGTTCAATCCTATTGGCTGATCCAATCAGCCAATAGGATTGAGCTGGCATTCTATTGGCTGTTCCAATCAAAACTTGTAAAAACTCATAATCTAGTTGAATGAAAGCTAACACAGTCGCTCGAACCTTAATTTTGCTTTTCTTTCCATGAGCACTAAGGTCCAGTATAAGAAATGAGCCACTGTCAATGCATGAGCATCTCCCACTATGATAAGCCCCCCATGATCTATAATCCCTAAGTAGAAAAAAACTAAAAAGCAATATATATATATATATATATATATATATATTAATTTTATTGCCATGCACTCACTTCCATCTTCACTGATTCAGTTGATTGGGGGGCCCTCACAGGACTTAAATGATTATTTATTACAAATCTACGTCAACGTTTCTGCATCTAAATAAGTCTTTGTCATAGTGTAGAAAGTAAAAAACACAGAGGCATCCGCAGTATCTTCTAAAATAACGACTTTAATCTTCACAAAAATTAAAATACAGGAAAATGGCAGCAACATGCACACGAAAAGGATGGAGGAACTGACCCCATGATGAGCAAGGGGTGGAACACAGTGATGTCAGAGGTACACAGCTGATCCACGAGGATGCCGAGCCACGCCGGTGAAGACCTGGGAGCACTTGGAGAGGTATATGCATATACCCGTGCACCGAAGAGGTGAAACTGAAGTCCGGTAAGATTGGCCACTAGGCTAGTGGACTGTGTTTGTAGCTGTACTATTTCCTGGGTAACTGGAACGTTCATGAACTTTGTTATTACGTTGTAGTGAGTCCCTGCCTATGCATTTGGAGGACTTGATTTCTTACCTGATTTTGTACTATAGAGATTGGGCATTTGAACATATTAATGATCCTTAGTACTCTTTGTGAATGTATTTGTCATAGTGTATACATATAAAATCATAGCAAAAATGGCCGCACTTGCTGGATTATAATATGGATAATATTTTGGGGGGGTAGTTTTTGCAGAATAACAGCTCTCAGGATAAAATTTGCCTTTCTAAAATTATTACAGATAATAATACTGGATATATGAACTTGATCCCCATTTGGCTAAGATACACTGATGACATTTTCTTTATATGGGAAGGAACCCATGAAAATTTTTTGGAATTTCTCAATGTATTAAACAACAACGAGTTGAATATAAGATTAACCCATGAAGCAAGTCAGAAAGCTATTAACTTTCTGGACATAACCATCTACAAAGACAGTGCAGGTAACATTGGAAAAGACCTATACAGGAAGAAAACAGCGACTAATAGTCTTCTATATAGGACAAGTGCCCATGCCCCAGGAACAGTCAGAGGTCTACCAACAGGTGAATTCTTGAGAATAAGAAGAAACTGTTCTGATAAACAAACATTTGAAAAGAGAGCAACTGAACTTGAGCAGAGGTTAGTCAATCGAGAATATAGTAAGCACAGCATCAAGAAGGCCAAATTTGGAGCACGACATACTGAGAGAAAAGAATTGTTGCGCACCAAATCCAAAAAGGAATCTCAAATCCCCAGACTGATCCTCACCTACAACAGTCAAACACCTCAAATAGTGGATATCATTAAAAGCCATTGGAAAATACTAATGACTGATCCTGTCCTTAAAAGCAAACTGGGAGAAGAACCAGCGATTGGATACAGACGCACAAAAAACTTAAAAGATATGGTCAGTAGTAGCCATCTAAATGACCAAATCAGCATTTAACCCTGGCTCTTTCAAATGTGGGAATTGCAGTACATGCCATCACATCAGAAAGATTTCCTCGTTTGAAGTCAGATTTGGAGCCACACATTATATTAAGAAATACATAAGTTGCAATACAGAGGGAGTAGTATATGCCTTACGCTGCAAATGTAATCTCCTGTATATTGGAATGACGACCCGTAAACTCAGAATGAGGTTAATGGAGCATCTACGAAACATCACAAACGCGGCTAAAGATCGGGAAAAAGGGAAAACGATTACTAGCGTAGCATCTCACTTTCTAAGATACCATCACTCTAATAAAGAAAGAGGAACTAGAATGTTGGGGAATTGAGAAGATATCCCTTGGTATGAGAGGAGGGGACATGGAATCTGCCCTCCTAAGAGCAGAAAGTAAATGGATATATCTGCTCAATACAGTTCATCCAAATGGAATGAATGAACAGAACAATTACTATGTCTTTCTCTGAAAGGGAACTGCAAATGCAATGAAGGAGCCCTAAAAGTATATTGGATCAATGAGATATAAAGAATCAATAGGATGGCTCCCACCAAGAGGAGAAGCATCCGGAGTACATCAAATATAAACAAGAAGACACTAAGGATCATGGAGTAGGCCAATATTAAAATCAATGTTGTTAAGATTCATAAACACGATTATCACATTAAACTATGGTTAGATAAACTGCAAAAATATTACTGGGTATATGCCCCCTTATTAATTATGGTTTAATACCATAATCACTAAGTTCAATGATTCAGATTCACTTTATATTAGGTAAAACAACACAGATGTATAGCACTTCATTCACCATTGTTGTGGGTTTTGATTACGTATTGTTATTGTACAGAGTGTCACATTTTATTAGACAACCAACACTAAGATCACTGATGATGAAATTCAGATTATAGACACAGAAATCCGAATTCATCTAGAAAATAACACGTTTTCACAAAATATATGTGGAATGTGACAGGGAAGACAGCACAAGATATGTCCCAATTGATGATTTGTATTCAAACTGAGAAACTTTGCACACAACATTACAGATCATACATAGTATCTTAAATCACATTGGTTAATACAGATGAAGAAATAATATCAGTCTAAGATTTGAACAAGAGTAAATAAATAAATATATATATATATATATATATATATATCAATAATCACCATCAAAATCCTATATACGGACCAAATCTACATAATGCAGAGAAGGCTAGTTATAAATGGGATATAGTAACAGGGAGCAGAGATGAGCTATAGGAATAACAGTACATATGGTGTTGACAACCAACTCTATAATACGGTCTAAAGTCATGATAGAGAGTTGGTAACTCCAAGGTATACATTATGACCGTGATATAGGAATTAAGAACACTGTCCCATAGACTCAAAGATTAAGTTAATGTCCAAAGATAGCCCCCCCATTATAAAACAGTCAATAGATCATAATGGTGTAATGATTCAGCAGCAGACCCCTCAATACATATTCATATATGTCCAAGAGAGGGATCATATGAATATAAACTATTAATCCGAATATTAAATGTGCCATCATAAGCATCGACGATTCTATAGCGATAAAAAGACACACATCATTATATGGATTGAACATATAATCAAGTCCATGATCAAGATAACAAGTAAAGACACAGTTAATGTGAAAAGTAAATGCATTAATAAGAAAATAATGAATGAAATGACTATTATTCCAAAAAAGTTAGCTATAGAAACTAACAGAAAAAAGATACTAGGTAAGCACTCAAATGACCCCCAATTTACTGGAGTTGGAAAAAGAATCACACAAATTAAAACATAAATCTTTATTAGAATTTATTTAAAATATGGGTTAGTTAAAACTAAAATGCTGGTCTGGTATTCCCAGTACAGGAACTGGATATTATGTTTGAGAACCAATTATTATAATACTGTCTATTGGCAGATTGGAGGACCCACAGCTAGGATTGTCAGTCACTTGTACATTTAAATTAGGGTCAGTGGAGTGAAATTAATGTAGTGTATACTCTCTACAAAAGCAGCACTCATTCATTCCTTATGCAGCATGATTATTGATGTGATTCATCACAGAAAAAGCGTGATATTAGCTACGTGTATTCAAAGCATAGGTAAAGTGAGGCAATAGAGAAAAAATGTGAAATTACAAAATTATTATCGTAGCATATGATTGGCTACATATCATTTGTCATAATATAGTGTTATATGGTTAACACTATAATACCTTTCAAGCACACTTCAGCCTGTATTAGTAGTGAGAGAATACCCCTCTGTAAGCTGGATAAAGTAATACATTTACACAATCCACCTTGGTAAAATACTTTGTGGTAATAATCCTAACAGTTATCACTGTATGTCTACAATCAACATGGGGTTAATATTGTAGTAACCATCACCTACTCGTGAACTTATCGATCAAACTAACTGTACTTTATAAAAAGTAAATAATTAATGCTGAAGATTGACAGTAATACTGCCTTTATCATAACTATTTCAGTAGTTTTAGCTTCAATCAGTAATATTTATAAAGTAATGTTTTAAACAGTACATATCATATTGGTGTGTTCATGTATGTTGCAAAGGATTACTGATAGTATAATAGAATTATTACTGGTACGTTAGTAAATATGATTGAGAGTATCCACTAGATTAAATGTAGCTGGTAACTGTCCTTAATAGGATTCCTCAATATATGTAGATGGAAATTGCAGGACTTAATAGTGCTTGGTGTAAACTTTGTAAAGACATAGAATAGCTTGACTGACCCACTGGTAGACTATTAGCAAAACTAATACTTATAGGTCTATGAGAAACGGTATATACCTACTTAAATAAAACGTCACACTGAGTGACAAAATGGATTCCAATGAAAATGGAAAGAGGGCGGGACTTCCGGTACACCGAAGCTGTAAATAGGAAGAATTTTGGCAGCTCGCTGCCTTTGATAAAGCCCTCACGGGCGAAACGTGTCAGCAGTCAGGACGCTTTTTAGAACAACTGTGTTTGGTCAATACTAGCTTATAATTAATTATTTACAAAAATATAAATGCAGTTATGTGAATGCAAACTGATAATGAAATTCTAAGGGGGAGTAATCTAAGTATGAGTCCATACGTATGTGAGGTGCTACAAACTTAACGGAGAGCTACAATATAACACATATTATTTGATCAATGATACTATTAAAGTAACGAGTGGAATAGTATAGTGATACCGCTACTCAGGTTCATTAGAGATAGAGTCTATACATTACGAGCAATGGGAATATTACTGTATGATATAAATATAGTGATAGATCTTAACATAGTGATGTGAAACCGTGTGTGGAACATGTAGAGCATTACTTGCCGGATAACAGCCCCGACAGCCGGCTGCAGCTATTATAGAATAAATAATATCTGAGTAACAGTGATATCTATATAATCTGGCATCAACGTATATTATAGCCATCAGAATTACTAATTATATCTTCTACTCTATTTGAATTAGATTAAGCAGTGGTTCACATAGGGGCGTCTAGATACAGACTATCCGCTATACAGGGTATTCTTATTGTAGTCACAGCGGCTAAATATCTCAATAAATTTTAAATTTGCGGGAATCAGAATCTATCTTATACTAAGATCTGTTATTCAGTAGCGAAAGATTAGTCACAACAAACAGTTTTTCTGCAAGCACGTTTACTCGCTGAGTATTACAACCAACAGTGAGAAATATATAACAAGCTACCAGTTTATAGGCATATTTATCATTAGTAATAATACTTAGTATAAAGTACCATTGAAAACTTGACAATTCACCTAGTATTACAACTAGGAGTAAGAAATATTTAATCTATAACTAGCTTGTAAGTACAATTGACAATAAGACTCTATACTAAGTAACATGGAGAACCTGTTAACCCGGTCAGTACCATAACTAACAGCTAGAGGAATATGTAAAAAGCTGCTAATTTGTAAGCAGATTTGCGATAAACACAAATATTGAGTACAAAACATCATACTTTCTGCTAGTTTACGAGTTCTGCGTTAGCCATAAAAAGCAGCGTTAAGGGGTCCTAACGCTGCTTTTTAACGCCCGCTGGTATTACGAGTATGACAGGTACAGGTGTACCGCTCACTTTTCTGCCGCGACTTTTGGCTACCGCAAATCCCCTTGCGTCAATTGCGTATCCTATCTTTTTAATGGGATTTGCCTAACGCTGGAATTACAAGTCTTGGAGAAAGTGAACAGTACAGTCTCTACCTCCAAGACTCCTACCGCATTTAAAAGTCAGTAGTTAAGAGTTTTATGGGCTAACGCCGGAACTACAAAGTACACTAACACCCATAAACTACCTATGAACCCCTAAACCGAGGCCCCCCCACATCGCAAACACTATAATAAAATTATTTAACCCCTAATCTGCTGACCGGACCTCGCCGCCACCTACATTATACCTATGAACCCCTAATCTGCTGCCCCTAACATCGCCGACACCTACATTATAGTTATTAACCCCTAATCTGCCCCCCCAACGTCACCGCCACCTACCTACAATTATTAACCCCTAATCTCCCACCCCCAACGTCGCCGCTACTATAATAAAGTTATTAACCCCTAAACCTAAGTCTAACCCTAACACCCCCCTAACTTAAATCTATTTTTAATAAATCTAAATAAAATTACTAAAATTAAATAAATTATTACTATTTAAAAATAAATAAATAAATACTTACCTATAAAATAAACCCTAATATAGCTACAATATAATGAATACTTACATGGTAGCTATTTTAGGATTTATATTTATTTTACAGGCAACTTTGTATTTATTTTAACTAGGTACAATAGCTATTAAATAGTTAATAACTATTTAATAGCTACCTAGTTAAAATAATTACAAAATTACCTGTAAAATAAATCCTAACCTAAGTTACAAATAAACCTAACACTACACTATCACTAAATTAATTAAATAAATTAAATTAACTACAATTATCTAACATAAAATACAATTAAATAAACTAAACTATAGTACAAAAAACCCCCACTAAATTACAGAAAATAAAAAAATATTACAAGAATTTGTAACTAATTACACCTAATCTAAGCCCCCTAATAAAATAAAAAAGCCCCCCAAAATAATAAAATTCCCTACCCTAAACTAAATTACAAAGTATTCAGCTCTTTTACCAGCCCTTAAAAGGGCTTTTTGCGGGGCATTGCCCCAAAGTTATCAGCTCTTTTACCTGTAAATAAAACAAATACAATACCCCCCAACATTACAACCCACCACCCACACACCCCTACTCTAAAACCCACCCGATCCCCCCTTAAAAAAACCTAACACTACCCCCTGAAGATCACCCTACCTTGAGCCGTGTTCACCCAGCCGGGCACCACTGGTCATCCGATGGGGCAGAAGAGGACATCCGGACCGGCAGAAGTCTTCATCCTATCCGGGCAGAAGAGGACATCCGGACCGGCAGACATCTTCATCCAGGCAGCATCTTCTATCTTCATCCTTCCGGAGCGGAGCCATCTTCTATCCAGCCGATGCGGAGCCATCCTCTTCTTCCGATGTCCTAATGACGAATGAAGGTTCCTTTAAATGACGTCATCCAAGATGGCATCCCTCGAATTCCGATTGGCTGATAGGATTCTATCAGCCAATCGGAATTAAGGTAGGAAAAATGCGATTGGTTGATTTAATCGGCCAATCGGATTGAAGTTCAATCCGATTGGCTGATTGGATCAGCCAATAGAATTGACCTTGCATTCTAGAAGAAGATGCCGCCTGGATGAAGATGTCTGCCGGTCCGGATGTCCTCTTCTACCCGGATAGGATGAAGACTTCTGCCTGTCCTGATGTCCTCTTCTGCCCCATCGGATGACCAGTGGTGCCCGGCTGGGTGAACACGGCTCAAGGTAGGGTGATCTTCAGGGGGTAGTGTTAGGTTTTTTTAAGGGGGGATCGGGTGGGTTTTAGAGTAGGGGTGTGTGGGTGGTGGGTTGTAATGTTGGGGAGGGGTATTGTATTTGTTTTTTCAACAGTTAAAATAGCTGATTACTTTGGGGCATAAAAAAGAGCTGATTACTTTGTAATAGTGAAGTTGCGAATAGTTCGCCGGTGAATAGTATGTTCGTGTTCGCTGCGGCGGGCAAACATATGCGATGTTCGATCCGCCCCCTATTCGTCATCATTGAGTAATAGTTTAACACTGTACCTCACAGTCAGAAGACACATTCCAGCCAATCAGCAGCAGACACTCCCTCCCAGACCCTCCTACCTCCTGGACAGCATCCATTTTAGATTCATTTGGAAGCTGCATTCTTAGTGAGAGGAGGGGCAGTGTAGCTGCTGATGATTTAATAGGGAAATTGATAGCTAGGCTAGTGTATTCAGTGTCCACTACAGTCCTGAAGGACTCATCTGATCTCTGCTGTAAGGACAGCACCCCAAAAAGCCCTTTTTAGGGCTGAACATCAGTCTGCTTTTTTTTTTTTTTTTCCTGTGTAATCTAATTGCAGTTGCCTGCCTGCCAGCGTGTGTGTCAGGCTCACAGCGTATACTGTGCCCACTTGCCCAGTGCCACCACTCATATCTGGTGTAACAGTAGTGTAGATTTAAAAAAAAAAAAACTTTTTTGACTGTGAAATAATAGCAGACAGCTGCCAGTACCCAAGGTGGCCGCCAATAAGGCAGATGGGGAGGGTTAGAGAGCTGTTTTGGGGGGATCAGGGAGGTTAGGGGCTAAGGGGGGATGCTACACCACAGCATATGTAAATATGCTTTAAAAATTTTTAAAAACCTTTTATTTTAGTACTGGCAGACATTCTGCCAGTACTTAAGATGGCGGGGACAATTGTGGGGTGGGGGAGGGAAGGGAGCTGTTTGGGAGGGATCAGGGGGTCTGATGTGTCAGGTGGGAGGCTGATCTCTACACTAAATCTAAAATTAACCCTGCAAGCTCCCTACAAACGACCTAATTAACCCCTTCACTGCTAGCCATAATAAACGTGTGATGCGCTGCAGCATTTAGCGGCCTTCTAATTACCAGAAAGCAACTCCAAAGTCATATATGTCTGCTATTTCTGAACAAAGGGGATCCCAGAGAAGCATTTACAACCATTTGTGCCATAATTGCACAAGCTGTTTGTAAATGATTTCAGTGAGAAACCTAAAATTGTGAAAAATGTTACGTTTTTTTTTTAATTTTATCGCATTTGGCGGTGAAATGGTGGCATGAAATATACCAAAATGGGCCTAGATCAATACTTTTGGTTGTTTACTACACTACACTTAAGCTAAAATTAACTCTACAAGCTGCCTACATGCTCCCTAATTAACCCCTTCACTGCTGGGCATAAAACACGTGTGGTGCGCAGTGGCATTTAGCAGCCTTCTAATCAGTGACGTGCACTCATAAGAGGCAGGTGAGGCAGTGCCTCCCCTGGACAATCTATGTATTACACCCTTTTTGTACAAATAAAAAAAAAAAAAAATCCTTTTTTTTTTTTTCAATATATATTTTTTTAATAAACAGGTGACCCCCCTTACCCCCCCACCCCTCCACCAAATTTATTTAATTTGTTATGTGTATTGTGCAAAAAAAACTTTATAATACATGTATTAATTAAATACAATACATACATTCATATTGCGCAATAATAAACTGGAGGCTAGCTATCCTTATATTGCACAATATGAAATGTATTGGGAACTATGGGCCGCTGAGAGACTGCTGCTGCCATCAAGAGGATAATCAGTGCTAATGCAGCAGTGCTCTCAATGCGGCCCATGCTCCCACACCGGAGGCTCGCCTCGGGAGCAAGTTGGCCGTCTCAGCCAATCAGATCTCAGTATTGCCCGCAACTGTGTCTGAGTCTCTGGGCGGGCTGCCGGAATTGAGGCGCGCGTCGTCAGCGTCTGTCACGTGCCCGGCGTCATCTCAGCCTCAGACTACTAGTGAGACGGAGAGTCGGACATCGAGCAGCAGCACTGAGAGTATTCTTTTACTAACACAGGTAAGGTACACATTGCCGATACTTCCCGCTACAATAGTACTTATTAATAAAATTACAAAGAGCACTCAGTCAGCACAATCTTACAGAGGCATCTTAGCGCACACGGCTTTTAACAGTGCACAACAAGCTAGGAACTTCAGTTTTTATTTTTTAAATGATGTAGGAAATTTTGTTGGCTTCCGTTATTAGATGCAGCACCAGTGGTAGATCAAGGGTGGGGGCAGGGCAACAAGAACCCCTGATAGCCGGGACTGCACTATTAGCTCACCGTAAAGCTATCTGATATGACAGTGATGCTTCCCAGCCCCTTCTCAGTGAGTCCTGCGTTGCCAGAGAGGAAATGGAGCTGCAGATAATGAATTTAGCTTCAGCTGTACAGCGTAGAGAAAGATTAGCATAAAGATGAAATGCTAAACAGCTAAAAGTAAAAGACAGCTTGCAACAAGAGGTTAATTAGAGAAGTAGTATTAGCCTTATACTACTGCTCTAATTAACCTCTTGTTCCAAGCTGCAGTTATTGTCCCCCACTCCTCCTCTAACATGATCCACTGTCTTTTACTTGTAGCCGTTCAGCATTTCATCTTTATGCTAATCTCTACACTGAACAGCTGAAGCTAAAGATCATATGTGCAATGCCTATAAAATTAGGCATCCTGGAAATTGTGTCTCATGTTTACAATATTTTGCTTCAGATCAGCACCACTGCTTAACTCAGGAAGTAACCTGAATGAACTCCTCCCTCCGGTCTGCACAGAACACACACTGATCTTCTCCCTGTCCCTTTACAGAAGCTATGTGTAAATATTTGCTGAGCAGTTATTTTAACTAAGAGGTCAGTACTCAGTGTCTGCCTGTGAGTGTGACAGAAAACGTTTGAGACAGATATGTGTATATGAGGGTGTGTGAGGTGTGTGCATGTGGAGGGGTAAGGGCTAAGTGTGAGGGAGAGCTAAGAGAGTGAGGGGGCTGTGCATGTGGAGGGGTAAGAGGGGGGGTGAGAGTGGTGTGTGAATGAGAGATTGCATATGTTTGTAAAGAGGAGGCTGTGTGTGAGTGAGAGGTGGACTGAGAGGGTCAGGAGGGAGGGAGAGAGAGAATGGGATTCAGAAAGATAGCTGATAGGAGCTGCCTGGTTTGAGGTTGGGTTGTGAAGGTGAGAAGGGGGCTTTGTGAGTGAGTGAGAGGGGAGCTGACAGGGTAAGGAGGGGTCTGTGTATGAGGGAGAGGGGATGACTGAGTGAGGAGAGGGCCGTTTGTGAGAGAGTGGATCTGAGAGGGTAAGGAGGGGGCTGTGTGTTAGGGAGAGGGGGATGAGAGCGTGCAGAGGGGGTTGTGTGTGGGAGAGGGTAGCTGACAGGATAAGGAGTTGGCTGTTCATGTGTGAAGGAACCGAGAGGGTGAGGAGGGGGGCTGTGTCTGCATGAAGCAGCTGAGAGGTTGTGGAGGGGGCTGTGTGTGTGAGGGAGAGCTTAGAGAGTGAGGGGGCTGTGTGTGTGAGGGAGAGCTTAGAGAGTGAGGGGGCTGTGTGTGAGGGAGACCTTAGAGAGTGAGGGGGCTGTGTGAGAGGGAGAGCTTAGAGAGTGAGGGGGCTGTGTGTGTGAGGGGGCTGTGTGTGTGTGTGAGGGAGACCTTAGAGAGTGAGGGGGCTGTGTGTGTGAGGGAGACCTTAGAGAGTGAGGGGGCTGTGTGTGTGAGGGAGACCTTAGAGAGTGAGGGGGCTGTGTGTGTGAGGGAGAACTTAGAGAGTGAGGGGGCTGTGTGTGTGAGGGAGACCTTAGAGAGTGAGGGGGCTGTGTGTGTGAGGGAGAACTTAGAGAGTGAGGGGGCTGTGTGTGTGAGGGAGAACTTAGAGAGTGAGGGGGCTGTGTGTATGAGGGAGAGCTTAGAGAGTGAGGGGGCTGTGTGAGAGGAAGAGCTTAGAGAGTGAGGGGGCTGTGTGTGTGAGGGAGAGCTTAGAGAGTGAGGGGGCTGTGTGTGTGAGGGAGAGCTTAGAGAGTGAGGGGGCTGTGTGTGTGAGGGAGAGCTTAGAGAGTGAGGGGGCTGTGTGTGTAAGGAAGAGCTTAGAGAGTGAGGGGGCTGTGTGTGTGAGGGAGAGCTTAGAGAGTGAGGGGGCTGTGTGTGTGAGGGAGAGCTTAGAGAGTGAGGGGGCTGTGTGTGTGAGGGAGAGCTTAGAGAGTGTGGGGGCTGTGTGTGTGAGGGAGAGCTTAGAGAGTGAGGGGGCTGTGTGTGTGAGGGAGAGCTTAGAGAGTGAGGGGGCTGTGTGTGTGAGGGAGAACTTAGAGAGTGAGGGTGTGTGTGAGGGAGAGCTTAGAGAGTGAGGGGGCTGTGTGTGAGGGAGAGCTTAGAGAGTGAGGGGGCTGTGTGTGTGAGGGAGAGCTTAGAGAGTGAGGGGGCTGTGTGAGAGGAAGAGCTTAGAGAGTGAGGGGGCTGTGTGTGTGAGGGAGAGCTTAGAGAGTTAGGGGGCTGTGTGAGAGGAAGAGCTTAGAGAGTGAGGGGGCTGTGTGTGTGAGGGAGAGCTTAGAGAGTTAGGGGGCTGTGTGAGAGGAAGAGCTTAGAGAGTGAGGGGGCTGTGTGTGAGAGGGAGAGCTTAGAGAGTGAGGGTGTGTGTGAGGGAGACCTTAGAGAGTGAGGGGGGTTGTGTGTGTGAGGGAGAGCTTAGAGAGTGAGGGGGCTGTGTGTGTGAGGGAGAGCTTAGAGAGTGAGGGGGCTGTGTGTGTGAGGGAGAGCTTAGAGAGTGAGGGGGCTGTGTGTGTGAGGGAGAGCTTAGAGAGTGAGGGGGCTGTGTGTGAGGGAGAGCTTAGAGAGTGAGGGGGCTGTGTGTGTGAGGGAGATGCTCTGGTATGTTCCACAGTCCACTTCCCAACTTCTCTGGCAGTTTAATAAATATATGTTAAAATGAGCAGCCATCTTGCAGCCATCTTGTGATTTAGTGCTTATTTGCTTAACCCCTTAATGACCGAGGACGTGCAGGGTACGTCCTCAAAAAAAAGGCAGTTAACGCCTGAGGACGTACCCTGCACGTCCTCGGTGTGGAAAGCAGCTGGAAGCGATCCTGCTCGCTTCCAGCTGCTTTCCGGTTATTGCAGTGATGCCTCGATATGGAGGCATCCTGCAATAACCTCACATGGCCATCCGATGCAGAGAGAGCCACTCTGTGGCCCTCTCTGCACCGGACATCGATGGCCGGTTTCGTTGGTGGGTGGGAGCCGACTTGGGAGGCGGGTGGGCGGCCATCGGTGTGCCGCATGACGTCAAGGGGGGCGGGATCGTCGGGGGCGCGCACGGGCGCGCGCGCGTGCACGGGGCGGGAGCGGGTGGGAACCGCTACACTACGGAAAATGTTGTAATAAATGTGGCCTAATCTTGTTTGTGCAAAAGCACAAAAAGTGATCATGGAGGGGTGGGGGATTGGTTTTGTGTGGGGGGAAGCTACACTACAGAAACGTTTTAATAAATGTAAAAAAAAAACAATTTTTTCTTCTAAACTGGGTACTGGCAGACAGCTGCCAGTACCCAAGATGGCGCCCATTAAGTTAGAGTGGGAGGGTTATAGAGCTGTTTAGGGGGGATCAGTGAGGTTGGGGTCTAAGGGGGGATCGTACACATCAGCATATGTAAATATGCTTCTTTTTTTTTTTAAAAAAAAGGGCCAAATACCTTTTATTTTAGTACTGGCAGAGTTTCTGACAGTACTTAAGATGGCGGGGACAATTGTGGGGTGGGGGAGGGAAGAGAGCTGTTTGGGAGGGATCAGGGGGTCTGATGTTTCAGGTGGGAGGCTGAGCTCTACAGTAAATCTAATATTAACCCTGCAAGCTCCCTACAAGCTACCTAATTAACCCCTTCACTGCTAGCCATAATACATGTGTGATGCGCAGCGGCATTTAGCGGCCTTCTAAATACCAAAAAGCAATGCCAAAGCCATATATGTCTGCTATTTCTGAACAAAGGGGATCCCAGAGAAGCATTTACAACCATTTGTGCCATAACTGCACAAGCTGTTTGTAAATGATTTCAGTGAGAAACCTAAAATTGTGAAAAATGTAACTTTTTTTTTTATTTGATCGCATTTGGCGGTGAAATGGTGGCATGAAATATACCAAAATGGGCCTAGATCAATACTTGGGGTTGTCTACTACACTACACTAAAGCTAAAATTACCCCAAAAAGCTCCCTACATGCTCCCTAATTAACCCCTACACTGCTGGGCATAATACACGTGTGGTGCGCAGTGGCATTTAGTGGCATTCTAATTACCAAAAAGCAACACCAAAGCCATATAAGTCTGCTATTTATGAACAAAGGGGATCCCAGAGAAGAATTTACAACCATTTGTGCCATAATTGCACAAGCTGTTTGTAAATAATTTCAGTGAGAAACCTAAAGTTTGTGAAAAAATTTGTGAAAAAGTGAACGATTTTTTTTATTTGATCGCATTTGGCGGTGAAATGGTGGCATGAAATATACCAAAATGGGCCTAGATCAATACTTTGGGTTGTCTACTAAAAAAAAATATATACATGTCAATGAATATTCAGAGATTCCTAAAAGATATCAGTGTTCTAATGTAACTAGCACTAATTTTGAAAAAAAAATGGTTTGGAAATAGCAAAGTGCTACTTGTATTTATGGCCCTATAACTTGCAAAAAAAGCAAAGAACATGTAAACATTGGGTATTTCAAAACTCAGGACAAAATTTAGAAACTATTTAGCATAGGTGTTTTTTGGTGGTTGTAGATATGTAACAGATTTTGGGGGTCAAAGTTAGAAAAAGTGTTTATTTTTTTTAATTTTTCCTCATATTTTATAATTTTTTTATAGTAAATTATAAGATATGATGAAAATAATGGTATCTTTAGAAAGTCCATTTAATGGCGAGAAAAACGGTATATAATATGTGTGGGTACAGTAAAGGAGTAAGAGGAAAATTACAGCTAAACACAAACACTGCAGAAATGTAAAAATAGCCTTGGTCCCAAACGGACAGAAAATGGAAAAGTGCTGTGGTCATTAAGGGGTTAATAAATGTATTTTGTGTTTGACAAGGTCAGTATTGTAACTTACTAAATATATTTAAATTATAAATATATTTTAATGAGCAGCCATTTTGTGATTTTGTGCTTATTTGCTTAATAAATGTAACTTACAACACTGACCAGGTCATACACAAAATACATTTATTAATCAAAACTTGCAAGTTGCTATGCTATGGTATGTTTGTTGAAAATCAGATCTAAATATGCTCATTAGCTACTGAGCATATTTAGATATTTTTTCCAACAAAGGATATCTGATTTTCTTCATTCTTTTGATATCCTTTGTTGAAAAGCATATCTAAATACGCCCAGTAGCTACTAAGCATATTTAGATATGCTTTTCAACAAAGGATATCAAAAGAATGAAGAAAATCATATATACTTTGTTGAAAATCATATCTAAATATGCTCAGTAGCTAATGAGCATATTTAGATCTGAGTTTCTTCATTCTTTTGATATCCTTTGTTGAAAAGCATATCTAAATATGCTCATAGCTACTGAGCATATTTAGATATGATTTTCAACAAAGGATATATGATTTTCTTTATTCTTTTTATATCCTTTGTTGGAAAGGATATCTAAATACGCTCAGTAGCTACTAAGCAAATTTAGATATGCTTTTCAACAAAGGATTTCAAAAGAATGAAGAAAATCTGATATCCTTTGTTGAAAATCATATCTAAATATGCTCAGTAGATACTGATTGGTGGCTGCATATAGATACCTCATGCGATTGGCTCGCCCATGTGCATTGCTATTTCTTCAACAAAGGATATCTAAAGAATGAAGGCGTATCCGATTGCTAGCCACTGCCTCACCAGCCTCTGAAGTCACCGCACATCACTGCTTCTAATTACCAAAAAGCAACGCCAAAGCCATATAAGTCTGCTATTTCTGAACAAAGGGGATCCCAGAGAAGCATTTACAACCATTTATGCCATAATTGCATAAGTTTTTTGTAAATAATTTCTGTGAGAAACCTAAAGTTTGTGAAAAAGTGAACAATTTTTTTTATTTGATCGCATTTGGCGGTGAAATGGTGGCATGAAATATACCAAAATGGACCTAGATCAATACTTTGGGATGTCTTCTAAAAAAATATATATACATGTCAAGGGATCTTCAGTTATTCCTGACAGATATCAGGGTTCCAATGTAACTAGCACTCATTTTGAAAAAAAAGTGGTTTTGAAATAGCAAAGTGCTTCATGTATTTATTTCCCTATAACTTGCAAAAAAAGCAAAGAACATGTTAACATTGGGTATTTCTAAACTCAGGACAAAATTTAGAAACTATTTAGCATGGTTGTTTTTTGGTGGTTGTAGATGTGTAACAGATTTTGGGGGTCAAAGTTAGAAAAAGTGTGTTTTTTTCAATTTTTTCCTCATATTTTATAATATTTTTAATAATAAATTATAAGATATGATGAAAATAATGGTATCTTTAGAAAGTCCATTTAGTGGCGAGAAAAACGGTATATAATATGTGTGGGTACAGTAAATGAGTAAGAGGAAAATTACAGCTAAACACAAACACCGCAGAAATGTAAAAATAGCCCTGGTCCTTAAGGGAAAGAAATTGAAAAATGGCCTTGGTCCTTAAGGGGTTAAAAAAAAAACTAGAAATTTGACTGTGAAATAATAGCAGTCAGTGGAGGGGGGCGGGATCGTGGGCGGGGATGTCCGGGGGCACGCACATACGCGCGCGCGCGCGTGCATGGGGAGGGAGCGGGTGGGAACCGCTACACTGCAGAAAAAGTTGGTGTAAAAAAAAAAAAAAAAAAAAAAGATCAGGCAGGTGGTGGGGTTGGTCTGTGGGGGGCGGGGAAGCTACACTATAGAAAAATAAAAAATAAAAACAGAAAAAACTACTTTTTTTTGCAAACTGGGTACTGGCAGACAGCTGCCAGTACCCAAAATGGCCGCCAATAAGGCAGATGGGGAGGGTTAGAGAGCTGATTTGGGGGCGATCAGGGAGGTTGGGGGCTAAGGGGGATGCTACACCACAGCATATGTAAATATGCTAAAAATAAAAATTAAAAAAAAATTAAAAACCTTTTATTTTAGTACTGGCAGACTTTCTGCCAGTACTTATGATGGCGGGGACAATTGTGGAGTGGGGGAGGGAAGGGAGCTGTTTGGGAGGGATCAGGGGGTCTGATGTGTCAGGTGGGAGGCTGATCTCTACACTAAAGCTAAAATTAACCCTGCAAGCTCCCTACAAACTACCTAATTAACCCCTTCACTGCTAGCCATAATACACGTGTGATGCGCAGCAGCATTTAGCGGCCTTCTAATTACCAGAAAGCAACGCCAAAGTCATATATGTCTGCTATTTCTGAACAAAGGGGATCCCAGAGAAGCATTTACAACCATTTATGCCATAATTGCATAAGTTGTTTGTAAATAATTTCTGTGAGAAACCTAAAGTTTGTGAAAAAGTGAACAATTTTTTTTTTATTTGATCGCATTTGGCGGTGAAATGGTGGCATGAAATATACCAAAATGGGCCTAGGTCAATACTTTGGGATGTCTTCTAAAAAAAAATATATACATGTCAAGGGATATTCAGGTATTCCTGACAGATATCAGGGTTCCAATGTAACTAGCGCTCATTTTGAAAAAAAGTGGTTTTGAAATAGCAAAGTGCTAATTGTATTTATTTCCCTATAACTTGCAAAAAAAGAACATGTTAACATTGGGTATTTCTAAACTCAGGACAAAATTTAGAAACTATTTAGCATGGTTGTTTTTTGGTGGTTGTAGATGTGTAACAGATTTTTCAGGACCTGCCAGGGCACAGTGTCACACCAGTGCAACTCATATCTGGTGTAACAGTAGTGTACATTAAAAAAAAAATACAATTTTGACTGTAATAGATTGAATAGCAGTTAGTTGTCTGCAAGCGTGTGTGTCAGGCCTACAGCGTCTACTCTGCCGACTTCTGCCAGTGCACAGTGCCACTCATTTCTGTTGTCACAGTAGCTTGCACGCATAGTACCACTAATGGAAAAAAAATGACAGGCAGAGGCAGGCCACCCCGCAGGGGCCGTCGTGGTCGTGGTGCTGTGATTCCCTTTGGCCCTAGAATAATGCCCAGTGTTCAGAGGCCACGTACCCTGAACTCAAAAAGTTCTGAGGACATAGTTGACTGGCTAACACAAGACACCCAATCTTCTGCAGCTTCCGCTCGGAACCTTGATGCACCATCCTCCTCCAGCTTAGCTTCGGGCACCTCTCAAGTTACCACTCGCTCGCCTGCCACCACCACCAACACTAGCACCACAGCCACTTCACTTGATCTGTCAGAGGAGTTATTTACACATCAGTTGGAAGAAATGAGTGATGCGCAACCATTATTGCCAGAGGATGTAGATAACAGGGATATGTCTCAGTCAGGCAGCATTACACACATGGACGTACGGTGTGATGATGATGATGTTGTACCCGCTGCGGGAGTTTGGTCTGTCACTGTGAAGCGGGCGTAACCCTTACACTACCTGATCGATACAACATCATACCTGATGTTTTAAAGCACGTTATTCCAAACAATTTAGGAATATTAGGTGATTTATGCCCTTTATGGCTTAAAACCAGACTCTGCATCAACTATGTAATTTTCCATGGGAGTTTTGCCATGGATCCCCCTCCGGCATGCCACAGTCCAGGTGTTAGTCCCCTTGAAACAACTTTCCCATCACTATTGTGGCCAGAAAGAGTCCCTGTGGGTTTTAAAATTCGCCTGCCCATTGAAGTCAATAGGGGTTCGCCCGGTTCGCAAACTTTTGGGGAAGTTCGCTATTCGCGAACCCAAATTTTTAGGTTTGCGACATCACTACTTTGTAATTTAGTATAGGGTAGGGAATTTTATTATTTTGGGGGGGCTTTTTTATTTTATTAGGGGGATTAGATTAGGTGTAATTAGATTAAACTTCTTGTAATACTTTTTTATTTTTTGTAATTTAGTGTTTGTTTTTTTAAATATAGTTAAGTTTATTTAATTGTATTTTATGTTAGATAATTGTAGTTAATTTATTTAATTAATTTAGTGATAGTGTAGTGTTAGGTGTATTTGTAACTTAGGTTAGGATTTATTTTAGAGGTAATTTTGTAATTATTTTAACTAGGTAGCTATTAAATAGTTATTAACTATTTAATAGCTATTGTACCTAGTTAAAATAAATACAAAGTTGCTTGTAAAATAAATATAAATCCTAAAATAGCTACCATATAAGTATTCGTTATATTGTAGCTATATTAGGGTTTATTTTATAGGTAAGTATTTATTTTTAAATAGTAATAATTTATTTAATTATAGTAATTTTATTTAGATTTATTAAAAATAGATTTAACTTAGGGGGGTGTTAGGGTTAGACTTAGGTTTAGGGGTTAATAACTTTATTATAGTAGTGGCGACGTTGGGGCGGGAGATTAGGGGTTAATAATTGTAGGTAGGTGGCGGCGACATTGGGGGGGCAGATTAGGGGTTAATAAAATGTATTATAGTGTTTATAGTGTAGGCGGGAGTGCGGCGGTTTAGGGGTTAATACATTTATTATAGTGGCGGCGATGTCCGGTCGGCAGATTGGGGGTTAATAAGTGTAGGTAGGTGGCGGCGACATTGGGGACGGCAGATTAGGGGTTAATAACTATAATGTAGGTGTCAGCGATGTTAGGGGCAGCAGATTAGGGGTTCATAGGTATAATGTAGGTGGCGGCGGGGTCCAGAGCGGCAGATTAGGGGTTAATAGTATAATGCAGGTGGCGAGGATGTTGGGGGCGGCAGATTAGAGGTTAATAAGTGTAAGGTATGGGGTGTTTAGACTCGGGGGTTCATGTTAGGGTGTTAGGTGCAGACATAAAAAGTATTTCCCCATAGGAAACAATGGGGCTGCGTTAGGAGCTGAACGCAACTTTTTTGCAGGTGTTAGGTTTTTTTCAGCCAGCTCAGCCCCATTGTATCCTATGGGGAAATCGTGCACGAGCACGTTTTTCCAGCTTACCGCTACCGTAAGCAACGCTGGTATTACAGGTAGAAGTGAAGCTAAATTTGCTCAACGCTCACTTTTCTGAGGCTAACGCAGCCATTCAGAAAACTTGTAATACCAGCGTTGTTTAAAGTGTGTGCTGGAAAAAAAAAGGCTTGTTAGCCCCTCAGGTCTTTACCAACAAAACTAGTAATCTAGACGATAGTTTGTTAACTCGTTTCAGTATCATAACTGGCAGCAAGAACAATATATAACTAACTGCTAGTTTACTGATATAATTGCCAAGAATACTAATAGTCAGTAAAAAAAATGATTATTTTTATATTGGGACATTAATCCATTTAAAATATTATTGAAAATTACACGAGTTAAAGCACAACATAATATACGCATTAACCATCACAGATCAAAGCAATGCTATAGAATGAATGGGAGTGGTTTATTGTATATTCAATACACATTGTGAAACATAAGTCCAACTACCCATCCCCTCTGTCCTCCATTGGTATATCTCAAGCATACACATATAGAGGATATCAAAATTAACCTATCACTCTTGATTAAGATATAATTTTACCTAGTAATAGATGTACCTTACCATAAGGGCATATACTATTAGGATCAGGAGTGGCAGACTGGATGAGAATTATACTAACGAATAAGATATGTAGACACATGTATTCATAAATAAATAGAACATATTCTTATATGTGAAGAACATTGGAATGTGAGATATTAATTTTCATGTTGAGTTATGCGATTGGGTTTATGCACGAGTAGGGTGTTTTTTTTTTTTTGCTCCATTGACTTCTTTAGGGGAATATGTTATCGTTCACGCAATATTCTAAGTTTGGCTTTTTAGGCACGTCAGGTTAGCACGCAAGTGAAAAAAGTTCACTTTCAACTTGTAATACGAGCGCAATCCAACACATGCAAAAAGCTTACTTCTAGCAGAGTTAGTGCTCCACTTGTAATCTGGCCCTAATTTGGAATACAATTGCAAGCTTTCAAAACACTGAGGTTCATTGAAAAGGCAGACTGATTTACACATGAACCTCAGGTATATTTATATACAGTATGCAAGGTGAGAAAAATGGATGAAAAAAAAAAGACAAACAGTTGTTATGTTCCAGTACTACGTGTTCCCTCTTAGGCTACATTTTGTGAGTGGCCCAGCAGTGAAACAGTTAATTAGGGAACCACACCCTGCATTTAGCAAACACAACACAATGAAGACCGCAAGGTATGGTTCCCTTATTAACTGTTTAACTGCTAAGGAAAATGTGGCCTTAGCGGGCACACTGGCTATAGCTGCAGGAAAAGTTTTGCAGGTCTCACCTGTACATCGCTTTTGTCACTTTTTAACAAAAGGATTTTAGCTTTTTTAATTGCCCTGGCTAACATGGTACTACTATTTTCCTATATGAATGTGAATAATAATGCAAGGTCAACCCCAAATACACTATTAGTAATTAGCACCAACTGTATTAGATAATATTGAAGTTAGTTGTGTCATTATATATCTGTTTTTAAATATTTTATTTTACCAACCTTTATGATGCTCAATGATGATTAACAATGATATTGTGAATGTATGAAATTGACAAAAAGATCCCTTCTGGGGTTTTTTTAGAATGTTCTCTCATTTGTGACATTAATAGTTTGTAATACCGATTTTAATTATAAAGTGATGATCACAGTTTACACAATATTTTCTCTGTTTGACAGTTAATCTATTAAACATGATCATTGTAATGTAATTATTTTATAAGTTAATTATATAACCTATTTATCTGCATTCTCTCATTTTTTACAGACACTTACTGTTACTGAAATTTATGGATTGTGTATACTGTTATTTATAAAAATTAATTTATCTTTGAAAAAGATTTCAATAAACCTTTTTTAAATATTTTGTTTTAATAGAAAATCTCATTTTACATTGGAAGAGAACCCTTTCAACTCAATGTATTATTTATTTATTTATTTATTGTGAATATGTTTCGGATTTTAATCTGCAAATTTGTAACGTACAATAATTTGGCTGTGTAATTTGTAAAAATATATAGAAAGTATGTTTTATTTAAATTTTACATATATTGCCTGCTTTCTGACAGCTGATATTCTTGAAAAATGTCATAAATTAATATTACAAAAAAAATAATAATTCTCTTTTAATGAGAATATGTCCTGTAAAATCTGTGGTCATTAATTCTCTGTAGCAACAGCAGGTAGGGAGGTGTAAAATCACCAAGGAGGATATACTCCGCTACAACATCTGCTCAGTAAAAAGTATGTAAATTAAACAGCTTGTAGAGAAGCAAAGACAAACATAATTATTGAACAGAAAACCATGTTATCTGATTCCAAAATACTGGAGGATCAATAGAAATTTCTTTATTTTTCATTTTTCTTGAAGGACTGTAGAGAAGAAAGCACAGGCAGTTCCATCAACGTCAGTTTTGATAAAATAAATCTGTATAATTGTCTACAACAAAAACAAACAAAGTAATATGTATGACTCATTCTAAAGACCAGAAACAGGGCAATATTGGGGGCATGTTTAGGGGAGTGAGATGTTTAATATTGTTTTCTCTGTTAATTATTATTGGCTGTATCTATCTATATATCTATCATCTATCTATCGCTCTGTCTGTCTGTCTATCTATCTATTTATCTATCATCTATCTATTGTTTTGTCGGCCTGCCTGTCTGCCTGTCTATCTATCTATCTATCTATCTATCTATCTATCTATCTATCATATGTCTGTCTGTCTTTCTCGCTTGTCTATCTATCTATCTATCTATCTATCTCTCTGACTGTCTTATCTATCTTACCTATCTATCTATCTATCTATCTATCTATATCTCTCTCTGTCTTATCTCTCTATCTATCTCTCTCTCTCTCTGTCTGTCTTATCTATCTTATCTATCGATCTATCTATCTATATCTATCCACACACACAGATATCCATGTAAATATCATATGTTGCTCTGTGAATGGGAACATTCCACTAACCACCCATCTATTGAGGGTAAAAATGTGGCTGCTTCCACCTTCCAAAAAAGGCTCTGAGTAGACTGTTTATCCACACTGTGCATCACTGACGTAAAGGACAGCAGAAAAAAATGAGCATGGAGGCTCTAAATATATGCACAATAGCAAGTCAGAATCTGCATCAGACTTTAGAACACTTGTTTTCAAGCAAAGAAATGTATAATATTGTAAATATTTATAAAGCAATGAACATCACAAAAGTGATAAAATGACGTATTTATTTTAGTGCCCAGTCCATGGTATTTTTGTCTTGATATCTGTGGCTGCCCATCAACCACAATAAATAGAACATAATATTGCTTTATAGGTACCAGTATGTACCAGTATATAAATGAATACATGCCAGGCTTGTTAAATATATGTACCCCCTACATAGTTAAACACATATATAACATAATCATAATCACCTCATGCACCATAACTCTGAATTTCAGTCAGCCATAGCATCCATAAAGACTCCCTTTAGGGGATTCAATACCCACAAAGGAAGAACCAATACCTAATCATCGTTCAGCCCATATGGAGGCCCCTAAAGCCCAGTGCAAACACAACACCTATATAGATGGGTCTAGTAGATGAACACCGGAGTAGGAAGCATTTGTATCTGTTTGGTGATGTTGCATCCTAACACAATCCAATATGGCGGCAGGTAATTACTATAGTGCTCATGCACGTGCATCAAAGAAGTTAAGTTTCAATAAAGAATGCCAAGAGAAAGAAGTATATTTGGCAATAGAATATGAACCTTTTTGTATATTGCACACTGTATCATGACAGGTTTAAGTTTGGCTTACATAAGGATAAAGGGACACTCAAGTCAAATTAAACTTTTGTGATTCAGATAGAGCATGCAATTTTAAACAACTTTTCAATTTACTTCCATTTACAAAATGATGACAGTCTTTTTATATTTACACTCTTTAGGTAACGGCTCCTACTGAGCATGTGCAAGAATTCACAGAATATACATTTATGCACTTGTGATTGGCTGATGTCACATGATACAGGAGGACTGGAACAAGACATAACTTTGAAATTTGTCAGAAAAAAATCTACTATTCATTTGAAGTTCAGAATAAGTGCTATTTTATTGTCTTGTTATAATACATTTGTTAGTTATGCAAATCTACTGTAATTACTGGTCCTTTAATTTGTTAGTATATATTATCATGAAAAGCCTCTTTAGTTTTTTTCATGGAAGAAATGTTTTAACTAAAATTTGAAATAAATATTTGTTATCCTAGATTCTGCACAGTGATTTTTTTAAACAGTGCTAGGAAGTAAGGTTCCTCAGCATTGGAAACCCCACGCTTTTTAATTAAGTTACAGAAAAGGTGGAAAATAATTAACAAAAGTATTTCACAATTTTTTTATTAAAGGGACACTGAACCCAATTTTTTTTCTTTCATGATTCAGATAGAGCATGCAATTTTAAGCCACTTTCTAATTTATTCCTATTATCAATTTTTCTTCGTTCTCTTGCTATCTTTATTTTAAAAAGACGACAAAGTTTTTTTTTTATTCAGAACTCTGGACAGCACTTATTTTATTGGTGGATGAATTTATCCACCAATCAGCAAGAACAACCCAGGTTGATCACCAAAAATGGGCCGGCATCTAAACTTACTTTCTTGCATTTCAAATAAAGATACCAAGAGAATGAAGAAAATTTATTAACAGGAGTAAATTAGAAAGTTGCTTAACATGTCATGCTCTATCTGAATCACGAAAGAAAAAATTTGGGTACAATGTCCCTTTAACTACACTTAAACATTTTATGTTACAATCTTAAGAGGCGCGATCCGATATAGATCGTAATTTGCGGCGCAAGCGAGGGAACCCGCGTCGCCCGCAGTTTCAGCTCGCAACTCGAGCTATCCCATATACGGCGCCGTCAGATGCTAAAGTGCCGTAAGTCGGATAAACCAGCGATGTCCAGAAATCTGTGCAAGTACAAATTTCTGGCGTCGCGAGTGACTTACGGCACGTTAGAAACTGCCGGCGCCTACAAAACCTGACTAAAGTCTAAATCACCCGCACTGTCTAACACGCCTCCCTAACATAGCCCGACACGTCTAACCCTCTATCCGCTATCCCCCCTCACTATCCTAACAATAAAAAATGTATTAACCCCTAAACCGCCGCTCCCGGAGCCCGCCGCTACCTAATAAAGTTATTAACCCCTAAACCGCCGCCAGCTATATTAAATCTATAACCCCCTAAAGTGAGCCCTTAATACCGCCGCCATCTACCTTACCTACCCCCTAAAGTGAGCCCCTACCCCGCCGCTATCTATTTTAAAATTATTAACCCCTAATCTAATCCCCCTACCCCGCCGCCATCTATATTAAATTATTTAACCCCTAAAATACTAAACTATCCCTATCACTAAATCTAAGTCTAACCCTACAAATAGCCCTGAAAAGGGCTTTTTGCATGGCATTGCCCCAAAGTAACAGCTCTTTTGCCAGCCCTTAAAAGGGCTTTTTGCGGGGCATGCCCCAAAGAATTCAGCTCTTTTGCCAGCCCTTAAAAGGGCTTTTGGTGGGGCTTTGTCACAAAGTAAACTGCTCTTTTGCCTACAATCTACATCCCCCTACACCGCGGCCACCTATAATAAATGTATTAACCCCTAATCTAATCCCCCTACACTGCCGCCAGCTATATTAACTATATTAACCTTAATTATATTAGGGTTAATATAGTTAATATCGTTATTATATTTTATATATATATATATATATATATATATATATATTAAGTATAATAACCCTATCTAACTCTAACATCCTAACTAAACTCTTATTAAAATAAATCTAATATTAATATTATTAATTAAAATATTCCTATTTAAAACTAAATACTTACCTATAAAATAAACCCTAAGATAGCTACAATATAATTAATAATTACATTGTAGCTATGTTAGGGTTTATATTTATTTTACAGGTAAATTGTTAATTATTTTAACTAGGTATAATAGCTATTAAATAGTTATTAACTATTTAATAGCTACCTAGTTAAAATAATTACCCAATTACCTGTAAAATAAATCCTAACCTAAGTTACAAATACACCTACACTATCAATAAATTAAATAAACTACAAATATCTATCTAAAAATACAATTAAACTAAACTAAACTAAATTACAAAACAAAACAAACACTAAATTACAAAAAATAAAAAAAGATTACAAGATTTTTAAGCTAATTACACCTATTCTAAGCCCCCTAATAAAATAATAAAGCCCCCCAAAATAAAAAAATTCCCTACCCTATTCTAAATTAAAAAAAAGTTCAAAGCTCTTTTACCTTACCAGCCCTTAAAAGGGCCTTTTGTGGGGGCATGCTCTTTTGCCTGAAAAAAAAACCCACAATACCACCCCCCAACATTACAACCCACCACCCACATACCCCTAATCTAACCCAAACCCCCCTTAAATAAACCTAACACTACCCCCCTGAAAATCTCCCTACCTTGTCTTCACCACACCGGGCCGAACTGCTCATCCGATCCGGGCGATGTCTTTGTATTTTTAGATAGATATTTGTAGTTTATTTAATTTATTGATAGTGTAGGTGTATTTGTAACTTAGGTTAGGATTTATTTTACAGGTAATTGGGTAATTATTTTAACTAGGTAGCTATTAAATAGGTAATAACTATTTAATAGCTATTATACCTAGTTAAAATAATTAACAATTTACCTGTAAAATAAATATAAACCCTAACATAGCTACAATGTAATTATTAATTATATTGTAGCTATCTTAGGGTTTATTTTATAGGTAAGTATTTAGATTTAAATAGGAATATTTTAGTTTATAATATAAATTAGATTTATTTAATAAGAATTTAGTTAGGGGTGTTAGGGTTAGATAGAGTTCATATAGTTAATATAAATACTATAGTAACTATATTAACTATATTAACTATATTAACCCTAATATAATTACGGTTAATATAGTTAATATATATAATGTAATAACTATATTAACTATAATATACTTAGGGTTAATATAGATAATATAGCTGGCGGCGGGGTAGGTAGATTAAATTAGGGGTTAATAATTTTAATATAGATGGCGGCGGTGTAAGGGGCTTATATTAGGGGTTAATACCATTAATATAGGTGCGGCGGTGTAGGGAGGGCAGGTTATAGGGCAAAAGAGCTGTTAACTTTGGGGCAAAGCCCCGCAAAAGGCCCTTTTAAGGGCTGGTAATAGAGTTTATTACTTTATGGATATTAGATTAGGGGTTAATAATATTAATATAGCTGGCGGCGGTGTAGGGGGTCAGATTAGGGGATAGATCAGGTAGATGGCGGCGGTTTTAGGGCTCACAGTAGGGGGTTAGTTTATGTAGATGGCGGCGGTTTAGGGGTTAAATACTTTATTAGGGATTGCGGCGGGGGATCGCGATTGACAGGTGGATAGACATTGCGCATGTGTTAGGTTTATTTAGCAGCTAGTTTAGAGAGTTACGGGGCTCCAATAGTCAGCGTAAGGCTTCTTACGGCTGCTTTTTGTGGCGAGGTGAAAATGGAGTAAGATTTCTCCATTTTCGCCACGTAAGTCCTTACGCTGTATATTGGATACCAAACTGGGTGGGTTTGGTATACCTGCCTATGGCCCAAAAAACTACGGGCGACGGCAGAAATATACGCGCGTAACTTCTAGGTTACCAAACCCGCGCAAATATTGGCATCGCCAACTTTTGCGGGCGACGATTTTTATCAGATCGACCCCATGGTGTTTTATGTCCATCACCGCTCCATTCAACAAGTAAACGATTTCCTATCTAATTCTATACATCATTTAGATCAATAATTTGTATTTTGCAAATACACAGAGGTTACTAATTTATTTAATTTGTTCACCCTTTCCTAATTTATAAACTTTGTATATAAATAAATAGTTTTTGCTATCATATTAAAAAAAATCTTTAATACCTAAATTTATTTTCCTATTTTAATCAAAATGATTAAATGTATTAGACACATATATATGCGAGCCACTGGATTTGATTCTATCTCTCTAATCCATTATGTTCAACCATGCAAAACCAGTGAAATCATCTCTTGTTTTTATCTTCCTTCTCATTAATTTTATCTTCATTCTCTGACATTCAAATCCATTAGAAGCACATCTGTTTAAATTTGTTAAATAGGCAATACAACTTAAAAAGTAATTCCCCATAAAAATATTATATAATATTATGTATAGTAAAAACATATATACTTCCTTTTTTATTTAAAAAAATGTTTCTATAATTTACCACTGAAAACTCCAAGATTGCTTAATCTGTGCATTAGCACATGTATGGCTTTTCCAATTGGTTACAGCAAAGGGCATAATCATAATCAAGATATTTTTTTAGTGGTATATATGCAAACTAGGAATAAAGCTATATTGGATTTAGTCCTATCAAACAATACAGAAATTATATCACACGTAGAAGTCAAAGAAGATTTGGGTTACAGTGATCATAACATGGTCACTTTAGAAATCACTTTCCATATGCAGTATTATAAGGGTTCAACTAAGACTTTTAATTTTAATAAAGTAAAACTCAATGATTTAAGGAAATAGTTAAATAGCATAAATTGGGACAAATCATTCTCAAATAAAAACATAGAGGATAAATGAATAACATTTAAAACTTCGCTAAACAAATATTCACATAAACACATCCCACATGGTTATTAAAAGTAAAAGAAATAAATCAAAGCCAATGTGGTTAAAAAATAGTGTGTTAAGAGAAATTAGGAAACAATGTAGGGCATTTAAACTATTCAAAGAAAATAGTACAGTCTCAACATTCCATATATATAAGGAATGTAACAAAGCATGCAAAAAAACAAAGGGATAAATAGGGATAACGCTGAGGTACTAAACCAGTTCTTTTCTTCAGTATATACAAGAGAGGAACCGATGTGAGATACATTGAAACAAAATGGAACAGTGGTTCTCAACCCAAGTGACCTCAAGGCCTGGTAAATTTTAGTCGGATGTGTTTAGGACAAAGTAGTTATGTGGATAGAAAACCCACTGACATTAAAGACAATATATATTTCCTTCCTCCACTGAAGCAATGCAATGGGTTAATAGCTTGTGATATAATGGTGATGTGTTTTCAATTCTATAGGTTTTTCTCACGCTTTACCTATGGATTTAACTATATAATCTTCTAACCTTATTTTATATTGGGATCCTTTAGAGAGAATTGATAAGCCTAGACAGGGTTGCCCCTTTTATCCAGTTCTTAAATGTCAGTAGCATGCCCTATACATGTAGTTTCCAACCTAGTAGGCAATGCAGGGTTAATTTGTATATATTAACTTGTATATATTTATTAATATTTATTAAACATCAGGCTACAATGTCAATACATTGGGGCATATGTATCAAGCTCCCATTGGAGCTTGATGCCCCGTGTTTCTGGCGAGCCTGCAGGCTCGCCAGAAACAGTAGTTATGAAGCAGCGGTCACAAAGACCGCTGCTCCATAACCTGTACGCCTGCTCTGAACAGGCGCATATACATCGCCGGAAATCAACCCAATCGAGTACGATCGGGTTGATTGACACCCCCCTGCTGGCGGCCAATTGGCCGCGAGTCTGCAGTGGGCGGCGTTGCACCAGCAGCTCTTGTTAGCTGCTGGTGCAATGCTGAATACGGAAGCATATTACTCGCCGTATTCAGCGAGGTCTGGCGGACCTGATCCGCAGTGCCGGATCAAGTCTGCCAGACCTTGATAACTAGAGGCCAGTGTGTTAGAATGAGCTATGACTGCTTTTATACACACTATGTTCTTGTGTTTTACCACACTGGATGATGATTTTTAACATTGGGTGCATTGAATGTTATTGTTTACATAAGCCAGTAACTATGACAACAAGTATATATATATATATATATATATATATATATATATATATATATACAAATATTCAGTGGGGGAGGAAAATATATACTTTCATATGTGTCAGTGGGTTCATTTTGTCAGTGAGCTGGTATCACTTACTTACCTGCGATGTCTAGGTCCACTACCGTTTGCTCCTTGTCCCACCTTGTCCTCTTTTTGTCCAACTTTTGCTACATGTGCACACGCACATGTGTAATGGCACTCTGCCATGCCTGCCTAGTATTCCTTATGTTTGGAGTGGTGGGCCTATCACAGTGTGCAGCAGGGGCATGTCAGGTCACAGCCCACCAGCAGGGCCGTCATGGCCCGGTACTGGGCCACAGCCCAGCTGTTGAGAAACTAGTGACTAGAACAAACAAGCCCATACCAATAACTGGGTTATCTCTGGACGGTATTAGGAAAAAAATGCATAATATTAAGGTAAATAAAACTCCAGGTCCAGATGTATTACAACCAAGGGTTTTAAGGGAACTTAGCACTGTTATAGCCAAACCTCTACTGTTAATTTTACAAGACTCATCCTTAGGCCTAGTACCCCAGGACTGACAAAAAGCTGATGTGGTGCCACTATTTAAAAATAGAAGCAGGGCTGATCCAGGAAACTATAGACCATTTAGTCTGACATTGATAGTGGGAAAGATACTTGAAGGTATTATAAGGGATAATATTGATGAATATATTTGTGTAAACAAAATTATGAGTTTAAATCAGCATGGTTTTGTGAGAAATAGAACATGTAAAACTAATATAATTAGATTATATGAGGAAGTAAGACATATATAGAATAAGGGCAATCAGTTGATGTGATATACTTGGAATTTGCAAAGACTTTTGATACAGTGCCACATGAGAGATTAATGTACAAAATTAAGGGACTGGGAATAGCTGAAAATGTTAGCTTATGGATAAATAACTGGATAAAAGACAGGGAGCAACGATTAGTACTGTAGGTAATCAGTGGAGTCCAGTAGCAGACCTACTCAACAGAGGGCCCTGGTGCATAAACATTTTTGCCCCCTAAAGGTATCTAGTAGTAAGCAATAGCAACATACTGTATATATGCTACTCTATATAATTATTCTGGGGATAAACAACTTGCCCGAACTTATAAAAGGCTCCCTTGCTTTAGGATTGTACACATTCTGCACATGTGTATGTATAGACTGGTTGCTATGAGCCCCCAGCACTTGGGCCCGGGTGCCCTGTACTTGCTGCACCAATGGTAGTTACACCCCTGGTGGAGTCCCCCAGGGATCAGTACTGGGCACTATTCTTGTTAATATTTTTAATAATGACTTGGCACATGGATTAAATAGCAATATCTCTATTTTTGCAGATGATACAAAGTTGTGTAAGGTTATTAGGTCAGTGCAGGATGAAATTGCTATACTTCAAGGGGATTTACAAAAATTGCAATAATGGGCTGGTAAATGGAAAACGAGATTTAAACTGATGGTAAATTTCAGACTTTAAGAATGTTGTAATAAAAATATATTAGTGTATAAGGAAAAGTGTATGTGTATATATATATATATACATATACAGTATATACTATATATATATATATATATATATATATATATATATATATATATATAATAAAAGATTTATAATCCTGCTTGGTATTTTCTGTTCCTCTGCCCCCTTCATTTCCTCTTTTGGCTTGGCTGTAACATAAAGAGCAGTCCCACCCACTCCCTACGTAGGCTTCCAAAGGGCTAAACTTCAGCAGCATCATATGACACACACACACTGATTGGATGTTCATTGAAATTGTCATAAAAAAAGAGTTAATCCCAGTGGGATTATACGCATTACTATAGACACGGATTTAACTCTTTTCACTGACAGATTAAAAAAATAATAATTTAAAAAAAGGTACACATATACTTTGTAAATGGCAAATATTACACATATGACATTCGATTAGCTAAAATTTCCCATCACTTCAATACTGGTAAAGGTAAGGTCCTTCATTTTGGAAGTTAAACATAGGCAGGTATCCTATTATTTAAATGGGACTAGAATTAGCAAAACAGAAAGAAGGGGATTTGAGTGTATTTATAGACAATAAGCTAAAATGGGTGCACCATGCAGGGCAGTGGCTTCTAAGGCGAATAAGGCACTAGTATGTCATAAAAAACACATTGATATCACTAATTAAATCCCTGGTAAGACCTGACCGAGTATGGAGTGCAGTTCTATGGACCAATCTGCAGAGTTAGAAAAAGTTCAGAGAATGGCCACAAAACTAAGGCGAATGGAGAATTTAAAGTGCCAGTAAAAATATATTAATATGGTAACATAAACTTTTTTTCAAACATTAAATGCATATTGAATATGTCTAATTAATTTAAAAAAACAAATAAAAAACTTTTGGCTAGATTACAAGTATTGCGGTACGGCTTTAAAAGCTGAAAAATGGCCATTCCAACGTAATGGCAAGGATTGCATGTTACGAGTCATGTCGGTATAAATATGCTGCAAGCATTTTAGCCTGTAACGCAACGTCCATTCCGCACTCAAAAAATGACGTTTTTGTGTGGGATTTTCATAGAGCCGGTATTATAGGTTGTGCGTTCAGGCTAAAATGCTTGCATTACAGCCTATACCGACACGATCCATACCGCCATCTGAGAGCAGTAGTTACAAAGTACACTTACACCCATAAACTACCTATTAACCCCTAAACTGCCGCCCTCCCGCATCGCAAACACTATATTACATTTATTAACCCCTAATCTGCCGCCCACCCACATTGCGACTATTAAATAAAGTTATTATTATTATAATTATTATCAGGTATTTGTAGAGCGCCAACAGATTCTGCAGCGCTGTAAACATAGTCGGTGTACAGGATAGCTTTTGTAGGGGTCAAGTGGGTAGAAGGCCCTGCCGAGAGTTTCACTGTTGTAGTCAGCTCTTATGAAGCAATCTGTAAACAGCTGGGCCCATAGGCTTACATTCTAAGGGGTTCAAGGGGAAAGCAATGGCGTTAGGAAAGGTTAGTGTTGGTTGTATGCATCCCTGAATAGTAGAGTTTTTAGGGAGTGCTTGAAGCTGTTAAAACTAGGGGAGAGACTTAAGGAGCAAGGCAGGGAATTCCACAAGATGGGGGGCAGTCTGGAGAAGTCCTGTAAACGTGAATGTGAGGAATTAACAAGAGAGGAGGAGATCCTGAGCTGATCGAAGGGGACGGAAGGGAGAGTATCTAGAGACAAGTTCTGAGATGTAGGGGGGAGCAGTGCAGTTGAGAGCTTTATATGTCAGGGTGAGGATTTTATGTTTAATCCTAGAGGCAAGAGGAAGCCAGTGAAGGGATTGGCAGAGAGGTGCAGCAGATGAAGAGCGACGAGTAAGGAAGATGAGCCTGGCAGAGGCATTCATAATGGAATGTAAAGGAGCTATACGGCAGCTAGGTAGACCAGAGAGGACGGAATTGCAGTAGTCGAGGCGGGAAAGGATGAGAGAGTGGATTAAAATCTTGGTTGTATCTTGTGTAAGGAAATGTCTAATTTTAGCAATGTTTTTAAGGTGGAAGCGGCAGGCTTTAGCCAAGGACTGAATGTGAGGAGTGAAGGAAAGATCTGAGTCAAGTGTGACCCCAAGACATCGGGCGTGCGGGGTAGGGGTAATGATGGAATTATCAACAGTTATAGAAATTTTGGGGGTGGAGACATTGGAAGAAGGGGGGAAAATAAGGAGTTCAGTTTTGGAGAGATTTAGCTTAAGGTAGCGAGAGGGCATCCAAGATGAGATGTGAGAAAGACAGTTAGTGACACGGGTTAGTAAGGAAGGAGGTAGGTCTGGTGCAGAGAGGTAGATTTTGGTGTCATCGGCATACAAATGGTATTGAAACCCATGGGACTTTGTTAAGGAACCTAGTGACGACGTGTAGATTGAAAAGAGAAGGGGACCAAGGACAGAGCCTTGAGGTACCCCAACAGAAAGTGGTAATGGGCCAGAGGATGCTCCGGAGAAGGCTACACTAAATGTACGGTTAGTCAGATAGGAAAAGAACCACGAGAGAGCTGTGTCACAGATGCCGAAGGATTGGAGTGTTTGGAGCAGAAGAGGGTGGTCAACAGTGTCAAAGGCTGCAGACAGGTCAAGGAGGATAAGAAGAGAGAAGTGGCCTTTGGATTTTGCTGTAAGTAGGTCATTGGTAACCTTGACAATTGCTGTCTCTGTAGAGTGATGGGAACGAAATCCAGATTGCAGTGGGTCAAGAAGAGAGTTTAGTGTAAGGAAATGGGATAGACGTGCGTAAACTAGCTTTTCGAGGAGCTTTGAGGCAAGAGGGAGTAGGGAAATAGGGCGGTAATTGGAAGGGGAGGTTGGATCGAGGAAAGGTTTTTTGAGGATAGGTGTGACCAGTGCATGTTTTAGAGATGAGGGAAATATACCAGTGCTGAGGGAGAGGTTGAAAATGTGTGTGAGTATGGGGGTGAGGGTAGAAGAGAGGGAGGGGAGTAGCTGTGAGGGGATGGGGTCGAGGGGACAGGTATTAACCCCTTACTTGCTGCCTACCCACATTGCAACACTATAATAATGCTATTAACCCCTAATCCGCTGCTCCCCAACATCGCTGACACTATAATAAAGCTATTAACCCCTATTCCGTCGCTCCCCGACATCGCTAACACTATAATAAAGTAATTAACCCCTAAAACTCCGGCCTCCCACATCGCAGCCACTAAATAAACCTATTAACCCCTAAACCTCCGCCCCACCATTGCCGCTACTAAATAAAACTATTAACCCCTAAACTGCCAGCCCCCCCACATTTCAAAACACTAAATTAAACTATTAACCCCTAAACCTAACACCCCCTAACTTTAAATTAAAATTACAATATAACTATTTTAAAATAAATAAATAAAAACTTACCTGTGAAACAAAAAAAAACTAAAATTAAACTATAAATGTTCCTTACATTACTATTCTAATAAAATACTACCAATTATAAAATCTAAATTACAAATTTAAAAAAACCTAACACTACGAAAAATAAAAAATCTAAAATTACAAAAAATAATAAACATTAAATTACAAAAATTAAACAACACAAAGATAAAATAATAAACAAATTATCAAAAATAAAAACAATTACACCTAATCTAATAGCCCTATAAAAATAACCCTCCCCCAAAATAAAAACACCCCCAAGCCTACAATGAACTACCAATAGCCCTTAAAAGGACCCTTTGTAGGGCATTGCCCTAAGTTAAACAGCTCTTTTACCTGTAAAAAAAAATACAAAGTCCCCCCAACAGTAAAACCCACCACCCAACCAACCCCCCAAAATAAAAAACCTAACTCTAAAAAAAACCTAAGCTACCCATTGCCCCTAAAGGGGCATTCGTATGTCTTGGGCTTTCGTAAAAGAGCTCAATGCCCTTTTAAGGGCAGTGAAAAAGAACTGAATGCCATTTTAAGGGCTGGGGCAATGGGTAGCTTAGGTTTTTTTAGAGTTAGTTTTTTTTTATTTTGGGGGGTTGGTTGGGTGGTGTGTTTTACTGTTGGGGGGACTTTGTATTTTTTTACAGGTAAAAGAGCTATTTAACTTAGGGCAATGCCCTACAAAGGGCCCTTTTAAGGGCTATTGGTAATTTATTGTAGGCTAGGGGTGTTTTTATTTTGGGGGGGTATTTTTATAGGGTTATTAGAGTAGGTGTAATTGTTTTTATTTTTGACTAGTTAATAACCCTGCCCAGAGGGCAATCTATGTATTAAAAATGCAACCCCCCAAGCTACAAAAAATAAAAACGTAAAAATACAGAAAAAATAAACAAAGCTATCCAAAATAATAAAATGAAACCTAAACTAATACCCCTATAAAAATAAAAAATATCCCCCAAAATAAAAACACCCCCTAATCTAAGAATAAACTACCAATAGCCCTTAAAAGGTCTTTTTGTAGGGCATTGCCCTAAAGAAATCTGCTCTTTTACATTTAAAATAAACAAAGTCCCCCCTAACAGTAAAACCCCCAACCCACCAAACCCCCCCAATAAAAAAAACCCTAACAATAATAAACCTAAATTACCTTTTACCCCATAAAGGGGCATTTGTATGGGCATTGCCCTTAAAAGGGCATTCAGCTCTTTTTCACTGCCCTTAAAAGGGCATTCAGCTCTTTTGCAAATTGCCCAATAAACCGGCAGGGGCGGCGGTCCTCGGCAGTGGCGGTGGTCCTCAACAGCATAGAAGCTCCTCTTCATCCGATGTCCGTCATATACTGAATATTGAATGCAAGATACCAAAATACTATGAGAGCTACTGAAATCTTATTGGCTGATTTGAACAGCCAATAGGATTTCAGTAGCTCTAATCATTTTGGCTGTTTTGAAAAATTCAGCCAATAGGAATGCAAGGTACCCCAAATTGATTGCGGTACCTTGAATTCAATATTCAGTATACGACTAACATCAGATGAAGAGGAGCCTCCATGCCGCCGAGGAGCACCGCCACTGCCGAGGACCTTCGATGCCGCCACAGATGACCACTGCCGAGGATCACCACATATGGGAAGACCGCTCCGGACTTCTGCTCCGTGCCACAATTGCTGTGGATGAAGATGAAGGACCCGCCTGGAAGAAGACCTTCTCCACCAGACTTCTAAAACCGTGAGTACCTATTTGGGGCTTTAGTGTTAGGGTTTTTTTTTATTTTTGTTTTTTTAGTTTAGGGTTTATTGGACAATTTGAAAAAGAGCTGAATGCCCTTTTAAGGTGAGTGAAAAAGAGCTGAATGCACTTTTAAGGGCAATGCCCATACAAATGCCCCTTTAGGGGCAATAGGTAGTTTAGGTTTATTAGTGTTAGGTTTTTCTTATTTTGGGGGATTTGGTGGGTGGGGGGTTTTACTGTTAGGGGGAACTTTGTTAATTTTTAATGTAAAAGAGCTGATTTATTTAGGGCAATACCCTACAAAAAGCCCTTTTAAGGGCTATTGGTAGTTTATTCTTAGATTAGGGAGTGTTTTTTATTTTGGGGGGCTCTTTTATTTTCATAGGGATTAGGTTTAATTTTTTTATTTTGGATAGTGTTGTGTATTATTTTTTGTAATGTTAGCCTTTTTTATTTTCTGTAATTTTAGATTAATGTAATGTAATTTTTTTATTTTAATTGTAATGTCGTAATTAAGGGGTTAAATTAGGGGGTGTTAGGTTAGGGGGCTTACTCATTAAATTAATTTTTTTTTGGCGGTTTAAGAGTTAATAGGTAAATTAGGTTTAATGTGTTGTGGGGGGTTGGCGGATTAGGGGTTAATAGATGTATTAGGTAGTTTGCGATGTTGTGGTTGGCGGATTTAGGGGTTAAACATTGTATTGGGTATTTTTTTTTCTTAATACTTTGTGCGGGCGGTAAGTTTATTTTTTTCTTAATAGTTCGTACGGGCAGTTTTTTTTTTTAAATACTTAGTATTTTTTTATTACTTATTGTGGACGGTCGTTTTTTTTTTTAATACTTATTGTGTGATGTTATTTTTTTTGCAATGCTCCATTTGCCTTTGCTGCTTCCCGGTGGATTCCGAAAATGGCAGGGTGGTGAAAGAATCCACCTGTTCGGTTTTTTTCTATTACTTATTGCGTGCGGTTAATTTTTTTTGTAATGTTCTGTTTGCCTTCGCTGCTGCATGCAGATTCTGTTGACGGCCTCGCACTTGTCAGGATATCTGTGAGTATTATTAAATAATATATATATATGTAATTAAATGTATCTACACATAGATTTATGATAAGACCAAAAACTCATTTTATTTGTGAAACTGTTTGTTAAACAACCCCCTCTCGTTCTGAAGCACAGATTTCACAAACAAAGGAATTGCTTTCAAAAGTTTCCTGCCTAAGGTGTGAAGTTAAAGTTCCTATCAGATCACAAGCCAGAATGTCCCAATTATCCATTTCAAAGAAGGCCTGTGTAAAAAACATGTGTTCCTTGAAAACATAGAAATCTTAAGGATTCGAAGTTTGGACAAATCATATATATAGTTTTCAAACATGAAATATGTGCCTCAGACAATTAAATAATTGGTACGAATAAATGGATATGAAATTGTCGGTTTGTATAATATTAAATGTAAATGTCTGCTGTATGGAACAATAACTGCATTGGCATATATAAATATTACCCATTTATTTCAAGATAAACACATTTTTCTTTATTTTCCAGAAATCTAAATAAAAATTACAAGAAAAAACTGATGTAAAGATGAGATTTCTAAATAAGATGCCATAAGTTGACATATAGATCTTGGGCCCATGTTTTAAACATGGTTGAGACATGTATTAATAAATAACTATAATAATCATGTATATCTATGATATAAGATGCGACTTGGAAATTAAATATGTGCCAGTATAGCAAATGAGCTGATATACAGAATAAGTCAGATTAGACATATATATTTCATTGATTGATACTACTAGTCCCTAAAAAAATGCAATTTTTAAGGCAGTTTATAAAATATGATAAATAAAATACTCATGTATATTATATTAAAATTGTAAGTGATGGATACTGGAAATTAAAGTATTTGATAAACATTTTTTTATATATAGTTAAACTGCAGCAATATTTGATGGTAAAACTCCATTTCTGGGTGTCTGCTGCCACCTATAGATCAGAGATGGTATCGCAGCCAAAAGATAAATGGCTACTCAGGGAGGCGTCTCCCAAATAACCAAGAGATGTTCAGCTCAATTGGCCTATCCAATGATTAGAATAAAAAGGAGTGGGGTATATCAGGTGATATAACCCCATGCAAGAGAGAAAAAAGGGGTTGGTCTTTGCTGCTGATTTTTTGACTGACAAACTGTTGCCTTGGAATCCAGTCTCTCTAATTTTCATCCATCTTACAAAAATTACGTCTTTTAATTTATGAGGTGAAATTGGACTTATTGGAGAAACAAAGGCCTAGATTTGGAGTTCGGCGTTAGCCGTGAAAACCAGCGTTAGAGGCTCCTAACGCGGGTTTCTTACGCACTCCGGTATTTCGAGTTTATTTACCGCCACTCAAAAAACACCTAACGCTCATATTTCTACCGCCACCTCAGACCCAGTAGTAAACATATACCGACAAAATTAAATTCCACTAATCAAATTAAAAATATTACACAAACTACACTTACACTCATACAAACACGACACTATATTTATTTTTCATATTTAATATTTTTTCTGCAAAATACAAAGGATTAAAGTTGCGAGATCTCGGGTGTTTGAAAAAAATCAACACAAATCCATTTTCCCATTGACTTACATGGACATACGGGAAAAGACCCTCATATACCTACATCTAACTAATAACATTATCACAAACATACACTCATCGATGCATACAAACAATATACACCACATGACATACACAAAATATTTATTTATTACAAAAAGAACACAATTTAGTTACTTTTTCACACAAGCTCATGACGTCACTCACTTTACGAGGAAAACCAGTCTTAGAAAAAAAAATTAGAAATCTTTAGAGCCTCCATTGACTTCTATTGGGAAGACGTGCTCGTGCACGCGAAACCCTCATTTCCCTAACGCACGCAAATAGCGTAGACTGAAAAACTCCAAATACCAGCGCTAGAAAAGACATGATTTCATGCGTTAGACCCAGCTATGATAAATAGATTAAGAAATGACTATTTCCCTATGGTGGACTTATGGTTTTTAATTATTGAATATTCACAACACCATAAAATTGTTTCACACTTTTAGATTACATCAACTACAAATCCACATCACTAGTAACACATTATTATTTCAATAAAATTACATTTAAAATTAAAATAAAATTCACTAAACATTTCTGGATTCACAAACAGTACACAATGGGAAACACCTCTCATTTACCTTTATTATTGCATTTATGTTATTCAACTCATATGCTTGCAGCAACTGCATATCTACATAGGCTTAACACATGATCACTCATGGATGCACATATATTACTTTTAACATTCACTCATACATGTGCATTCAAATGATGGGGGAAAAACACATTACATTCTCTACAGGAATCACAAAACACAACATATGGATTTGACTGTACTTTTAACATCATGATTCCATCACAATAAACCATTAGGAATTACCTACAACAAAAACATCATTACACCAGATTACAGATGTCACTTTATGGGAAGGAACAACAATGCCAGACCGCTATATAGAAGTCAGCATATGTGGGACACAATCACAATATATACGTACATGTACATAACACGCATCACCCATCACGCAACCACAAAGCACACATTTAGATTTTATTCAGCACACAATAACAATGTAGCACAATACAACAACACAATGAGGATTTAAGAACTACATAGGCAGGTTAAGAATATCATGACGTCATTAGAAGATTCAACCATACACATCACAGATTCACCACTGTACCGCCCCTTTAGGAACTTTAACACTCAATACTACAATACAACATATACGTAAACCACACTTTTGAACAGCATTATTATGGAGATTTCAATGGGACAATTAAGAAATATTGTCAGATCGCAAATCAATTATATATATAATACTACAGATGGCAGCCGGAAGTTATTCAGTATTAGTGCAATTTTTATGGGACGCATACAATATTGTCAGATCTAAAATCACTTATATATACAATACTACAGATGGCAGACGGGAAGTTCGGAATTATTATTGCGATTTGAAAGGGACGCGTACAATATTGACAGCTCGGCAATCACTTATATATACAATACTACAGATGGCAGACGGGAAGTTCTGAATTATTATTGCGTTTTGAAAGGGACGCATACAATATTGTCAGATCTAAAATCACTTATATATATAAAACTACAGATGACAGCCGGAAGTTATTCAGTATTATTGCGATTTGAAAGGGACGCATACAATATTGACTGCTCGGCAATCACTTATATATACAATACTACAGATGACAGCCGGAAGTTATTCAGTATTAGTGCGATTTGAAAGGGACGCATACAATATTGACAGCTCGGCAATCACTTATATATACAATACTACAGATGACAGCCGGAAGTTATTCAGTATTAGTGCCATTTGAAAGGGACGCATACAATATTGACAGCTCGGCAATCACTTATATATACAATACTACAGATGACAGCCGGAAGTTCGGAATTATTATTGCGATTTGAAAGGGACGCATACAATATTGACATCTCGGCAATCACTTATATATACAATACTACAGATGACAGCCGGAAGTTATTCAGTATTAGTGCGATTTTAAAGGGACGCATACAATATTGACATCTCGGCAATCACTTATATATACAATACTACAGATGGCATACGGGAAGTTCTTAATTATTATTGCGATTTTAAAGGGACTCATACAATATTCACATCTCGGCAATCACTTATATATACAATACTACAGATGGCAGACGGGAAGTTCGGAATTATTATTGCGATTTGAAAGGGACGCGTACAATATTGACTGCTCGGCAATCACTCATATATATACAATCCTACAGATGGCAGATGTTACTTTATCGTTTACAAACAATATTGCAGCAACATTGATCGATCACATTCGATGCACATTATACACAACTATGCACTTTCATTCATGTTAGCCTGGACGTGTGCTTGTTACTATAAGATCGCGTTTAAGAAATATTGATTACGCATATGAACAAACATTACAAACATGCACTGTATGTGTGATATTTGACACTTTCACATTGAGATTCATTGGGGGAAAACAACATTTCAGCAAACAACAAAAAAACGCCCACTGTGAAAGCATTCGCGCCGCTCACATACAAACAGGTGAATACAATCAGCAATCATTACAAACTCACTACCATTGGACTAATCGTACTATAAATCCCCCAAACAACATGGCCAAAGCATCACTTGTGATCCACATCAGATCAAGTGCTTACCTTGTTACGCTGTTTTGAAAGATGGATGACGATGACATGGTAGACACTGCTGGTGCTGCTATTGGCGAACTAGCTGTTGGTCGAATCAGGCAGCCTCGGCGGCTCAGACCGAGACGAAGGGGTCGTCTGGTTCGAGGTCCTCCTGTCTACAGGGTGAGACCCACCTTGGAAAACATGAGCAACTTTGAGGTTTTTGATAAGTATCGGCTCGATCGCGAACAGCTCATTGGCCTTTACGAGCTTCTTAAACCTCATTTGGAGCCACGTATACAAATAAGGACTGCTGTTCCCCCCATGAGTAAGATGCTAAGCTGTCTATATGTCCTGGCCTCCGGGAGTTTTCAATCCGGAGAACTGTACATGCATGGCCTGGCTCAAGGTACATTCTCTGTGGTGTTTGATAACTTTCTGGACGCCATGGTACGTATCAGTAAGCAATACATAGGATTCCCACAGAATGATGGTGATTGGAGGCGCCTGAAGCGGGAATTCTTTGATATTGCTCAATTGCCCAATGTCTTGGGAGCCATAGATTGTACCCACATTGCGCTGCGTGCTCCAATTGATGACTTGCCCTTCAGAAATCGCAAACATTTTCATAGCCTCAACGTGCAGTATGTTTGTGACGCACGGATAAGGATTATGCATGTGTATGCAAATTTTGGAGGGGCTTGTCATGATGCCCGCATCCTCTCTCTGTCGTCCCTGTGGAGACAGTTTGAGGAAAGACAAATGCCCCCTGGTTATCTCGTTGGTGAGTATTTGTGCACAACATGGTTAATTAGTTTGACAATTGCCCCTGTAGTTTGTAAATGTTAGCGTCATGTTCAGCTATAGGATGCAATTTAACCATTTGTTATTTACCGATGCTAATGTTTACTTTTATTTAAATGCAGATATGTAGCATGTCTTACCTTAAGTGCTCAGATAGAGAATGCAATGTAACCATGTAGTTAGCATTTTACACAAGGTTTGTTTTATGAGAAATACGCATATGTAGCATGTCTTAGCTGAAATGGGAAGATATTATCTCATGCAATTTAACCCTGTCATTGTCTCTTTCCGCTAATGTCTAGTTTTATTTAAATGCAGATATGTAGCATGTCTTACCTTAAGTGCTCAGATAGAGAATGCAATGTAACCATGTAGTTAGCATTTTACACAAGGTTTGTTTTATGAGAAATACGCATATGTAGCATGTCTTAGCTGAAATGGGAAGATATTATCTCATGCAATTTAACCCTGTCATTGTCTCTTTCCGCTAATGTCTAGTTTTATTTAAATGCAGATATGTAGCATGTCTTACCTTAAGTGCTCAGATAGAGAATGCAATGTAACCATGTAGTTAGCATTTTACACAAGGTTTGTTTTATGAGAAATACGCATATGTAGCATGTCTTAGCTGAAATGGGAAGATATTATCTCATGCAATTTAACCCTGTCATTGTCTCTTTCCGCTAATGTCTAGTTTTATTTAAATGCAGATATGTAGCATGTCTTACCTTAAGTGCTCAGATAGAGAATGCAATGTAACCATGTAGTTAGCATTTTACACAAGGTTTGTTTTATGAGAAATACGCATATGTAGCATGTCTTAGCTGAAATGGGAAGATACAGAATAATATAGAAAGTTATTTTTTGGATGTTTCTGACAACTTTTAATATGGATTATCGTGTACAAAAAAATATTTATAAAAGAATATACTAGTTTAAGGATTCTGTTTGAATTATGTTCTGTTCAAAATTTATAGGTGATTCTGGGTACATGAGCCGGCCTTGGCTCATTACCCCCTTGCGTAGCCCGACTGATGTGTCTGAGGAGCGCTACAATAGGGCTCATAAGAGAACCAGGGCGGTGGTTGAAAGGATGTTCGGGCTCCTGAAGATGAGATTCAGGTGCCTGGACCGTTCTGGAGGAGCACTCCAGTACAACCCAAAGAAGGTGGCTAAGATCGTTGTAGCCTGTAGCGTCCTGCATAATATTGCACAGCGGGCTGGGATGCTGCAGGCTGTCCCGGTGGACAGAGACCTCCTCAGAGATGAGGAGGATGATCCTGTTCTAGAGGGGGAATTCCAGGACGAGGGACTTGATGTCAGAGCAGACGTCATCAACCGCCACTTTAGACGGTAAAGAATAGAAGTTAGACTGGAGTATTTTCAATAGATGTGAACTCTAGGGAAATGACAAGTAGAGAATTGTGCAAACATGTTAGGATTGATCAAATGTTAGAATAATTGTTTAATTTATTCATATAGGTGATGCTCTGGGCATTGGGTCCTATAGCGAGTCTTTGCCACCTGGTTTTTAAAGAGGACATCAGATGGTAAGTAGAAATGTATGGACTGTTGCTGGCATGAATTGTACACAAATACATCATATGGCATACATTTTAAAAAATATAATTTTGTTTACACATTACTTAAAATGTACATAATCAGAAAGGGATACTCTAGAATGACTATGGTTCAATGTCACACAGAGGTTTGTTCTGCTCAATATGACTCATCTTCACACTTGATAGAAAATAACACAGGTTCATACACAGGCTTAGTAAGCTAGTGACATAAATTTATTATGAAATGGGGGGTGGGAGAGGGGTACAGAACTGATTCACACACTTGTATGAATTTTTTTGAAAATATTTCTTACATTAGGGAGATGACTTAATCTAAAGACTGAAAGGGAACAATTTGAAGCCTGACAGTGAAGATTGCCCAGACTGACAGTGGGGAAAAAGCCAAGATTGAAATTGAAGTATACCAATGGGATCATGTCTGGCATTATCTTTCAATTCTGCTGACCTTGAAAACCATACAAAGACATGTTCACATGGTAAGTGCAAACTATTTGATAGAATAAAGCTGTGGAGACATCCTATTGGAGACACTTAGATGATTTTCTATTTTGTAGATGGTATTTCCCAGTCCTCTATTTAATGAACTGATGAATAAGACACCTATTGAAGATCAACTGTTTACCCCTGAATTGACTTTCAAAGACCATGCATTGTCCAGGTTGGTGTACCAATGCATGCTAGTGAAGACTGTTGAATATTAGTAGCTTACATACATTAGTCATATTTAGTTCAAAATTATATATTTAGGGATCACAATCAGACACTTAGATGATTGTACTTTTTTAGATGGTATTTCCCAGTCCTCTATTTAATGAACTGATGAATAAGACACCTATTGAAGATCAACTGTTTACCCCTGAATTGACTTTCAAAGACCATGCATTGTCCAGGTTGATGTACCAATGCATGCTAGTGAAGACTGTTGAATATTAGTAGCTTACATACATTAGTCATATTTAGTTCAAAATTATATATTTAGGGATCACAATCAGACACTTAGATGATTGTACTTTTTTAGATGGTATTTCCCAGTCCTCTATTTAATGAACTGATGAATAAGACACCTATTGAAGATCAACTGTTTACCCCTGAATTGACTTTCAAAGACCATGCATTATCCAGGTTGGTGCATGCTAGTTAAGAATCACATGAAGAATGTTGATTATTGTTAGCTTACATACATTAGTCATACTTATTTCATCATTAGATATTTAGGGATCACAATCCGAAAAAGGAATACATATTATAGTTGATATAGAGGTATTTGAATGGACATGAAATATAACATTTATGTTCAGCATACATATATTGTTGAAATTTGATATACATTATTATGTATAATTTGAATTTTGGATATTTAAATAGAATTTTGAATCAACAATATAATGGTGTATGTATTTCATTTCTTTTAAATCAATTTAATAATTATCTTTAAAAAATGTTGATCAAAGTTAGAGCATAGACACCATATGATTTTAAATGTATTTTATGAATATTTGACAACGTGTGTATTAACTTTGTTCCATTTTTATTATTTGTCATTTCAGATTGGCATCTGATGACTTCCAGGAATATTTTATTTTTTTCTATAAAATTTAATTTTACATGTTAATACTGAACATTTTATTATTAAATACATTCTTTTGAACAGATTCTACTAAATATCAATATAATCTGTAAATAAATAAAACTTGGACTCCCATGACTGGTAGTTGGCTATTTGACAAGCACATGCATAAGATCAAATAATGCATTAATATTAGAAAATCAAATGCTTCCGAGAATATTAAATTAAAATATCTTTTATAACATTAATTGGGGAGTGAGATTCTTCAATGCTTTTCTTTTGAAAATGTAGATATTAAAATTATTTTGGATATGTAGTCAAAAAATTTTTATTTTAACTTTTAAGAAGGTGAAGTGGTTCAATTACATGAAAGTGACAGTGTTGTTGAATGTAAAAATAATTGTATAAGATCTTGTATCTTCCTTAGGTATCTCAAAACATTATTTGAAAAATTCTTTGAATTATTACATTTATAAATGGTAGGTCATTTAACTTGATATTTTTCCAAAGCTAGTTATTGGATGCCAGGTTAATCTATGTAATTTTCTAGTGGAGTCATTTAACTATACTTAGTAATATTATGTATTTATTACAATCTTACCTCTTGGGTTAGACATCAAATATCTATATAGAATGTAAATTCCCCTTTTGTTTATTTTGTCAATGTTAAATCAAAATACAAAATGTTTGGGTCCTTAAAGGGACATTCACAAAGTATATTGTGTATAGATTTTTAAAAATATCATACAAGAATTTCAACATATTTAGAAAGTACTATAGAATTACATTCAGTCTTTAAATATACTTGTTAAAAAAAACATCAATGCACATATCTTAGTCAATTACATAAGGCATCTATATGCAAACAACAATCAGCATCAAAATAGCCTATGTAGAGATGTATTTAATCCAAGAATATATATATATAATTACAATATAATGATTGAATAACAAAACATATTAAGTTGGTCAAATATAAGAATATTATACAAAATGCATACATAACATATAGCTTAATGTCCCTCTAAGCTGAAGGCTCAAAAATACCTCCTTTAATAAATATATTTCAGTCAGTGTGTAAAACAATCTAGAAGTTAATCTAAATTTGCTTTACTCATATGTTAGACTAATTTAGCAAAAGGAAGGTGCCTAGGTTTATGATATTTTAAGCATTATTGAGAAAATTTTATTTAAAGGGACATGAACTAAAAATATACGTAAAGGTAGACAGTAAAATAAATAATGATTTATACATTCTGAATGAGTATACTATTTTAATCAACTTTAAAACTTGTCTCATATTATGAATGCTCATTGTGATGTTGCTATCATTACTTTAAAAATAAGGCAGTAAATAGCTAATTTATTTGCTTCAGTACTCTGGACAGAACTTGATTGTTTGGAATAATTGATACAACAATCGTCAAGGACAACCCAGGTTTTTATTAAACAATTGTCCGTAATATAAAATATCATTATTGAATTGCAAAGAAACATAACAAGATAACTGTTAACATTTGATAATCTGATTAAATAATAAAGTTGATTAACATTTCATGCTCAATCACCAATGCTAAAAATTTTTGGACAGTGTCCCTTTAAGAGATTTAAATAGTGTATTTAATTATCTTCCTATCTTGACATACTTTGCTTGAAAAGCATATCGAGATCGGCTCAGTAGATGAAGATTGGTGGATGCACAGAGATGCCTTATGTGATTGTCTCAACCATGTGCATTTAAATTTCTTCTGTTGAGGATATATAAATACTAAGAGAAAATGATTTACATTTTAAAGTCTAAACAATCTTCTATCTCTACAGATCATTTGATACAATTGTTTGTTTTTAATGTCTCTTTAAAACTAAAGACGCCATTGCACAATAACATATATGAGCACTTCAGACAAATACAAGCTCGAGGTTTATTTGCTAATAACAAACCTGTAGTTTAACATTTATAAACAGATTATCCAAGTTACTGACATTCTAACCTGAATTTTAACATTAAGAAATATTGCGTGGGAAACGCATCTTGAAACACCAGATTAGCATCTTTAAACATTAGAGTCTAATGTCACGCAATAGCACACAATCAATGTGCATTATAAATACATTTAATAGAGCAATGTCAATACTTCACAATAAATTTATTTAAAGAACAATAAAGACATACAATATTAAATGTGTATTTGTATTAAAGAAACAGACCGTTATTAAACCGAGAAATGTCGACAACATTTAATAATGTGACAGTATTAGATTTTAAAGAGTATTTAATCATTAATATTTAACGGATCACGGATATTAAATCTGCGTCACACATATCCGCATGACAGGCCCATGAGTTACAAATAAGTCTACATGAAAAATGAAGTAACAGCACCACCAAGCGGTATGTGTAAGGAAGTTACTAAGATATGAAACATTAAGGAACGGCCAATCAGAGTTCATCACACAAACACAACTTGAGTCAGGATGGTCTCACAGACATTATAACAATATTTCAAACTTTTATCCAATCAGATGTACAGATAAATTGTCCCATGGTGCATCTCATGTTTACTTCACCATATAAAAGTCCATTACACGTTGGCATCTTTGTCAGTTCTCTAATGCCTGCAGGCAGTATATATTATATACATACATATATTATACAACCCAGCAGGCATGTCAGTTCCCAGGTTCACCAAGGAGGAGAGCGCTGCACTGGTCCACGCCGTCAAGGACTTTTATCCCCAGCTGTTTGGGAACAAGAGGAGCTCAACAGATGCGCCTGTTAAGAAGGCCCTCTGGGAGTCTATCACCAATGCGGTTAGATTGGTGTGTGACGTCCAGAGGACCCAGGATCAGATCATGAGGAGATTCGGAGATATGAGGTTGCGTTTATCGAAAAAAGTCAACCTCATAAGGGACTGGGTACAAGCCCGTAAAAGAGGGGGCCAAAGAAAGGCCCCGCGGAAACTGTACCTACTCCCTTATGAGGTGACTTTATGCGAGCTCCTCAATCTCCGGGTCCGCAAAAGATTTAGATCCTCGCCATCCTCGGCCTCCTCTTCTTCCCTCCCAGCTGCGGGATCTGAAAGTCCTGACGCGGGGGCCAGGGCAGATGCTTCTCCGTCCGGTGGCCTGGGAGGAGATAGAGAATCTGAACCAGGTAATTATCCAACTTCATATAATATATATATTTTTTTTTTAAATCAAAAAATGTGTATATAGTCAGATACTAAACCTATACAGATCTCACAACATACACTACATATGATGTTTAGATATCTGATTTTAGATTAGTGACACATGAAATAGGAATGATGTTTCTTGCGCTCTACAGAATATGCGTCACAGAGCGGAAATGTAATTTCTCATCCACGTTAACATGGGTTTGCGGAAAGTGGCATTGCTTTATACATGTTGTTCAAATGACGGATGCGTAATTCCGCTTGGAATCATTGCGCAATGATCGCGAAAATGGCATTTCTCATCCACGTTAACATGGCTTTGCTGTTAGTGGCATTGCTTTATACATGTTGTTCAAATGACGGATGCGTAATTCCGCTTGGAATCATTGCGCAATGATCGCGAAAATGGCATTTCTCATCCACGTTAACATGGCTTTGCTGTAAGTGGCATTGCTTTATACATGTTGTTCAAAATTAAATGTGAATTCTTAGATTAGTGAAGAATACAGTATTCTTATTTTCAATATTATAGCTAATAAAAAACGAAGAATACAAATAAATTATAACATATGGCCATCAATTGATGATTATGAAATAACAAGCAGATATTATTAACCCTTTAAGGACGCAGCTTTCAGTTTGCTCAATTGTTTTATGACGGAAACATTCCGTCATATGTCCTTAAGAGGTTAAAGATACAGTAAACAACACAACTGATTGAAAATAAGAGTCCAGGATATATTTATAATTAATTTAATTGAGGAAACAATTAACTCATGGGACTACCAAAGGATTAATATTTTTCAATTGATTTGTTAATAATGTAAAGTTTTTAAACATGGCATGATTAGTATTAATGATATGCAATCCTCATTTAATATATTACAGATATGGATGTGGCTGCTGGATCCTCAAGCCAGGGCTTGTCACAGTATGGTATGTCTCTTTTTAATTGACATTTGTCTTAGAAACATGGACTGAACATTACATACTAAATACACATTGTTCAATATTTATATGTAATGTCTCTTTAATAGATGAAAATTAAATAATTCTTCGGATATCCTTAAATAACATATTAGATTTGAATTGCATGCTCAATACCATTCATTACATCAACATATGGAGTAGATAATTCATTAACAACAACATTGTGGAATCAATTTAATTTTAGATTAAAGGGATACTGAGCTACAATTATTAATATTGTCATTCAGATACAGTATGCAATATTAATAAACATAAAAATATAATACTATCATCATATGTGACATATTCTATTGCTAAATGTATTTTAAAATCAAGAAAGTACGTTTATGTGCATCTAAATTTTGGTTGACCAACCTGGGTTTTTATTGATGATTGGTGGATACCTTCAACAAACAATATTTATTGAATCCAATATTGCTTATCTGCCTTTAAGATTAAAATCGAGCAACATTCTAATTATAATAGGAGTCAATGTTAAATCATTTTGAACAGTTTGAACATAGAAATCAATTATTTAAATTAATCATGTCAGTGTCCCTTTAAGACAAAATAGATTCATTCATCTTTACATTCTTTTTATTAAAAACTATTGATATATAATTCACATTCTCTGTTGGAGTTACTTTATAGATATCTGCATACTCTAACAGCACCATGATTACATATTTTTAATAATCAATTTTGTTTTGTATTGTGATAAATATGTGTTGTGTCCTAAACAAGATTACTGTACATTGCACAAATGGCTCGATGTGACACATGTGTTTGTTTAGATTTGTCAACAGATGCTCTTCAATATGTGGTTTGTGTGTATTCTTTTAACTTCTTAAGGACATATGACGGAATTATTCCGTCATAAAACAATTGAGCAAAGTGAAAGCTGTGTCCTTAAAGGGTTAAGAACATTGATCAATGGGTATATTTAGATATGCAATAGCAGTGTCTGAGATGAATTTGATGTCTAATATAGTCTGACATTAAACATATGTTCAATACAGAAATTTTAACAGAATCCCCTTGATTCAATCAAGCATTTTCTGGTGTAATGACTGCTCTATTCTTCATATTTTAAAGTTGATTAATGTTAAAATTCGAGACAGATGTGATTTAGTGATATCCCAAATGTGTTTAATAATATATATCTATATCATTCATAGAGAGAGTTGGTGTGGTGAGCCCACAGGAATCCAGCAGTGACATAGAGCCGCCTTTGCGGTCTCCTGGTAAGTCCATTGACTCATTTATATGTAATTGAAGGTGTATTGCTAATCAATATTATGATCATGATTCTGATGAAGCATAACATTATAAAAATTAAAATTATTTCTCTTCTGATTATATATTAATTTTCTTTTAATATTGAACGATTAATAATTTCAACTTTATTAGTCTCCACATTTGTTATTCAGAAGATGTATAACATATGTTTGTTTACATGTTATTTTTTGACAACAGTCATCAAGTGATACACACATGAGAAATCTTAAATGTTCTATGTACTATGCTTTTATGATTTTAACATTAATACAAACAATACATTTAAAATCAGAATCATTGACAATAACAAATCTATTGTCATTTGTATGCTCCATCAAAATGATGTAAATCATAACTTTGTGTGTGTATATCTTTAATGCAACATTGATGTGCGTATTTGAGCAACAGTAACATATGTTATAATATCTGATCTTAACGTGTACACAACATGTTATGTTTTACAGAGATTGATGTAACATGTGGGACGGAGGAGGAAGAGGCTGCCTTGGAGTCTGATGGTATGTGAAATATATCTATCATGTTTCCAACATGTTGCTTTATTGGAAATCATTTTATTGAAGACATTCAAAGTCTACAGCTTTTGCACTTTAAAAAGGAATATTATTTGTCTGTTCAAATACACTACTGCCCCCTTTCTATATCAGGCAGCATGAAAATCTGCTTGGATGTTTTTTTTTTAAAATATATAATTCATGCCATCATTATGTCACATGCATATTCCAGGCCAAAACACAATAATAAGGTTAAAATTGTACAGACAGTCATTGATATTCATCTGAGTGCCTATATACATACCATATCCTCATTTCAGAATTGTTTACAAATTCAAACACACTTCGAAGTATATTGAAAACATAATCAATTTGAAATGCGTTGATTTGATGTCAGGATGTATGAGATGTTAATATATTTTCTTTACATTTTCAGATGGATCCACCACTTCTGGTCATCTGGTTTCCGCCCCTGCCCAGTCACAGACCCCTCCCCATGCACACACCCCTGACCATGGCCAGACCCCTGCACAGACCCAGACCCCTTCCCATGACCAAACTCCTGACCATGCCCAGACCACTGCCAGCCCTTCCCATAGTTCATATCCTGTCCCTCCCAAAAAACGCCCATACACCCCCCTTCGCCGCTCTCCCCATATTCTGGCCCGTACAGCTGCCCAGACCCAAACTCCCCACTCCCCAGCTGTACGGCCTACCCCGGAGCGGCAGCTCACCACTCCCCAAGCCATTAACATCCCTCCCCAAGCCACTCCCATCCCTCCACAAGCCAATCCCATCCCTCCCCCCTGTCTCAACCTTCATTGTCCTGGGTGTCGGATTGTCCTTCCCAGGCACAGCTGTAAGTATCATTCAAAATACACGTTATAAGATACTTAAAGGTACAGTGAAGTTAAATTTTTTAAATTGTGATTCCAATCCAGCATGCAATGTTAATCAAATTTATAATTTACTACTCTTATGAATTATTCGTCATTCTCTTGATATATTTTTGGAAACAAAGTAATTCCTATAATTAGTTTAAACAATAAAATAAATCTGGCCATCATTTCTTTATTGTTGGATGAATGTATCCATCAACCAGCAGGCACAAACAAAGTTGATAAACAAATATTGGCTTCCATAAAAAGCAACATTCTTGCATTCAAAATCTAGCTTGAGAATTAAAAAATATAATGAATATGTGTAATTTATAAAGATTTGTAATGTCATGCTCTATCTGAATCAGTCCATTAAATATTTAGGTTCAGTGTCCCTTTAATTGGATATCACTACATATACCAATCACCACTACTTGGATCCAACAATTTATGTACAAATGTTGATACATTATCTCTTGTCTAACCCAGTGGGAATGTAATTTCTTCAGGTTGCTATGTTTACACAGCTTGTCCTCAATGCCAAAATGTTTAAGGATAGTTGTGCCTACCACAGTCTAAATTTAATTTTTAAATTGCTGATGTAAGTACAATGTAAATCCTTTAACAAGATTTGATACACTCAAGCTGTATAAGTGGATCATCTAAAACCAATTAAAGGGGACAACATGTTTGAGTAACATGTCCCTTTAATGATTTCTGTCTGTCTGAATAACCTAATTCATGTGTAAAGAATAAATGTAAACTAATTGATGTAAAGAATTATTTGTCTTTATGATGACAATGTATGTAGTAAAAAATTTTCGTCTGTTGTGTAATTATCCTTAATATTTAATTTTTTATTTATTTTAGGCTGTGACTCAGCATGGCTCATGCTAGAAGGTATAGCAAGAGTAGAGCAGGCCGTGTTGAGGAACGCAGCTGTCCTGAGAGGGATGAACGACACCATGCAGGCCCAGCTCCGGGTTCAGGACTTGACTCTGCGTGCAATTATGCGATTAAGTTCAAGGCCTGAATCTGGAGCTGGACATGCACAGGACAATGAAGAGGATGACCAGTAAGTGGAGGATCTGGATATGCTCCATGGTGGCAGATAAGAATCCTCCGTCCACATGTTGAATTTGTATTTTTATTGTTGCCATTTGGCCTTTTTAAAAGTTTATTGTTGTGCCTGTTGCACTCTTTTACCTTGTCATATGTCTCCAATGGGGCTATGCTGGCCCTTGGCAACTCTCTTCATGGACTGTGATGCACTGTGTTACCTTGTCATATGTCTCCAATGGGGCTATGCTGGCCCTTGGCAACACTCTTCATGGACTGTGATGCACTGTGTTACCTTGTCATATGTCTCCAATGGGGCTATGCTGGCCCTTGGCAACTCTCTTCATGGACTGTGATGCACTGTGTTACCTTGTCATGTGTCTCCAATGGGGCTATGCTGGCCCTTGGCAACTCTCTTCATGGACTGTGATGCACTGTGTTACCTTGTCATATGTCTCCAATGGGGCTATGCTGGCCCTTGGCAACTCTCTTCATGGACTGTGATGCACTGTGTTACCTTGTCATATGTCTCCAATGGGGCTATGCTGGCCCTTGGCAACTCTCTTCATGGACTGTGATGCACTGTGTTACCTTGTCATGTGTCTCCAATGGGGCTATGCTGGCCCTTGGCAACTCTCTTCATGGACTGTGATGCACTGTGTTACCTTGTCATATGTCTCCAATGGGGCTATGCTGGCCCTTGGCAACTCTCTTCATGGACTGTGATGCACTGTGTTACCTTGTCATATGTCTCCAATGGGGCTATGCTGGCCCTTGGCAACTCTCTTCATGGACTGTGATGCACTGTGTTACCTTGTCATATGTCTCCAATGGGGCTATGCTGGCCCTTGGCAACTCTCTTCATGGACTGTGATGCACTGTGTTACCTTGTCATATGTCTCCAATGGGGCTATGCTGGCCCTTGGCAACTCTCTTCATGGACTGTGATGCACTGTGTTACCTTGTCATATGTCTGCAATGGGGCTATGCTGGCCCTTGGCAACTCTCTTCATGGACTGTGATGCACTGTGTTACCTTGTCATATGTCTCCAATGGGGCTATGCTGGCCCTTGGCAACTCTCTTCATGGACTGTGATGCACTGTGTTACCTTGTCATATGTCTCCAATGGGGCTATGCTGGCCCTTGGCAACTCTCTTCATGGACTGTGATGCACTGTGTTACCTTGTCATATGGCTCATATATTCCTTATTTTTACAAGATTATTTATAAACGTTGTGTATGTTTTCTTACATACTAATAAAATACATTTTATTTCACGAATCTTTGTCCTCATTCTTCATGTTATTTTTTGAAAGCTCTAGTTTATGTTGTTGATCCTTAAAGGGACCTACCAAATATATTTGTAATAATAAAATCATATATGTAAGACAATAGTAAATGACTTTAAGATTAACATCTCCAATGTAATCTTATTATTTGTCTTTATATTTTTTTCTCTTAGCTTTATCATTGCCTGATTATGATTAGCATAGTAATTGTTTTATATATGTATATATAGATTGTTATTTGTGTATATATGTATATTTCAATGTTCAGATCCATGTGTGTATTTAGAAACTCTGCATGAATTGATGCACCTTTACCAAATGATCTGAGTATTGATACAATGATATAATCCCTGTAAAGTGTTAATTTTATTGAAATAGTATTGTCTATGTGTATGCTCTTTTTAAAAAAAAAAAATAATGTCCCTTTAAGTGATGGTGATCACAATTGTTAATGAATGTATTTCCATTTCTAAAGCGTTTTTGTCCTTTTTACATGAACAAGGACATATAATCTTATTAATAAACAATCTTATTGTAATGTTGACAGCACCTGTATTTCATTTTCAATTCTATATTATTGTAAAAGTGTAACCAAATAAATCTCTGTGTGTAATGCAAATAATTTAGATGATGAATATTTGTTAACAAATATGTTAACAAAATACATCTCCTCCCATATATGGCTATAGGTAGGCTGACAATAATTAAACTTGAATAAATGACACGTTTAATCAATCCATGTATAACTATTGTTATTCAACAACAATCCAAACATATCTTAAACATCAATGGCATATGTATTTCTCATGTGTATCTTTTAAATGTTAAACATATACACCATAGCTATAGTTCAAGGGACAGTCAAGTCCGAAAAGATGATTCATGATTTGTTGTCATTCCTAGATAGCAATCTACACACATACTAGTTCCTAAAATATAAATACGTTTCTTAGTGATATGCCAAGATGTCACTGAGTCCTTGTATTGTCTGTGGTTTTTTTAGCGATCTCGGATGCGCCATGTTGCTTAAGACGTCACCTGCCAGGCTGTCCAATGATTCCTTGTATTGACTGACGTTCTTACGTGATCAGGAATATGCCTTTTATTGGATTGCGTTTTGACGCGATCAAGGATGCGCCTTTTTTTTGGGCGTTCTTACGTGATCAATAATGTGCCTTGCATTGGATGGCGTTCTTACGTGATCAAGGAAGCGCCATATTAAGACGTCACATGCAAAGGTAAAAAAACATCTGATTGGATTACGTAGTCCCGCAATATTTGTGCACGTTAAAAACGTTTGTGACTGCAGCCAATTTTAAAAACCTTGCGAATATGTATTATTTGCATCATGTTACATTGTTGACCCGTAGCTGATAAAGATCACCACATTCTCTTTTGCTGGATGTCTGGTTGAATCAACGAACGAATGAAAAATGTTTTCATGCATATGATATTTCTAGGCAAGTGCAAATCTCTATAGTCCATGTTTAATATGTTTGTCAACAATGTTCCTTTTTCTGAAAAATTAATGTTGTGTTTAATGTTGAATATATCTAATTAATAAATATGCACTATTGTGTTTGAATAAAGTAATCAATATGCATTTATCTTTATCATATGCTAAATATATGATGCCGACTTCTTCTAAATGTAATTTCGTTGTATATTTTATTAAAGGTTCATTAGACACTCACATTATAAATCAAAAGCTTTGATTTTGTCTCTAGTTAGATAGTCCATTGTTTAACCAATACGTTTATTTTTTCTTCTGTTCTACGAAAATGTAAGTAATTTTCTGACTCCTCGCAAAGCCTCTGAGTTTCATGTGAGTACCATCTCCAGCTTTCTCCAGTTTGTGTAAAGGGTCTTTTCATATGTTAATGATGGGGTATTGTGTTGTTTTACGGTTGTAATGGGGGTTCATCTATATTTTCAATATAGCTAACCCTATTTTATTTTCAAGTGTTTGAAGCTTTTTAATATTGATATCAGTATATGTTAATCTTGTTGTTTGTAGTAGTGTCTATTACATACAGTTCTGTTAAAAATATAGTATACTGTCCCTTGAATGCAAATGTTGTTTTTTGTATCATGTATGAGATCCACATAGTTTAATCTTCAAATATATTATTGTTAGCATATTTTCACCCCCCCCACTCCTAAAAGGACTTTAAACCATATTCATTGTTAAAAAAAATGTATTTACAATAAAATATTAACACAATAATGTCTCTTAAAGAAAATAGACTTTATTTAACACGTCAATATAAATGTGATTTCAATATTTATTTTTTAACAAAGTACATGTAGATATACCAACAAGCTTCAAATATGTGTTAGCATATGTAATGTTGTTAAAGGGACAGTTTAGAAAATAAATAATGTTTTTCATTATTCTAAAAGTCAATTATGTAATATCAAGGATATCAAATGTTTCTCAACAATTGAACATTTGTCTGGGTTTATTTAAATTTGCTATCTAAACCTATGAGGTTGGTGTGCTCATTTCTTCGATCTTGAAGAGTGCTTGTAATCATTATACAATTTGAGCACTAGAGGGCATTTGGATAGCATTTGTATATGTAAAACCTTGTGCTCATACAGCATATTATTGACCATGTATTGATCATTGATATCTAAAATGTTGTTATGTATGAACAACAAATAAGTGGTCATTTTTCATAGTCAGAGATACAAGGGTAAGCACATAAGTCACACGTATTTCTCCATGTTTTGTTGTTTCCAAATTTATAATGCATAATACAGTGTTTTCTTTGTAATCAATAATTTTCTGACTGTCCCTTTAAGCTGTGTTATTGGCATTCAAACAGTAATATGCCATCATGGATAATTGTTATGGTAATTTAGTTAGCGATTCGGGAAACAGTTTGGACATCACATCACAGAAACCAATCAATATCATGAACAAGGATAGGTATGTGATGATGTGGTTTTCACACACTTATAACCCACACTCTGCAAACAATCTGCCTCCATGGACCCGGTCCCATAGAAGTCGATTATATATGGTCCACAAGTGTATGAAAACCACATCATCACATACCTATCCATTACACATTAAATTAAAAAAAAACAATAAAGATGAAAAAAAATACTTACTTCCTCTTCCTTCCCCTCTTCCCACGGGGCTGAGGCTCTGGGAGAGGCAACTGACGACTCTGAAGAGTCCTCCTTGGAGCTGTTGTGGGAAGAGTGGAAGGAAGAGTACTGGGACAACCAAGGTGAGGAGTAGATGGCTGAGGAGGAGAAGATGGATGAGGAGGAGAAGATGGATGAGGAGGAGTAGATGGCTGAGGAGGAGTAGATGGCTGAGGAGGAGTAGATGGCTGAGGAGGAGTAGATGGCTGAGGAGGATGAGATGGGCCGGCAGGAGGAGATGGCCCAGCAGCAAGAGGCCCAGCAACAAGAGGCCCAGCAACAAGAGGCGGACCAGGAGGTAGACCAGCATGCGCCTCCCGGAAAAAAGATTTCTTGGTGAAGCTGAAATATTCTGGTTTGTCCTTCTTCTATTCGATTCAGTATGGTGATGATTTGATTTTGTCCTTGAATAATTTGATTTTGGCCATCAAGTATTCTGTTGCATCCTTCTATATTTTCTATCCGGGAGGTACGCATCTGGTCTATGTAGTCCAGTAGAACCCGCACCTCCGCTATTTCCTCTTGTTGTGCTTGTTGTACCCGTGCACGGCGGGGTGCCCGTGCACGGCGGAGTGCGGGTCTTTGAGGGGCCTCGGGTTCCGCGGGATCCTCCTGTGCTTCCGGGGCCTCTTCATCATCTCCCGTGCGCTGTTCGTCACGGGGGGCCTCTTCCCTCCGAAGTGGAAATTCCTCACCACCACTCTCATCCCGGGGAGATGCAGGAGGCTGTGCTGCCTCGTCCACAGACTCTGTATATTAAAAAAAAAAGAAAAAAAAAATGTATATATTAGCATATTTGCAAATTAAGGTTTAAATGACTTAGCTTACGATACAATTAAAAATGCAGAATCATTAATCCACTTTGAAATCTAACAAACAATCAATACGATTTCAGCTTTTTATAAACCGTGTTTGTGATATCTGTGGTCATTGTGAATGTTTTTGCGTTTGTTTTCAGTCTGTTTAAATGCACACCTAACCTATAGCCTAGATACTGATGTAACCGCAAAGTAATTGAATGCGTGTAAACAACGTTATAGCATTAATCTGATCCTTAACACATGAAACCCAATGTTTTATCTTTCATGATTTAGAAGCATACATTTTGTATCAACTTTCGAATGTACTTTTCTTATCTAATTCGCTTAATTCTCTGGATATTCTTTGCTGAAAAGCATATCTAAATATGCTTATAAGATGCTGATTGTTAGCTGAATATAGCTGCCTCCTGTGATTGTTTCACCGTGTGCATGGCTATTTCTTCATTAAAATATATCTCAAGAAGGATTCAAATTCGGTAATTTAAGTACATTTGAATGTTTTGTCAAATTGTATTCGCTACCTCAATCATGAAAGTAAATGTTTGCGTATAGTGTCCATTGAAATACATTCGTATGTTAAATTATTGTTCAATGAGCTTACCGTCAGATGAGAGTGGCAGGTTCCCGGTATCGATTCCTCCGATACCGACTACTTCCACCTCGGAGATGCTGGGCCGCAACATTTCCTCCCATCGGCAGTACTCGATTTCAATGGCAGGTCCGCCACCGGTTCCTGCGGCATGTCGTGCCTCCAGACCTAACTTTTTTTTCAGTTCCAGTTTACAGTCCCGGTAGCGATGTTTGATCGAATCCATATCTCGGTTCCGGCCACCCACTGCATTGACTGCATTCCTGATCTCATTCCAGAGCCTCCTCTTGTCAGTCGGGGTGGTCTTTTGGTGCTGCAGCATCCTATGCCTGGCCATATAGGCCTCTACGAGGGCCTCCTTCTCCTCCATCGTAAACCTCGCCTCCCTAGTCGCCTTGGCCTTCCCCTGTGACGATGCCCTCTGTTTCCCGGACTGTGAAGCCCTACTCTGACCGCCACTGGGCCCAGCCACTTGGTTATCTTGAACCAAGTGGCTGGGTCCACCCACCGCTTCCACCCCCGCTTCCTGCCCCCCTTCCTGCCCTGTTCCTCTCCCCCTCCCTCTACTCCCCCCTCTACCTGTCCCCTGCCTGGCCTCCATCTCTTCCCTAAACTAAACCCCAAATAATCAAACAAAAAGTGAGTGTGATGAAATAAAAGGGGGGCAAAATAAAGAACTAAAAAGACAAAAAAAGGTGCTTAAAGTGTGAGAGGGATGTAAAAAACAAAGAGGGTAAGGAGTATTTAAATAAACGAAAAGAAGAAGACTAAAAGGAGGATATGTAAACTAAATGTAACTAGGGGATGGGTATGGGATGGGTATGGGGTATGGGATAAGAGTAAATGGGATGAAAGGGAATGGGACTACAAGGAATGGGGTATGGAGTGTAGTATGAGGGGGTAGGGGGTATGGAGTGTATGTAGTGTTATTGATAAGTGTATGTATGTATTGAATGTGTTTGCGTGTAAATGTGTTAAGTGTACAGAAAAATCACTTGCTCGCTAACTCACACTACTACTAATTCTCACTAACAAACACTCCCACTAACTCTCACTAACTACCAGTAACTTACGCTCCCACTAACAACTCTCACTAATAACTCCCACTAACTCACTCACGCTCCCACTAACAGACTCTCTCCCACTCCCACTAACTCCCACTAACTCACTCACTCTCTCACGCTAACACTAACTCACTCTCAAAAATTCTCAAACTCTCTATTCTTAAACCTCCAATCTCCAAAGACCCAACAGCAACACAGTCAAAGAAGCCCTGCTTGTGTGTTGCTTATATACCCTGTGTAAATGTTTAATGATGTCCCAATTTCCGTTGTAAATAGTGTTCAGGTGTGCTTTATTAGCAATTAATATTATTGCAATGTGTATTAAGTGTGTGAATTAGCGCATGCTCATTTAGAGTTGGTATTTGTGGAATGTGTAGAATGCGATGATGTCATAGTGTTCGTTTTATCTTTCATTGTCCAATAGTATTCTTTTTAAATGTGAATTTGCGATGGTGTGTTCTTCGTGAAGTGTTGTATATGTATGTTTGTCCTAATATATATTGATATTGAATGCGATTTTGTTTCGAGTGTATGTATATCTTTTTTAATCCTTGTTGTTATTTTGCGATTTTCCGCATCTTAAAGTATATGCGTATTCCCCGTATAAAATTGTATTAAAACTTCCCCCGCTTGTGAATGTGTAATGCTTGTGTGCTTTGTTGATTGATTGTTGTTGTGACATTTGCGGCGTGTTATTGTTGTGCATGATGTGGTATGCGTCATATGACCGAGCTGTACGTATTCTCGCGAGATCGAGTGTTAGGTGAAAAAAGCTATTTTGTGCCTTTCCCATTGATCTCTATGGGAGACTGTCTAACGCGGGCAGTATTACGCGTGTGACATACACGCGTTAGGAGCATCGTTAGATGGTCTTATTTGAACTCTAAATACCGGAGTCAAACAATGCCGTGCGTTAGACATAAACACGCGTGGCGTTAACAACCCATCTACCGCCGAACTCCAAATCTAGGCCTATGGAAGCTGAAACATTGATTTGGTTATTTGGGTAAAGTATAAGAAACTGTTAAGTATATATAATATTTAAATCAAAGGCATTCTAAGGAAATAGTTAGATTACAGCTGGTAAAATTAAAAGAGCATAATTGGTATTTTAAGATTATGTTCATAGTCCTGTGTAGTTTAACTAGTCATTATTACTAAATAATTTATTTGCTAGACAGGGTTTTACATTCCAGATTTATAAGTCAGTCATTATAGTGAACTCTTTCAGAACTGTACATAAACTGGTTATTGTGATTAATTTCCTGGTATTTATTAATTAAGCATAGTAAGTTGTTATCCATATTGGGCACTGAACTAGAATTATTGGTTAATAACAGAAGATTCTAATATTTGATTGTGGTATTTTAATGTGATTATTGTGAATAAGGTAAATTGTAAAGGTATATTTTTATGATCTTTGTATAGAATATTATAACAGCATAAGTGGTATCATTTGATTCATAGTCTGGTTTCTATAAATATAATTCAATGTGTTTATAACTTTTACTTATCATAAAGAATTTAGGAATAAATATTGATTTTAATTGTTTCGTATATGCATTTTGATTGGAGGTTATTTTAAAGAATAATTATTAAATAAATTGTATTATAACCCGGCCATATACTGACATATTATCTGGAGGCACCGCTAGACGATTATTACATTTATCACATTTATATAATATATTTGTAGTAAATAGAGATTATAAATATATATATATATATATTATTAAAATATTTTTTTAAAAAAAATTATTAAAAAAATAATTTTTCATATTTTAATATTAATATTTTTGAAAATATTTTTTTTTTTTCTTTATTTTCTTCTTCTTATTGGTCAAAATTGTATTCACATTTTAATTTAACCAAATACTAAGCCAATATAATAATGTCTGTTACTAGAAGGGAATCAATTGAATCTATACATAGTGTTGAAATATGTTCCCCAAAATTACCCCTCACTCAGGGCAATGTTCTTAAGATGGACATTATAGGCCACATTAAAAAGAGGTTTAAGATTGCGGGTGATTTAAATGATTATATGGATATGCTTGCAATTAAGGCTAAAAATATTGCTATTGATGATGGAAAGTGGAATGAAAAAAGTGAATTGTTCCAAGAATTATTCAAAATTAATAAATGCAAAAATTTTAACAAGCGAGATGAGTTAATACTAAAATCTTGGCCCCTTGTAATATGCATTATTGATGAAATGTCCCTCCTCTTTATAGAAAAGGAATTGCAAATACAGGGGCGAGAAGATAATATTGGCTCATCACACAGATCTGACGAGAATTTAAATATAGCCAAAAATAAAATTGATGAGTTTGCCCAAAACATGGCCACCTTACAAAAATAAATCTCTGATGAAGCGCATGTGCTCATGCGCGAAACGCTTAAGATTGGAGCTTACCTTGTATCCAGAAAGCCTGCTCCGCAATAAACCTATTCATTGACACTTGGACTCAGCCTTCCTTCTTCCTCATCTTGGTTACAAAAATAAAACCAGAGTTTAGTAGCTCAGATAGAAGATTTGCATAAGCAATTTGCCCAAAGCCAAAGAAAGTTAAGTGGTTTAAAAAGGCTGTATCATCATAATGAAAACCCCTCTATTAGCAATGAGGATAATGCAGATAATTCTAACTCCCTTAAGGAATACATCATAAATGAACTGCAGAAATGTAGGGAAGAATCTAAAAGGACCCCTATTGGGTCAGAAATATACTTCCCAAATAAACAGTCACCTTATGTTATAAATTCAGGTAACTGCTATACCTCAGATGAGGAGGGGAGGGCATCTCAGTAGTGAGTCAGAGGGTGGAGCTAGCTACCCAAATAGCCCATGTAGTACTAATGTACATAGGGGGTCTCCCCATAGTAAATATAGGGCAGATAGGGGGCCTTCCAGCCCCAAAAATAAGGTCCCAAGGAAAGCCCAAGATATGTCTAATAAGGTATATGACATCCCATAAAATAATTACTTTCTTAAAAGATGCAGTACCTAAATTTTCCAAAAACGGAACCACTTCTATAATTGCCCACTTAGAGAACTATGAAAATGCTTTATCCATAATGAATGTTACTAGTGAGCAGTCCAAAATTGAATTTCTGACCTGGGTATTTGAGGGTAAACATCACAAATTCTTTGCTTCACTAAAGGATATGAATATTCATTCCTGGAGTGAAACACAAATTCAATGCAAAAAAGAATTTGGGAAATATCGCACCAAAACCACAACGAAAATAGCTGTATACAGTTTAAAATGTGTCATGAATCAAATCCCTATAGAATTCCTTTCTGTACTGAAAAGTGCGTACAGTATGGCCGACTGACTACCCCATATTTGAAAGTTCAGAATTTGTAAATTTATTTTTCGAAGCATTGCCCACGCACATCAAAATTAATTTAGCTAGAGATTTTGATGAGCACTGCTCACTGGACTGGCTGAACAAAGAGAGTACAAAGTTATACTCTATTCAGCAGTCCGGTGAACAGAGGGATAAAAGGGAACCAAAGCCCAGTCCCAAAATTGTGGCAGAAACTAGGGTGTCACCTAGCCCCCTCAATTTGGAGTCTAACAAGTAAACTTACGTGGAAGTGGCCCGAGAAAACAGGCCTTCCCCACAAAGTTTTAACTCTGCCCCTCCCCCATCAAGGCCGAGGTGCAGAGAGAATATAATCAAAATGGGGGGCATACCCAAACAAATAGTTATCCCCAAAGAGATGAAAACCCACAAGGTTATCGATATCCCGTAAAAGTAAATACCAAAAGTGGCAAAAATACTCTCAGGGTAACCAGACACCCCAAGTAAATGGTGCTTCCCAAGACATTAAAGCTGAACAAGTTGAACCCCAAAGACAACCACGTACAAATAGGAACAATAGCTATGATTCTGAGGGATCCCAAGGATCCAAGAATCAATACCCTGGGATATCAAAAAATCGGTCCATGGGTAAAAATGGCTTGTCCGTTCAAATGGGCCAACTCAGTACACAAATAAGTCAATTATGTACACTATTTACTAATATGAGTCAAGCTTTGACAGCTCAGAACCCTAATAATCCTTTTTTAGGGTTACAGCCAGTGGCCAGCAGTGGGCCACAGGCACAGTCATAGGAGTTGGGGGTGACTCTCTCAAAGTCTACGGTATGGCATGGTTAAAACTAAGGCTGGGAGACAGGGTAATAAGACACCCTGTCATTATAGTGGATCTGCCAACTGACCATTTAATTATTGGTAGTGGTCTCCTGAAGCAATTAAGCACCATAATTGATTGCATAAATAATGTAATTTGGTCACAAGTAAAAAGGCCTATTAATTATATGTGGTCTGGTATATCTCACACACAACATAACTGTCACGTGGTGGAAGAGAAGCCAGATGCTATGGAGATTCATTTCAGAAATTACTCTATACCTGAAATCACTATCCTAGAAATAGATTTAAGTGACTTTAAGTGACTCTAATGGTAATATTTTTAAAATTTTACCTGAAAATGTAGCAAATATTTCCTTAGACGGCGATGTATTAACCATATATCTCCACAAGGGGGATCATAAAATCCCTAAAGAGGGAGGCCACACTCAATACCTTGCATGAATTGCGAAAGTTAAAGATGATCTATTTATCCCTATGCAAGTACATGACCTTGGGAAAACCAAGTATGCAAAATTAAATTTAAAACAGGAAGCTAGCTGTATAAGCGAAGGCTTATTAGTGCAGATAGCTGATCCTAAAGTGATTAAATATCTTTCTCCCCAAGACAACTGTGTCCATGACCTGAATGACAGGTCTGAAAGCTATAATGTCACAGCTAAATGTTTATTATCTATCTCTATAGGTAATAGATAAGCAAAGCATGCTTTCCCCATATAAAATATACGAGGATCATTGTCAAACATTACCTTGGGTATATGTTGATGGTTGTTCTTACCATGCCAGATAATGAGCGCAGATTAGTCGCCGGTATTGGTATAACTTGGGCAAATGGATCCCCAAATATTTCTGTAGGTTTCAACATTGGACCAAGATCCAGTCAAGTGGAGAACTAACTGCTGTTCTCAAAACCATTGTAATGGCTATTGAACAAGATATTTATGAATTTGTGATCATTACTGACTCAAATTATGTACGTGACACTTTTGTTGAATACCTGCCAACTTGGAAAAGAAATGGCATGCAGAAAACTAACAAGAAACCAGTCAAACATGGCAAGTTGTTCTGCGAGATTGATAATATAGTGGTATCCAATGGGTTAACCATACACTGGAAGAAGACCAAGGGTCATTCCAGAATTCAAGGTCCTGATAAGGAAGGCAATGATCTTGCGGATTCATTAGCCAAACAACAAGCCATAACTGAAGAAAACCTTAATATCGACCACTTAATGGGTGCAATTCAGGTAGAAGCCATTACCAGAATCCATGCCAAACAACAAAGTGAGCCTAACCTGGTACAATGGAGTCCGGGTTCTCCTAGTGAGGACCTGATCACTAGTCAAAAAGAAGACCCCATTATAGGTATCTTCTATAAACACATAGAAGATCCTGAAAGCAACCCCATCTCAAAAGAGGACCGTATTGGCTAGGAAGATCTTAGAATCTTAATGAAATCGAAATCACAATTAAATTTACAGGATGGTTTGTTAATTAGAACTTTCAAAACTGGCATCCAGCAATGGGTAGTACCCACAAAGTTCAGAGGTCTCATTCTTCAACATGCCCATGATGCTCCCACATCTGGTCATCGTGGCGCCAAATTAATGTATGAAATATTGTGTGACTATGCCTTTTGGCCGCACATGTTGAAGGATGTTCAAACCTACTGTCAAAATTGTTTAATCTGTCCACAGTTCCAACCTGCTGCGCCAACGCATAGAGCGTCATTTAAGAAACGGGTTATGGTAATGCCATGGTCAGATATACAAATTGATTTTATTTGTCCAGTAACTAGGTCATCAAGAGGTAACAAATACATGTTAACAAATGGGTAGAGTGCATCAGTGCACCTAACAATAGTGCTGATTGAAGCATGCGCAGCTTTGCTCATCAACCACGTGTTTTCAAGATTTGGTTTACCCCAGCGAATTGAATCCAATCGGGGAACCCACTTCACTAGCAAAGTGATGAGCAAAATGTGGAAAATACTAGGGATCAAAAGAAAGCTCCATATTGCATATAGAGCTGCCTCAAGTGGTGGTGTAGAGTATTACAACCAATCCATTGTGAAAATCCTCAAAAAGTTTGTGAGTGAAACGGGTAAAGACTGGGATGTAAAATTACCTCTAGTCCTAATGGCATTAAGAACAACTCCAAGAAGTGCTACTAAGATGTCACCTTTTGAATTGATGACTGGTAGAAGAATGGTTCTACCTCAGCATCTACTGTACCGTACATCAGACCAGAACTTGATAAATGCTGCAAATACGCATCAATATGTGGAGAACTTAAGGAAGCACCTGCAAAATGCCTTTGCATTTGCTCAAAGGAACTTAGAGAAAGCTGCAACTGCCACTAAAACCTATTATGATCTCAAAACATCCAAAAAGGAATATGAAATTAATGATAAAGTTTATCTTTATAATTTTGGAAGAGATCAGGTTAAGGAGAAGAAATTTCTTCCATCATGGAAGGGACCTTTTGTCGTTACTGACAAAATATCTCCAGTCGCCTATAAAATTAGGATACCTAAAAATGATACTTTTATGGATAAATCAGTCCATATTAATTAGTTGTGAGCGTGCCATCCTAGATCCCAATTACAAGTCATAGAGGGAGAATGAAGTGTCATATCCCCAGATGCATTAAAGAAATATTGTAGTTTAAAGATGCCTAGCTAATGAGCATAAGGGTTTAAAAATAACGGACTCCCTTCATAAAAGGCTGTCTATGATGCATACTGTCATTACACTCACCAAGTACTACTGACTATAAGCTAATTCAAATACATGTGTCCTACATCTATTTAAAATCGGAAGGGGGATTTATGTCAGGATATCTGTGAGTATTATTAAATTATATATATATATGTAATTATATTTATCTACACATAGATTTATGAAAAGACCAAAAACTAATTTTATTTGTGAAACTGTTTGTAAAACAACCCCCTCTCGTTCTGAAGCACAGATTTCAAGAACAAAGGAATTGCTTTCAAAAGTTTCCTGCCAAAGGTGTGAAGTTAAAGTTCCTATCAGATCACAAGCCAGAATGTCCCAATTATCCATTTCAAAGGAGGCCTGTGTAAATAATTTTTCGTATCTGAAAAACCAGTCGCTTCGTCTGTAAATATAATGGAATATACAACCATTCTCAAGGGACGTGGCTCATCTCATCTGGGTGTAAATTGTCTCCTGCGGAGCTACATATGCATCCTGCCCAGACAAAAAAAGTTTTTTTTTAAAAAAACATGTGTTCCTTGAAAACATAGAAATCTTAAGGATTTGAAGTTTGGACAAATCATATATATAGTTTTCAAACATTAAATATGTGCCTCAGACTATTAAATAATAGGTATGAATAAATGGATATGAAATTGTCTGTTTTTATAATATTAAATGTAAATATCTGCTGTATGGAATAATAACTGCATTTGGCATATATAAATATTACCCATTTATTTCAAGATAAACACATTTTTCTTTATTTTCCAGAAATCTAAATGAAAATTACAAGAAAGAACTGATGTGAAGATGAGATTTCTAAATAAGATGCTATAAGTTGACATATAGATGCATCATAGATCTTGGGCCCATGTTTTAAACACGGTTGAGACATGTATTAATAAATAACTATAATACTCATGTATATCTATGATATAAGATGTGACTTGGAAATGAAATATGTGCCAGTGTATAACATGAGCTGATATACAGAATAAGTCAGATTAGACATATATATTTAATTGATTGATAATACTAGTCCCTCAAAAAATGCAACTTTTAAGGCAGCTTATAAAATATGATAAATAAAATACTCATGTTTCATATTAAAATAATCAGAAAAAATGGTACTATATGGTCCCATCTATATTAAAATTGTAAGTGATTGATACTGGAAATTAAAGTATTTCATAAATCATTTTCTTATATAGTTAAACTGCAGCAATATTTGATGGTTAAACTGAATTTCTGGGTGTCTGCTGCCACCTATAGATCAGAGATGGTATCGCAGCCAAAAGATAAATGGCTACTCAGGGAGGCGTCTCCCAAATAACCAAGATATATTCAGCTCAAGGGGCCTATCACAAGACAAGCTTCCATGGGGCATTTCCAATTTCACCAGTGATTAGAATAAAAAGGGGTGGGGTATATTAGGTGATATAACCCCATGCATGAGAGAAAAAAGGGGTTGGTCTTTACTGCTGAGTTTTTGACAAACTGTTGCCTTGGAATCCAGTCTCTCTAAAGCAAATCTGGGCCTAATTTTCATCAATCTTGCAAAAATTACCTCTTTTAATTTATGAGGCGAAATTGGACTTATTAGAGGAACTCTCGAAACTGAAACATTGATTTGGTTATTTGGGTAAAGTATAAGAAACTGTTAAGTATATATAATATTTAAATCAAAGGCATTCTAAGGAAATAGTAGTTAGATTACAGCTGGTAAATTTAAAAGAGCATAATTTGTATTTTAATCTTATGTTCATAGTCCTGTGTAGTTTAACTAGTCATTATTGCTAAATAATTTATTTGCTAGACAGGGTTTTACACTCCAGATTTATAAGTCAGTCATTATAGTGAACTCTTTCAGAATTGTACATATACTGGTTATTGTGATTAAATTCCTGGTAGTTATTAATTTAGCATAGTAAATTGGTAATCCACATTGGGCACTGAACTAGAATTATTGGTTAATAACAGAAGATTCTAATATTTTATTGTGGTATTTTAATGCGATTATTGCGAATAAGGTAAATTGTAAAGGTATATTTTTATGATCTTTGTATAGAATATTATAACAGCATAAGTGGTATCATTTGATTCAAAATCTGGTTTCTATAAATATAATTCAATGTGTTTATAACTTTAACTTATCGTAAAGAATTTAGGAATAAATATTGATTTTAATTGTTTCGTATATGCATTTTAATTGGAGGTTATTTTAAAGAATAATTATTAAATAAATTGTATTATAACCCGGCCATATACTGACATACTGCCAACATTCCTTTGAGGATGCATGCGCAACTGCTGACTGCGATGGATGCGTTACAAACGAGATTATAGTATAGATAATTTCGTTTATTATTTTTTGTAAGCTTAGTGTTTTTTATTTTTCATAATTTTGTGTTTATTAATTTTTGTAATTTTGAGATTTTTTTTCGTAATGTTAGTTTTTTTTGTAATTTAGATTTTTTAATTTGTAGTATTTTTTTATTTTATTAGAATAGTAATGTTAGGTTAATTTATAGTTTAAAGTTAGGTTTATTTTTGTTTCACAGGTAAATTTTTATTTATTTTAAGATAGTTATATTGTAATTTTAATTTAAAGTTAGGGGAGTGTTAGGTTTAGGGGTTAATAGTTTAATTTAGTGTTTTGCGATGTGAGGGACTGGCAGTTTAGGGGTTCATAGTTATATTTAGTAGCGGCGATGTGAGGGGCCGGAGGTTTAGGGGTTAATAGGTTCATTTAGTGGCAGCGATGTCGGGGAGTGGCGGAATAGAGGTTAATAGCTTTATTATAGTGTCGGCAATGTCGGGGAGTGGCGGAATAGGGGTTAATAACTTCATTATAGTGTCGGCGATGTCGGGGAGCGGTGGAATAGGGGTTAATAACTTTATATAGGTGTCTGCGATGTCGGGGAGCGGTGGAATAAGGGTTAATAACTTTATTTAGGTGTCAGTGATGTCAGGAGTTGCGGGAATAGGGGTTAATAACTTTTATTAGTGTTGGCGATGTCAGGGGCGGCAGATTAGGGGTTAATAACTTTATTTAGGTGTCGGCGATGTTGAGGGCGGCAGATTAGGGGTGTTTAGACTGGGGGTTTATGTTAGGGTGTTAGGTTTAAACGTAACTTTCTTTTCCTCATAGACATTAATGGGGTTGCGTTACAGAGATTTTTCATTCGCACTTCAGGTGTTAGTTTTTTTTCTAACACTCTCTCCCCATTGATGTCTATGGGGGAAAGCAAGCACAAGCACGTTAAAGCAGCCCTTGGATTTTGTGTGCTATAGAGCTTAAGTCCACCATATCGCACGCACAAGGAGGCTTTTCAGTAATCGTAATGGTGGCGCTATGGAAAGATAAATAACGCAACTTTTTTGGTGTTAGTTTTGCACCCTGTTTAGCGCAAAACTCATAATCTAGGTGTTTATTTTTAATAGTTTTCAACTTCATGAGACCTGTCAGTCAATATTTACACCCTGCCCCCATGACTGCGGCATTTAGTAAACTAACCAGCTCAAGGAAAGCACAGCCCCCATGACTGCGGCATTTAGTTAACTAACCAGCTCAAGGAAAGCACAGCCTACAGGAAAAGAACTGCACGCCCCTTTTCCTTCAGCGTGTTCATGCAGTCTGATTTTGAGACTATGCTCATCATAATCCACAGTTTACTCTAAAGCTACGGATGCACTGCATTTAGAGGCATATGCACAGCATTCCATTAAAGAGATTCTGCTGTCAGATTAATTCAGCGGCACCCCTCTGTTGAAGTCTATGGCGCAACTGATTCAAGTGACAGAAGGGCTGAGGTGGGGGCAAGCAGTGGAGGCTTTGAGGAGTGGGCAGGCAGAAGAGGCTGCACAATAATATAATAATCAGTAAATATACACTTTTAAACATGCAAAGCATGCAAAGTAAGATTTGTTTTAAAGATGTTTTTTATTTTTTAGGTTTACTGTCACTATAAACTATTAGGAGAGGTTAGCTAAATTGGGTCGGTTTTCTCTAGAAAAGAGGTGATATGATTACTTTTTATAAATATATTCAGGGCCCATATACGTTGGCGGAAGCTCTGTTTAATCCAAGAAAAAATTTTGTAACAAAAGGGTCAGAATTTAACACTGAAGGAAAGGAGATTTAGGTACCGATTTATCAAAGGCCGAATGGACTCTGATGCCCTTGTTTCCACGTGAGCCTTCAGGATGGCCGGAAAGCACAGTTATGAAGCAGCGGTCTTAAGACCGCTGCTCCATAACTGGTCCGCCACCTCTGAGGCTGCGGTCTGCAATCCACCGGATCCTATACGATCAGATCGATTGACACCCCCTGCTAGCAGAATCTGCAGGGGGCAGCATTGCACAAGCAGTTCACCAGAATGTGCAATGTTAAATGCCGACAGCATATGCTATCGTCATTCAGTGATGTCTGTCGGACATGATATGCTACAGAGTATCATGTCGGACAGACATTGAAAAATCGGCCCTTAATCTCAAGCAACATAAACGTTTTTTTCACTGTAAGAGCAAACAAGTTGTGGAACTCAAAAAGGTAGTGAATGTCAATGCTTTAGATATATTTGCAAAATAGCTTATATACCTTTCAGGCTAGAAACAGAATTTTGGGATATGATTGCTTGAGTGTAATGGGTCACTTTTTAATGAGATTAAAAGGTCAGTAAAGTCAAAATTAAACTTAAATGGATAGGATAAAAGTCCACAATTTAAAAAATAAAACTTTCCAATTTACTTCAATTATCAATTTTGATTAGTCCTCTTGGTATATTTTCTTAAAGAGTAATCTTAGGTGAGCTCAGGAGTGCGCACATGTCTTTACCCATCTGGTAGCAGTGTTTGCAACATTGTTTAAAACAACCTTATATATAGTTAAAAACACTGCTGACAAAGACTGCAATAGAGACATGCACATCCCTAAACTCCTATCAGCCTAAATAGGTTTACTCTAAACAAAAAATATCAAGAGAACAAAACAAATTTGATAATATAAGCAAATTGGAAAGTTGTTTAAAACTGCATGCTCTATCTGAATCACTGAAGTTTAAAAATCAGGTAGATCTATATAGGTTAAAGGGACACTAAACCCAAATTTGTTCATTTGTAATTCAGAAAGAGCATGCAATTTTAAGCAACTTTCTAATTTACTCCTATTATCAATTTGTCTTCGTTCTCTTGCTATCATTTTTTAAAAAAAAATAAGGCATCTAAGCTTTTTTTTGGTTTCAGTACTCTGGACAGCACTTTTTCATTGGTGGATGAATTTATCCACCAATCAGCAAGGACAACCCAGGTTGTTCACCAAAAATGGGCCGGCATGTAAACTTACATTCTTGCATTTCAAATAAAGATACCAAGAGAATGAAGATAATTTGATAATAGGAGTAAATTCGAAATTTGCTTGAAATTTCATGCTCAATCTGAATCACAAAATTAAATTTTTGGGTACAGTGTCCCTTTAAACTTCATCTACTATGTTAATAAGTATTTTATTTTATACCTACATGAATTTGTAAAATACACAATCAATGCAAAAGTCAATCATAGAGACTAATGAGACTACAGAGAATTCAATATAAAAAGTATAAAAAATATAAAAAATATATCATTCTGATTGATACATATTAGACAAGAACTGCAAACAGGCAAACTTGGTGTCAACTCACTCCTTCTAATAGGATAATCAGTGTTACAGAAGAAAAATAATTACTCTGAAATTATTAAAACAAAAATACTAATTTTTTTTGGCCTTTTATGAAAATGGTCAGCAGTCTCCTAAATACCTATTAATTGAAAAGGTATGCAATTGTATGTTACATGCATGGTCATATATACGTAGGCCCCAATATTCAAAGCATTGATATTTTCTAAAAAAGGGGGCGGTGAGTGGCAATGTGTCTCCCATAGGATATTATGGGGAGCGATATGTCAACTAAACATTGCCGACATCGCCACATGTTGGCACTTTCAGCAGGCGGGGGGGGGGCATATTTAAAGTATTCCAACACAGCGCAGATAGTGTGCTCACTGAAACCAAACATGGTTTCTGTGTCAGAACACTTCAAATAATGCCAGTGTGACCTAACTCTAACTATACCTACACTAACTGTCTTATACTGTAAAGTTTCACCACTTGCCAATAGAAAAAGTTTTCATTCTATTGGTAGATTGGACTAAGAATGACAAAAACAGCCAATAGAAATGCAAGGGCACCCCTATATAAGGAGGAACCTTCCATTTAACTTAAAGGGACATTATACACTCCTTTTTCCTTCACATAAATGTTTTGTAGATCTATTTATATAGCCCATAAAGTTGTTGTTTTTTTAAATAAATGTATAGTTTTGCTTATTTTTAAATAACATTGCTCTGATTTTCAGACTCCTAACCAAGCCCCAAAGTTTTATGAGAATACCGTCAGCTACCTTCTCCAGCTTGCTCCTGTTTGTGTAAAGGGTCTTTTCATATGCGAAAGAAGGGGGAGGGGGAGTGTCTTATTTCCCACTTGCAGTGGGCTTTCCAGCTACCTTTTCAACAGAGCTAAACTGAGAGCTTCTAAGTAAGTTTTTAAACCGTTTTATACTGGATTTTTATATCAGTATCTGTGCATCTTATTCTTTATAGTAGTGTCTATTACATGCAGTTATATGAAAATGATTTGTATACTGTCCCTTTAAGTGTGCGGCGGTGACCTCCTGATGAGCAGGGCAGGCTTAAGATATTGTGCTGCCTGGGTCCAAGAATTAAATGGTGCCCCCAGTAGTAACATTACTGATTAGCATATTAACCTACTAGCCTGGCTGCTGACCTTACTAAGCCTGCCTACCTACCTACATGCAACCAATGCTTATGCGCAATTGCACAATAAGCAGGAGGGAGCTTAGGGAAGAGATGCACTTTTCCCACGTTAAATGTCGGCCCTGACTGGTTCTGTATCTTTGTTTATGTTGTTGTGACCATGCGACTTTCCCTACAGAGACACAGGACAGAAGTGGTCTGGGTCTGACAGTGACGTACTAAGTCACTGAAGTGCTGCCCTTTGTCATGTGCTGCCTGGGTTCATTGGACCCACTTGGTCCCATGGTTGAGCTGGACCTGATGATGAGGACCTCTGCAAGAAGAAAAGAAGATAGGAAGAAAAGAAGAATCAGATGGAAGATGGAAGAAGAAAGAAGAAAATGGAAGACTGAAGATGGAAGACAGAAGATGGAAGACAGAAGATGGAAGACCGCCCAGGAGGACCACCAGCATGAAGAAAGAAGAATAGCACCGCCGAAATCAAGTTAGTGAATACAAACTTTGGGGTTTAGCTTTAGGATTTTTTTGGGGGTGTGCTTTTTTATTTTTAAGATTAGGGTTTATTTTCCTTTTAGGTTGTTTTAGTTTAGTTTTTTTCTCCCCTAAAAGAGCTGTTTCACTTTAGGGCAATGCCCTACAAAATGCTATTTAGGGGCAATCTTTTTTTAGGATAGGGATTTTCTTTTAGTTTATTTTTTCATAAAAGAGCTGTTTCACTTTAGGGCAATGCCCTATCAAATGCCCTTTTCAGTGCAATCTTTTTTTAGGATAAGGATCTTTTTGGACCGCAAAATTGCTGTGGGCACTGCCTTACAAAATGGCCTTCTAAGGGCAATGCCCAACCAAAAACCCTTTTCAGGGCAATCTTTTTGTAGGATAGGGATTTTTTTTAGTTTCCTTTTTTGGGGGTGGGGGGGTTTACTTTTATTGTAGAATGGGGTTGTAGAATTTGTTTAAAAAAAGAGCTGTGACACTTTAGGGCAATGGCCTTCAAAAAGTCATTCTAAGGGCTTTTGTTATAGAAGCTTTCAGTGTTAGTTTAGGGTTTTATATTTTGGGGTGTTTTTCAGTTTTTTAAATGGGACCTTAGTTTTAGGATAGGCATAACTTTGAGTTTTTTTTATTTTTGTTAGTGTTGTTTTTTGTTTTCTGTAATGTTAGGTTTTGTTATTTGTATTGGGGAGGTTGAAGCGGTATAGGGGTTAATAGGTTAGAGGTTATTGACAGTATAGGGGTTAAGTAGTGTAGGGGGTGGTTGTGGTGGGCTATTTGCAATATAGGGGTTAAGTTGTTTAAGTGGTGTTTGTGGTGGGCTACTGGCGGTATAGGGTTTAAGTAGAGTAAGGGGTGTTTGTGGTAGGCTATTGGCAATTTACGGGTTATTTAGTGTAGGGTTAGTTTGCAGGGGTGGGTTATGGCAGTCTATGGGTACATAGGTATAGTTATTAGGCTGTGTGCCATTTATTTAAAAGGGATCCTATACTTGACATTGTCAATGTCAGTGCCAATACTGCTTGGAATATTTTGTCAGCATCAGTACCCATTGCGATGTTTAGTAAAATGTCCCTCTGTGATGCTACCTTTAATGACTAATGTCAGCACTTTTGAATATTTCTCAGCATTGCATCGCTATTGAATATATTGCCGTCTCACAGCCCTTTGGATCATCTGGGCCTTAGTGAGATCACTTGATTTCATCATGAATTTCTAGCTGTGGATATGTGTGCTTGCTTGACTGATTAGTACAACAGTGAAACATTTTATTAATATTATTAATAATATAATTTTTGTTATTTATTTATTTTTAAAACATGCAGATCCAAACATACTTTGACAATTCTTGGGTTACGTGTCCCTTTAAATAATTGTTTGTAGCCTCTGACTGGAGTTGAACACCTCTGCTCTTACAGTTAAGTAATTTGTCTTCAAATTAGCTTTACCGTTTACATTGGATTCTTGACATACAATCAATAAAATGTTTGTATTTTTGACTGCTTCAATAAGATATATGCAGTAGACCATATATACTACATAAAGCAAAAAAATTATAGAAGTGGACAAAATAACATTGTCTTTTATCTTAAATTTTCCAACCATTTAAAGACATTAATACTGTGTTTAAGTGTTGAATAATTCTGTAAACAGGTAAATGCAGAGCTAAATTCTAGGTCAGTAAAAAAATTCTTCCGCCTGTAGGATATCTAGTGGGTGCTATTCTGTCTTAATGAATATTTGGTAGATAATGAAACATTATTGTATTTAGATCCCTTGTAGCCCTTAAAATTATACTTAACAAAGATGTTTAATTCCAAGACTGTGATGTTTTTCAATTAATTTAAGCTTTTAGTCGAGCATGTTCTGTACTCAGACAGAATGCAAACTAAGCTGTTAATTACTATAATTATTAATATTGTTTTATATATAATACGCCTAATGTGCCAGTATATTATGCCACTGCATACAGGAGTATAACAAATAAAAAAGGGACAAAAACACATCTTGTTTTGGTGTACAAATGTGCTTGCCCCACATTCCCTAGACTGACAAAAATAGGGATAATAATTTTGGAATCTATCGCCTAGATTTAGAGTTCTGCGTTAGGGTTAAAAAGCAGCGTTAAGGGGTCCTAACGCTGCTTTTTAACACCCGCTGGTATTTAGAGTCAGGCAGTAAAAAGGGTCTTCCGCTCACTTTCTTTCCGCGACTCCAGGCTACGGCAGATCCCCTTACGTCAATTGCGTATCCTATATTTTCTATGGGATTTGCCTAATGCTGGTATTACGAGTCTTGAAAGAAGTGAGCGGTAGAGCCTGTACCGACAAGACTCCAACCCCAAAAAAATGTCTGTAGTTAAGAGTTTTATGGGCTAACGCCGGAACATAATGCTCTTAACTACTGTGCTATAAAGTAACCTAACACCCATAAACTACCTATGAACCCCTAAACTGAAGCCCCCGCACATTGCAAACCCTATCATAAATTTTTTAACCCCTAATCTGCCACTCCGGACACCGCCGCCACCTACATTTCCGCCACTATAATAAATGTATTAACCCCTAAACCGCCGCACTCCCGCCTCGCAAACACTATAATAAATTGTATTAACCCCTAATCTGCCCTCCCTAACATCGCTGCCACCTACCTACAATTATTAACCCCTAATCTCCCACCCCCAACATCGCCGCTACTATAATAAAGTTATTATCCCCTAAACCTAAGTCTAACCCTAACCCTAACACCCCCCTAACTTAAATATAATTTAAATTAATCTAAATAAATTTACTATAATTAAATAAATTATTCCTATTTAAAACTAAATACTTACCTATAAAATAAACCCTAATCTAGCTACAATATAACTAATAGTTACATTGTAGCTATTTTAGGATTTATATTTATTTTACAGGCAACTTTGTATTTATTTTAACTAGGTACAATAGCTATTAAATAGTTAATAACTATTTAATAGCTACCTAGTTAAAATAATTACAAAATTACCTGTAAAATAAATCAAATACATCTAACACTACACTATCAATAAATTAATTCAATAAATTACCTACAATTAGCTAAACTAAAATACAATTAAATAAACTAATCTATAATACAAAAAACAAACACTAAATTACAGAAAATAAGAAAAATTACAAGAAGTTTAAACTAATTACACCTAATCTAAGCCCCCTAATAAAATAAAAAAGCCCCCCAAAAGAATAAAATGCCCTACCCTATTCTAAATTACAAAGTAATCAGCTCTTTTACAAGCCCTTAAAATGGCTTTTTGCGGGGCATTGCCCCAAAGTAATCAGCTCTTTTACCTGTAAAAAAATACAACCCCCCCAACATTAAAACCCACCACCCACATACCCCTACTCTAACCCACCCAAACCCCCCTTAAATAAACCTAACACTAACCCCCTGAAGATCTCCCTACCTTGAGTCGTCTTCACCCAGCCGAGCCGAATTCTTCTTCCATGCGGAGCAAGAAGAGGTCCTCCATCCGGTAGAAGTCTTCATCCAAGCGGGGCAGAAGAGGTCTTCCATACGATTGAAGTGTTCATCCAAGCGGCATCTTCTATCTTCATCCATCCAGAGCGGAGCGGCAGCATCCTGAAGACTTCCGACGCGGAACATCCATCCTGGCCGACGACTGAACGACGAATGACGGTTCCTTTAAAGGACATCATCCAAGATGGCGTCCCTCGAATTTCGATTGGCTGATAGGATGGAAGACCTCTTCTGCCCCGCTTGGATGAAGACTTCTACCGGATGGAGGACCTCTTCTTGCCCCGCTTGGATGAAGACTTCTACCAGATGGAGGACCTCTTCTTGCTCCGCTTGGATGAAGAATTCGGCTCGGCTGGGTGAAGACGACTCAAGGTAGGGAGATCTTCAGGGGGTTAGTGTTAGGTTTATTTAAGGGGGGTTTGGGTGAGTTAGAGTAGGGGTATGTGGGTGGTGGGTTTTAATGTTGGGGGGTTGTATTTTTTTTACAGGTAAAAGAGCTGATTACTTTGGGGCAATGCCCCGCAAAAAGCCCTTTCAAGGGCTGGTAAAAGAGCTGATTACTATGTAATTTAGAATAGGGTAGGGCATTTTATTATTTTGGAGGGCTTTTTTATTTTATTAGGGGGCTTAGATTAGGTGTAATTAGTTTAAACTTCTTGTATTTTTTTTATTTTCTGTAATTTAGTGTTTGTTTTTTTTGTATTATAGATTAGTTTATTTAATTGTATTTTAGTTTAGCTAATTGTAGGTAATTTATTTAATTAATTTATTGATAGTGTAGTGTTAGGTGTATTTGTAACTTAGGTTAGGATTTATTTTACAGGTAATTTTGTAATTATTTTAACTAGGTAGCTATTAAATAGTTATTAACTATTTAATAGCTATTGTACCTAGTTAAAATAAATACAAAGTTGCCTGTAAAATAAATATAAATCCTAAAATAGCTACAATGTAACTATTAGTTATATTGTAGCTAGATTAGTGTTTATTTTATAGGTAAGTATTTAGTTTTAAATAGGAATAATTTATTTAATTATAGTAAATTTATTTAGATTCATTTAAATTATATTTAAGTTAGGGGGGTGTTAGGGTTAGACTTAGGTTTAGGGGTTAATATCTTTATTATAGTAGCAGCGACGTTGGGGACGGGAGATTAGGGGTTAATAATTGTAGGTAGATGCAACGATGTTAGGGAGGGCAGATTAGGGGTTAATACAATTTATTATAGTGTTTGCAAGGCGGGAGTGGCGGCGAGGTCCGGTCGGCAGATTAGGGGTTAATAAGTGTAGGTAGGTGGCGGCGACGTTGGGGGGGCAGATTAGGGGGTAATAAATATAAATAGGTGTCGGCGATGTTGGGGGCGGCAGATTAGGGGTTAATAAGTGTAAGATTAGGGGTGTTTAGACTCGGGGTTCATGTTGGGGTGTTAGGTGTAGACTTAGAAAGTGTTTCCCCATAGGAAACAATGGGGCTGCGTTAGGAGCTGAACGCTGCTTTTTTTGCAGGTGTTAATTTTTTTTCCAGCCAGCTCAGCCCCATTGTTTCCTATGGGGATATCGTGCACAAGCACGTTTTTCCAGCTTACCGCTACAGTAAGCAGCGCTGGTATTGAGGGTTGAAGTGGAGCTAAATTATGCTCAACGCTCCCTTTTCTGAGGCTAACGCAGCCATTCAGGCAACTCGTAATACCAGCATTGTCTTAAGGGTGCGCTGGGGGAAAAAAAGCAGCGTTAGCACTGCGGGTCTTTACCGACAAAACTCTAAATCTAGGCGTATGTTTTCTTCAAAATGCTACCAATCAGTAGTTGGATTATGTAGGGAATTTTCAGCATTTTTAAGAAAGCCCAGGCTACAGAGCATTGTGCACAGAACATCTCTACTAGTCAACAACCTGGTACACACTCAGTTTGCTGCTTTGTGTAAAAATATTGCTATGGCAATATTGAAAATAGTAAAAAAAATCAGTATTTTATTGGTTGCTTATTATTTTTTTATTTTATTTTTTCTTGTATCCTGTGGAGTTAAATGCATTATCTTAGAGCTCACTGCTATAAACAGCAGACCACAGGCTCTCTGAGTCTGGCTCTCTGCTCAAAGAGGCTCTGTTACAAGTGACAGAGTTACTAACTGTAGTTAGAAACTACAGTCCCCCTAACAGTTAAAACTTACTAACTATACACCTGCACAATGATCTCCTTGTCTTTTCTACTCTTTCTGTCTGCCCTTCTCCTAAAACTATCTGCATGTCCCTATAACAATAACTGCCCCCACACTATCCATATCTCACCCTCTTAGGGTTGCCACCCGCCCCAGTTTCACCGGGACAGTCCAGGTCTGAGACTATGGGGGGTAGTTATCAAGCCGTCAACCTCAAATATGCTGGAATTCCGCAGTGTATTTGTGGCGAGGCTGATTCGCCTTAGTTATCAAAGGCAGGAGACCGGCAAAAGTAGAATTTAGTGACGTAAGCTTCGATCCGCCAGACTCAGTCCGACACAGATCGATTCTTACGTCACTCCAGATGTTCCGCACACAAGTGCGGCACAATCTGACTACTTTTGCTAGTTATCAAAAAAATAGCAGGTACGCTCGGCACTTTTCCGGCCCAGCGTAACTGGTTTTCAATCCGCCGCCCTGCAGGCGGCGGATCCCATAGGAATCAATGGGAGTCTGACCATAGTGAAAGTTCATGTTCGCTGCTGCCAGACATCCCATTCATTCCTATGGGAGCTGTCTACACCTAACACCCTAACATGTACCCCAAGTCTAAACACCCCTAATCTGCCCCCCTACACCGCCGAAACTAAATAAAGTTATTACCCCCTATACCGCCGCTCCCGGAGCCCACCGCCACTCTAATAAAATGATTAACCCCTAAACCGCCGCTCCCGGAGCCCACCGCAAGCTATAATAAATATGTTAACCCCTAAACCGCCGCTCCCTGACCCCACCTCAAGCTATAATAAATATGTTAACCCCTAAACCACCGCTCCCTGACCCCACCGCAACTATAATATATATATTAACCCCTAAACCGCCGCTCCCTGACCCCGCCGCAACTATAATATATGTATTAACCCCTAAAACCGCCGCTCCCTGACCCCGCCGCAACTATAATATATGTATTAACCCCTAAACCTAAGTCTAACCCTAACCCTAACACCCCCCAACTTAAATATTAATTAAATAAATCTAAATAATATTTCTATTATTAACTAAATTAATCCTATTTAAAACTAAATACTTACCTTGAAAATAAACCCTAAAATAGCTACAATATAAATAATAATTATATTGTAGCTATCTTAGGATTTATTTTTATTTTACAGGTAACTTTCAATTTATTTTAACTAGGTACAATAGCTATTAAATAGTTATTAACTATTTAATAGCTTACCTAGCTAAAATAAAGAGAAATTTACCTGTAAAATAAATCCTAACCTAAGTTACAATTACACCTAACACTACACTATACTTAAATAAATTAATCCTATTTAAAACTAAATACTTACCTGTAAAATAAACCCTAAGATAGCTACAATGTAATTAATAATTACATTGTAGCTATTTTAGGATTTATATTTATTTTACAGGTAATTTTATATTTATTTTAGCTAGTTAGAATAGTTATTAAATAGTTATTAACTATGTAATAACTACCTAGCTAAAAGAAATACAAAATTACCTGTAAAATAAATCCTAACCTAAGTTACAATTAAACCTAACACTACACTATCATTACATTAATTAAATAAATTAAATACAAATAACTACAATTAAATACAATTACATAAACTAACTAAAGTACAAAAAATAAAAAAAGCTAAGTTACAAAAAATAAAAAAAGCTAAGTTACAAAAAATAAAAAAATAAATTACAAACATTTAAAAAATATTACAACAATTTTAAGCTAATTACACCTAATCTAAGCCCCCTAATAAAACAACAAAGCCCCCCAAAATAAAAAAATTCCCTACCGTATTCTACATTAAAAAAGTTCAAAGCTCTTTTACCTTACCAGCCCTTAAAAGGGCCTTTTGCGGGGCATGCCCCAAAGAATTCAGCTCTTTTGCCTGTAAAAGAAAAATACAATCCCCCCCACAACATTAAAACCCACCACCCACATACCCCTAATCTAACCCAAACTCCCCTTAAATAAACCTAACACTACCCCCCTGAAGATCATCCTACCTTGAGTTGTCTTCAGCCAGCCGACCCACCGATGGAACCGAAGAGGAGATCCGGAGCGGCAGAAGTGATCCTCCAAGGGGCGCTGAAGAAGTCTTCCATCCGATGAAGTCATCATCCAGGCGGTGCTGAAGAAGTCTTCCATCCGGGTGATGTCATCTTCCAAGCGGCGCTGAAGAAGTCTTCCATCCGGGCGATGTCATCTTCCAAGCGGGGTCTTCAATCTTCTTTCTTCAGGATCCATCTTCATCCCGCCAACGCGGAACATCCTTCTTTCCCGACGGACTACCGACGAATGAAGGCTCCTTTAAGGGACGTCATCCAAGATGGCGTCCCTTCAATTCCGATTGGCTGATAGGATTCTATCAGCCAATCGGAATTAAGGTAGGACAAATCTGATTAGCTGATTGAATCAGCCAATCAGATTGAGCTCGCATTCTATTGGCTGATCGGAACAGCCAATAGAATGCGAGCTCAATCTGATTGGCTGATTGGATCAGCCAATCGGATTGAACTTCAATCTGATTGGCTGATTTAATCAGCCAATCAGATTTTTCCTACCTTAATTCCGATTGGCTGATAGAATCCTATCAGCCAATCGGAATTGAAGGGACGCCATCTTGGATGACGTTCCTTAAAGGAGCCTTCATTCGTCAGTAGTCCGTCGGGAAAGAAGGATGTTCCGCGTCGGTGGGATGAAGATGGATCCTGAAGAAAGAAGATTGAAGACCCCGCTTGGAAGATGACATCGCCCGGATGGAAGACTTCTTCAGCGCCACTTGGAAGATGACATCGCCCGGATGGAAGACTTCTTCAGCGCCGTCTGGATGATGACTTTATCGGATGGAAGACTTCTTCAGCGCCCCTTGGAGGATCACTTCTGCCGCTCCGGATCTCCTCTTCGGTTCCATCGGTGGGTCGGCTGGCTGAAGACAACTCAAGGTAGGATGATCTTCAGGGGGGTAGTGTTAGGTTTATTTAAGGGTGGTTTGGGTTAGATTAACGGTATGTGGGTGGTGGATTTTAATATTGGGGGGGTTGTATTTTTCTTTTACAGGCAAAAGAACAGTTTTCTTTGGGGCATGCCCCGCAAAAGGCCCTTTTAAGGGCTGGTAAGGTAAAAGAGCTTTGAACTTTTTTAATTTAGAATAGGGTAGGGAATTTTTTTATTTTGGGGTGCTTTGTTATTTTATTAGGTGGCTTAGATTAGGTGTAATTAGCTTAAAATTGTTGTAATATTTTTTAAATGTTTGTAATTTATTTTTTTTATTTTTTGTAACTTAGCTTTTTTTATTTTTTGTACTTTAGTTATTTTATGTAATTGTATTTAATTGTAGTTAATTTATTTAATTAATGTAATGATAGTGTAGTGTTAGGTTTAATTGTAACTTAGGTTAGGATTTATTTTACAGGTAATTTTGTATTTCTTTTAGCTAGGTAGTTATTAAATAGTTAATAACTATTTAATAACTATTCTAACTAGCTAAAATAAATACAAAGTTACCTGTAAAATGAATATAAATCCTAAAATAGCTACAATGTAATTATTAATTATATTGTAGCTATCTTAGGGTTTATTTTACAGGTAAGTATTTAGTTTTAAATAGGAATAATTTATTAAAGTATAGTGTAGTGTTAGGTGTAATTGTAACTTAGGTTAGTTTTTATTTTACAGGTAATTTATTTCTCTTTATTTTAGCTAGGTAGCTATTAAATAGTTAATAACTATTTAATAGCTATTGTACCTAGTTAAAATAAATTGAAAGTTACCTGTAAAATAAAAATAAATCCTAAGATAGCTACAATATAATTATTATTTATATTGTAGCTATATTAGGGTTTATTTTAAAGGTAAGTATTTAGTTTTAAATAGGATTAACTTAGTTAATAAGAGAAATATTATTTAGATTTATTTAATTAATATTTAAGTGTGTAGGGGGGCAGATTAGGGGTTAATAAGTTTAATATAGGTTGCGGCGGGGACCGGGAGCGGCGGTTTAGGGGTTAAACTATTTATTTAGTTGCGGCGAGGTGCGGGATCAGCAGGATAGGGGTTAATAACTTTATTATATAGCACGGCAGTATAGGGGGGGCAGGATAGGGGTTACTAGGTATAATGTAGGTTGCGGCAGTGTCCGGGAGCGGCGGTTTAGGGGTTAATACATTTATAAGAGTTGCGGTTTAGGGGTTACTAACTTTATTTAGTTGCGGGAGGCTCCGGAGGCGCCGGTATAGGGGGTAGAACAGTGTAGTTAGTGTGGGTGCTTAGTGACAAGCTAGCAATAAAGCTGTAAAAAAGCCGAAGAGCAGCGAGATCGGATGAGTGATAACTCTCACAATCCGCTGCTCATCGCCCCGTACTTGGTGCGTGGCTTTTTGACAGCTTTATTGATAACTTAGGCGAAATTTTGCAGGTCCGCGGCGGCGATGGTAGGCGAGCTTAGGCGGGCGTATTGAACCGGCGAAGGCAGGAAAAGTAGACGCGTTGATATCTACCCCTCTATGTGTCCAGTGTCCCGGAACTAGCCTCAAATGCCCCAGGCTAAGCGCTCCCCTGGCACAGCAGTGACTCGAGCACAGACTTTACAAAAAATAAACTCGCCAGAGGAGCGCTTAGCCCGGGTTTACTAACCGGGTAGGTGGAGTCTGCAGGAGAGATGGTACTGTGACAGGGCAGGGCATGGCATGCCCCCCCCCCCTCAAACAAACACAAGCATAATCCACTGTTCAATTTCTAGCTGTTGCCTGTGAACAGGAAACTGGGATTCTCGTTCCTCTGCTGTATAATACTCACAGAGTTAGCCGAATCTGGTTGACAGAATATCTGGGTGACTGAGACTCTTAGTGATAAAGAATCTGTATAACAGAGATAGTAGGTACTGGAAGCTTGAGAAGAGGAGACAGTGGGTCAGATTCACTAAATTCAGCCTCTAAAGCCTCACTAAACCCTCAAGCTTTTCTCTTTTATTCTATTCCACTACAATGGAGGGTTACATAAGCTTCCCTGCTGTGTCGTATATTTTATATATATATATATATATATATATATATATATATATAGTATATAATATATATACAGGTAGCCCTCAGTTTACCCGGGGTTAGGTTCCAGAAGGAATGGTTGTAAAAATTGAAACCGTTGTAAATTGAAACCCATTTTATAATGTAAGTCAATGGGACGTGAGGGAGATAGGTTCCAGGCCCCTCTCAAAATTGTCATAAGTAACACCTAATACATTATTTTTAAAGCTTTGAAATGAAGACTTTAAATGCTAAACAGCATTATAAACCTAATAAAATAATCACACAACACAGAATATATAATTAAACTAAGTTAAATGAACAAAAACATTTGCTAAACAGCATTATAAACCTAATAAAATAATCACACAGACTTCACTTGCATTTTTCTGAAAACAGTTATTTCTATACATTCCAATTTAGACTGATTTATAGACAGGAAGATCTTGTTTCTTTGAAATCTGCTCGATAGCTCAGGTCTAGTTAAACTGGTTAATTTCAGCTTGCTTGGCTTTGCTGCAACACAAGAGGACAGCTCCACCTACTGGCTATTTTAATAAATGCACTGTTTCTCAATGCTTTTAAATAGCAGTCACATGACTGGAAAAAAAGGTTGTTATTCTGAAACTGTGTAAATTGAACCGTTGTAAAATGAGGGCCACCTGTATATATACCGGTATATATTATATATATATATATATATATATATATATATATATATAAATTAATTTCATAATGAATTTGAGACTGTGACAAACCACGCCCCCAAACCATGCCTCAAACCACGCCCTCTCCATGCCCACTTAAAAAGTGTCCAGGATTTTTTTGGACAAAAGATGGCAACCCTACACCCTCCCTTCTCTTATCCCCTATGGTGTCCTCTCATGAACTACTCTGTCTCCTTAGAAACACTTCCCCATCTAACTCACCTGGGTCTAATTATACCCGCTCCTGCAAGTCTCACTCTCACCTTCTGTCACTCACACTCCTACTACTGCTTGCTGCTGGTGATGTGCTGCTGGTGATGTCTCTCCTAACCCTGGCCCTGCAGCTATCACCACACTTTTATACTCTCGCTCAGTCTCCCACTGTAAAAACCCTAGGTCACACAATACTAACAATCTGATCTCTATTAACCCATAGCTCTTATCCCCTCTCTTTTCTTGTGCTCTCTGGAACACATGCTCTGCCTGTAACAAACATACAACTGTTCACAACCTGTTTGTTTCCAATGCTTTCAATCTTCTAGCAATTACTGAGACCTGGGTATCTTCTTCTGACACTGCTTCCATTGCAACTCTCAGACATGGTGCTCTCCACTTTAGCCACACACCTAGGCCAGGTGAGAGACATGGTGGCGGTGTTGGGATCTTACTCTCCCCCTCCTGCTCTTATCAGTATCTATCTCCATTTCCATCTCTCTCCTCTTCCTCCTTCGAAGTCCACTGCATCCGCTTGTTCTCCCCCCTCTCTCTCAGAGTGGCAGTTATCTATCGCCCCCTGAACCAACCTCCCAATTCCTTGACAACTTTGCTGCCTGGCTTCCTCACTTTCTCTCTACAAATACACTTACTCTAATTATGGGGGACTTCAACATCCCCATTGATAATCCATCTGTCCCTTCTGCCTCTAAACTTCTCTCACTCACTAACTCCTTCGGCCTCTCACAATCCACCCTATTCCCTACTCACCGTGATGGACACTTTATTGATCTGGTATTCTCCTATCTCTGCTCTCTCTCTGATGTTGCCTGTTGCCCATTTCCCATCTCAGACCACCATCTGCTCACCTTTAATCTCAATATACAGGCTAAACCTACTTCTCCCCCTCGCCCCCCGCACCTGTAGAAATCTGCACACTGTAGATCCTCCTAAGCTTTCCAACCTTATTCAAAAACGCCTCCCCCACACTTCCACGATATTCTGCCCCGACCTAGCTACATCCCACTATAACAATACTCTCTCCTCTGCACTTGACACTCTTGCTCCTCCCTAACTACGCAAAGCCCCACATCATCAGCTCCAGCGATGGCACTCTCAGCAAACACACCACCTACAAAAATAATCCCACACTGCTGAACAGGCCTGGAGGAAATCTCGCTACGAACCTGATTTTATCCACTATAAGTTCATTCTTTATTCATGCACCTCTGCCCTTCACTTAGCTAAGTAAACCTACTTCTCTTCTCTTATATCCACTCACTCCTCAAACCCTAAAAGACTCTTCTCCATTTTAACTCTCTCCTCTACCCACCTGCACCGCCCCCTTCATCTGCATTCAGTGCTCAAGACCTGACTGACTATTTTTTCAATAAGCCTGCAATCTCTCTACTTCACTCCCAGTCCCCCCCTCTGCCACTCTCTGCACCCTCCTCCAAACCACTGAGAATGAAGTTGGTTCCCTATTGTCTTCCTCACACCTCACTACCTGCCCAATTACCCCTATTCCTTCGCATATAATACCTTCTCTGTCTTCCACTCTCACTCCAGCTCTTGCTCACATATTCAAACTATCCCTTTCTACCGGTTCATTCCCTGCCTCCTTCAAACATACTAAGGTCACCCCATCCTCAACCTCCCTTGACCCTAACTCTACTGCAATCTACCGCCCCATATCATTGCTCCCGCTAACTTAAAAAATCCTTGAAAAACTAGTTTTCGATCACCTAACCCACTTCCTGTCCTCCAACTCATTGCTCGACCCCCTGCAATTTGGCTTCCGTCCCCAACACTCAACGGAGACTGCCCTCATCAAGGTTAATAACGATTATCTTTCTGCTAAAAACAATGGCTACTACTCTATACCAATCTTACTTGAACTCTCTGCTGCCTTTGACACTGTTGACCATCACCTCCTCCTACGGACTCTCAGCTCTCTTGGGCTCTGTGACACTGCCCTTTCCTGGATTCACTCTTATCTCTCTAACAGATCCTTCTCCATCTCCATCCAGCTGGTGACTCTCTATTGCCTCTGTCTGTTAGAGTACCTCAAGGCTCTGTCCTGGGTCCTCTACTCTTCTCTGTTTATACTTCTTCACTGGGTAAACTTATCAACAGCTATGCCTTCAACTATCACCTGCTGATGATATCCAGATCTACCTATCCACCCCTGTACTCCTTCTGTCAATTCTCACATCAGCAACTGCTTATTTGGCATTTCCTCCTGGATGGCCTCTCACCACCTAACAATAAACATGTACAAGACCGAACTACTTCTAATCCCCCCCCCCCTCTAACTCTACTCCCGTCTCTAATGTTTCTATCACTGTTGGTGGCACCACTATCTCCCCATCACCCCAAGTCATCTGCCTTGGAGTCACACTTGACTCAAATCTATCCTTCATTCCCCAAATCCAATTGCTCTCTTTATCCTGCCGCAACTACCTACACAATATCTCCAATATGTGTCTGTTTCTGAGCACTGAAACTACTAAACAGCTAATCCACTCCCTGGTAATTTTCCTGAGTTGGCTACTGTAATAACCTACTAACTGCCCTCATTCTCTCCCGCCTCTCTCCCCTTCAATCCATCCTAAATGCCTCTGCCAGGCTAATCAACCTCTCCCAACGCTCTGTTTCTGCTGCACCTCTCTGCGAGTCCCTTTATTGGCTCCCCATTCATAGCAGAGTTAAATTTAAAATTCCCACCCTGACCTACAAAGCCCTCACCAATTCTGCCCCACCCTACCTGTCCTCTCTCATTAACAAATATACTCCAGCCCGCCCCCTAAGATATAACGACCTGCTATTTGCATCCTCTACCATCACCTCCTCCGATGCTAGAATACATGACTTCTCTCATGCGGTGCCAACCCTCTGGAAAGCACTTCCTCGAACTGTCAGACTTTTCCCTAACCTGTCCTCCTTTAAATGCTCCCTAAATACCTTTTTTGTTCAGGGAAACTTATCACCTGACTAAGTAACAAATTCATTTCACTTACCTAACAGTTGCCATCATCTATCACCTCACTAATATCATTCTCACCTTTGCAGTCCCCACCTCCTGTTTCCCATACTCCTACCCATCTGGATTGTAAATTCCCACAGGAATAGGACCCTCAATTCCACCTGTAGTTGTCTGTAAAATGTTGTCTTTTATTGTATTGTTTCTCCGTTGTACTTTTATCTTTGTACCCATGGGCAGTGCTGCGGAATCTGATGCTGCTTTATACATAAAGAATAATAATATATGAAAATTTAGACCAGTTTTTTTTCCCCCATGGAATAATGAGTTAGGGAGTCAATATTGGTTGTGTTTCAAGATTATTTTATTTTCCTGTCCAAAATAAAAAAAATATCAGGTGAAAAATCATCATACTTATGGAAAAAATAGGGCCATTTCACACTACAGAATATTTGTATGTTTTTCTTTATTATGCATAATATTATAATAATATAGTTACATGAAATTAATCAGAGAGATAAACATATAAAATGTGATCTTAACGTTTAAATATAAGATTTCTCCATAAAAGAGGGCACATTTAGTATATTTCTTCCAATAACAGATACATAACGCCTCACATAATTTTACATATAACTTCCTCACACTGGACTATTACTGAAATATAACATAAATACATTTGCTTATTCCCTTCATTCCCCATTATTTGGGAAATGTGATTTATAATAATATTGCATGTCTGTTTCTATTGGACCCAGTATTTGTATTCATTTTATAAATTTTACTTTATAGCTACATTTTGTGAACTTTATCTAATTTAAATTCTGCAAATTATTCTAATTGTTTTATATTATATTAGCTTTCCTAATATACTTGTAAATCTCTGCCTCATTACCACTTTCTGTTGGGGTACTGCAAGGCTCTATCCTCTGTTCCCTTCTCTTCTCAATCTACACGTCATCATTAGGTTCCTTAATAAAGTCCCACAGGTTTCTATATCATTTGTATGCTGGCGACACCCAAATCTACCTCTCTGCACCAGACCTATCTCCTTCCTTGCTGATAATTCCATCATTACTCCTACCCCGCATGCCTGATGTCTTGGGGTCACACTTGACTCAGATCTTTCTTTCACTCCTCACATTCAATCTTTGGCTTAAGCCTGCCGCTTTCACCTTAAAAACATCTCTAAAATTAGACATTTCCTTACACAAGACACATCTAAGATTTTAATCTACTCTCTCATCCTTTCCCACCTCGACTACTGCAACTCTGTCCTTTCTGGTCTCCCTAGCTGCTGCCTAGCTCCTTTACAATCCATAAATAATGCCTCTGCCAGGCTCATCTTCCTTACACGTTGCTCTTCATCTGCTGCACCTCTCTGCCAAACCCTTCATGGGCATCCTCTTGCCTCCAGGATTAAACACAAAACTCTCACTCTGACATACAAATCCCTCAACTGCACTGCCCCCCTATATCTCAGACCTTGTCTCCAGATACTCTCCCTCCCATCTCCTTCGCTCCGCTCGTGATCACCTACTCTGCTCCACTCTTGTTACCTCCTCACATTCCCGTTTACAAGACTTCTCCAGATTGGCTCCCATCTTATGGAACTATCTGCCTCGCTCTACAAGACTCCCCTAGATTTAAAAGTTTCAAGTGCTCCCTAAAGACTATACTATTCAGGGATGCAGACAACATACATGTAAGGATTCCAGTCCGCCTTTTCCAGTTTTCCTTTCATCACATGATCTCTGTCTACCTGCATTTAAGTCTTCACCTGACTGTAAACAGGTGCTTAGTTATTTCACTTGTAGCAGCATGTAGCACTCCTGCTATCCTAAGCTACTCAGTTTAATTTCAAGCTCTCCTTGTGGATTATACAGGGAGTGCAGAATTATTAGGCAAGTTGTATTTTTGAGGATTCATTTTATTATTGAACAACAACCATGTTCTCAATGAACCCAAAAAACTCATTAATATCAAAGCTGAATAGTTTTGGAAGTAGTTTTTAGTTTGTTTTTAGTTATAGCTATTTTAGGGGGATATCTGTGTGTGCAGGTGACTATTACTGTGCATAATTATTAGGCAACTTAACAAAAAACAAATATATACCCATTTCAATTATTTATTTTTACCAGTGAAACCAATATAACATCTCAACATTCACAAATATACATTTCTGACATTCAAAAACAAAACAAAAACAAATCAGTGACCAATATAGCCACCTTTCTTTGCAAGGACACTCAAAAGCCTGCCATCCATGGATTCTGTCAGTGTTTTGATCTGTTCACCATCAACATTGCGTGCAGCAGCAACCACAGCCTCCCAGACACTGTTCAGAGAGGTGTACTGTTTTCCCTCCTTGTAAATCTCACATTTGATGATGGACCACAGGTTCTCAATGGGGTTCAGATCAGGTGAACAAGGAGGCCATGTCATTAGATTTTCTTCTTTTATACCCTTTCTTGCCAGCCACGCTGTGGAGTACTTGGACGCGTGTGATGGAGCATTGTCCTGCATGAAAATCATGTTTTTCTTGAAGGATGCAGACTTCTTCCTGTACCACTGCTTGAAGAAGGTGTGTTCCAGAAACTGGCAGTAGGACTGGGAGTTGAGCTTGACTCCATCCTCAACCCGAAAAGGCCCCACAAGCTCATCTTTGATGATACCAGCCCAAACCAGTACTCCACTTCCACCTTGCTGGCGTCTGAGTCGGACTGGAGCTCTCTGCCCTTTACCAATCCAGCCACGGGCCCATCCATCTGGCCCATCAAGACTCACTCTCATTTCATCAGTCCATAAAACCTTAGAAAAATCAGTCTTGAGATATTTCTTGGCCCAGTCTTGACGTTTCAGCTTGTGTGTCTTGTTCAGTGGTGGTCGTCTTTCAGCCTTTCTTACCTTGGCCATGTCTCTGAGTATTGCACACCTTGTGCTTTTGGGCACTCCAGTGATGTTGCAGCTCTGAAATATGGCCAAACTGGTGGCAAGTGGCATCTTGGCAGCTGCACGCTTGACTTTTCTCAGTTCATGGGCAGTTATTTTGTGCCTTGGTTTTTCCACACGCTTCTTGCGACCCTGTTGACTATTTTGAATGAAACGCTTGATTGTTCGATGATCACGCTTCAGAAGCTTTGCAATTTTAAGAGTGCTGCATCCCTCTGCAAGATATCTCACTATTTTTTACTTTTCTGAGCCTGTCAAGTCCTTCTTTTGACCCATTTTGCCAAAGGAAAGGAAGTTGCCTAATAATTATGCACACCTGATATAGGGTGTTGATGTCATTAGACCACACCCCTTCTCATTACAGAGATGCACATCACCTAATATGCTTAATTGGTAGTAGGCTTTCAAGCCTATACAGCTTGGAGTAAGACAACATGCATAAAGAGGATGATGTGGTCAAAATACTCATTTGCCTAATAATTCTGCACTCCCTGTAAACTTGTTTATTACTGTCACCAGGTTTTTACCTGTCATCATACCTCAGGAGAATTATCTTACACTGCTGCACTAAGGCTCTTCTTTCATTCAACCTTTGCCGTAATCGGCACTTCCTCTGCAGCTGCTTTACAAGCCTCAGCGCTTACCAGTGTGACCACGCATACCCTCAGAACTACCCTGAAGTCTTACTCTGAGTCGGATCTGACTCCTTCAGTTTCTATCTCACATACGGAAACAACCGTTAACCTCCTCTGTGACCGGAGCTTCAGATTTCACTGCCGCTTGTGCCGCTGTCACTCAACTCCTCAGCTCCTCCCATCAGCTCCTACGGAACTCTGCACTATAGTGGTCATAAGCGTAGGCAGTAAGTTACATGTTTACCCACTTTGCTCAGTCTAAGCTTGTAAAGGGAAACTCTCCACTTAACTCCCTCTGATCAAAGCCTGCCAACTTACCTCTTGGAAGGTCAGAGCCGTATCATATCCTGAGCAATTTGTTTCCTACATTACCTGTTTGCAAGACATTATAGGAGTTATATGGAACTCTGCTTATATACAAGAATCTAACTTCTATTCTGTTAACCTGATTCCCTGGGACTTCCTATACTGATTCAATCAGGTATTATCAGGTTACAGTTCTGCTTTTCTGGTATCCGTTTCAAGAACAGAGAGAAATACAGACCTATTTCCTCCACTGTAAAATATATTAACTTTATTTCACTTTGTCCATACAGTCTATGCTAATTAATAGCCTGTTCAACAAAGTGATACATTTCCATTTCTCTTTAAGTCTGCAGTTGAGATCCTTTACTTTTGCCTAGCCAGGTAATAACCTTATACTACACTAACTTTCCTATCTCCACTGCTATCCCCTTGAATCCCTTAGCATGCAAGTCTATGAGCCCATCTGTTTGAAGTTCACCTTCACAAGAGCCGACTACAACAGTGCAACTCTCGGCAAAGCCCTCTACCCATTTGATCTATGTAAATGTTATCTTGTATACCGCCTATGTTTATAGCGCTGTTGAATCTGTTGGCGCTCTACAAATACCTGATAATAATAATAAAAAATAATAAAAATCTTCACACATAGAGCTCCATTTATGAAGCTGCAGTGAATGCTAACTCATGAGACCTGCAGCAAGAGGTTATGAAGTGACGGTCATAAGATTGTTGCTTCCTAACCTCTCTGCCACCTGAGAAGTGGTGACTAAAATCATCTGACTAATGCTACTGGGCTGATTGACAACACCTTCTCACAAACAATAGTTTGAGTGAGAGCAAAGGTGGGGTTGCAAAAGAGTGTTGACGCACAGGTTCTCTTCTTGGCAACAACTGCCCGCTGCTTCTGAAATGGGGGCCATAGAGTAAAAGACATCATAAGGGTTGAGTACGAATCACACTAGCTGCATTATTTTGATAGCAAGTTTGCAAGCAATTACATTACTGTTGCTGATTGAATGATGCTACCATTTTCATTGCTGGCTCACTATTGTTAATAAATGGCATATTCACTTCTAATTTATGTGTGTGGGTTGGGGAGTGTCATGGGCATTATCATGGTTTATCATAGCAAGGAAGAGCCTGGACAGTCCCTAAATAACAGGATATTTGCCCCAGCCAGCATGGCTACCAATGGGAAAGCTGAAAGATCTTCCAACAAACCCACAAGATCTGGGATTGCTGAGATTCTGTAGAACAGGTTTACAAGAAGTCATTGATGCTAAATTAGTATAGTGAGAGTATCTTAAAAAATAAAAGTTGCTTAGAATATATATTATTAAGGACTGAAATACCCCTTTTGAATTCTCTCAATGCAAAGCACTGCTGCAGTTAACTCACAGCAAAGCCTCTATAAAACTATGTAATTACTTGCTTGCTAATTGATTGGGATGGCCTCAGTTATGAAAAACCCAAGATAAGCCAATGCACTTTGCATAGCTCTTCTAATGGATTAAAATAGACCACTCTCGTAGCTATTAAAACTATCACATTTGTTATTTGTAGTCACAAAATAATGTATGTGTTTGTCTAATACATTAGTTTAGAGGGTATCATTCTCTATATATACAAACATACATAATACATGCAATATAATTGTGTGTGTATCTTTTATCTATTCATCAAACTATATGATCTGTCTTTTTACCTCAGTAATTGTCTTATCTATCTATCTATCTATCTATCTATCTCTCTATCTCTCTATCTAAGACATCCCAAGTCTCCCGGAAGCTCCGGGAGTCTCGCGCATTGAAATAGCTGCTCCCTGACACCCGCAAAACAATTGGACTATCCCGGAAGTTCAACCTACGGCAACTAACCAATATAATTATGGTAATTTCTTCATTTAGTAACAGAGCGTGCATAACGTTTTTTTTTTAATGTGATGACATCACACAAAACAAACCGTTATGCACACTATGTTACTAGCCAGTAACTGGTTTGTTTTGATCTGTGCGATCGCTTGTTGGTCCTTTCCGTTCAGCAGTTTTGTGATTGGCTGAATAACTGCTGGCTGCTTCATTTGCGTTCATCTGTGTTCCAGTGTAAATGCTGGAAACCACCCGGTAATCAGATCATAACACAGAGGATTAGTGAGTGGCCGTTAAGAGGTCAGGTGGCCGTGGAGCAAACTATCGCCTAGATTTAGAGTTTTGTCGGTAAAGACCCGCGGTGCTAATGCTCCTTTTTTTTTCCAGCGCACCCTTAAGACAACGCTGGTATTACGAGTTGTCTGAATGGCTGCATTAGCCTCAGAAAAGGGAGCATTGAGCATAATTTAGCTCCACTTCAACCCTCGATACCAGAGTTGCTTACGGTAGCGGTAAGCTGGAAAAAACGTGCTTGTGCACAATTTCCCCATAGGAAACAATGGGGCTGAGCTGGCTGCAAAAAAACCTAACACCTGCAAAAAAGCAGCGTTCAGCTCCTAATGCAGCCCCATTGATACTTATTAACCCCTAATCTGCCGCCCCCACTATCTCTGACACCTGCATTATATTATTAGCCCCTAATCTGCCGCTCCGGACACCGCGCCACCTACATTATAGCTATGAACCCCTAATCTGCTGTCCCTAATATCACCGACACCTATATTATATTTATTACCCCCTAATCTTCCCCCCCACAATGTCGCCGCTACCTACCTACACTTATTAACCCCTAATCTGCCGACCGGACCTCGCCGCCACTATAATAAATGTATTAACCCCTAAACCACCGCACTCTCGCCTCCCAAACACTATTATAAATATTATTAACCCCTAATCTGCCCTCCCTAACATCGCCGCCACCTACCTACAAATATTAACCCCTAAACTCCCGCCCCCAACGTCGCCGCTACTATAATAAAGTTATTAACCCCTAAACCTAAGTCTAATCATAACCCTAACACCCCCCTAACTTAAATATAATTTAAATTAAACGAACAAAATTTACTATCATTAAATAAATTAATCCTATTTAAAACTAAATACTTACCTATAAAATAAACCCTAATATAGCTACAATATAACTAATAGTTACATTGTAGCTATTTTAGGATTTATATTTATTTTACAGGCAACTTTGTATTTATTTTAACTAGGTACAATAGCTATTAAATAGTTAATAACTATTTAATAGCTACCTAGTTAAAATAATTACAAAATTACCTGTAAAATAAATCCTAACCTAAGTTACAAATACACCTAACACTACACTAAAGTCCCATTCAATTTTTGTGTATTTACAGGGGAAGCAATATAATAGATCAAACTTTACCTTCACTTTAAACTAATTAAATAAATTACCTACAATTATGTAAGCTAAAATACAATTAAATAAACTAAACTATAATACAAAAAACAATCGGATTGACCTTGCATTCTATTGGCTGATCGGAACAGCCAATAGAATGCGAGGTCAATCCGATTGGCTGATTGGATCAGCCAATCGGATTGAACTTCAATCTGATTGGCTGATTGCATCAGCCAATCAGATTTTTTCTACCTTAATTCCGATTGGCTGATAGAATCCTATTAGCCAATCGGAATTCGAGGGACGCCATCTTGAATGACGTCATTTAAAGGAACCTTCATTTGCTGTTAGGACATCGAAGAAGAGGATGGCTAAGCGTCGGCTGGATTCAAGATGGCTCCGCTCCAGTTGATTGAAGATTGAAGATGCCGCTTGGATGAAGACATCTAACGCTTGGAGGACCTCTTCTGCCCCGATCGGATGAAGACTTCTGCCGCTCCGGATGTCCACTTCTGGCCCATCGGTGCCGGCTGGGTGAACACGGCTCCAGGTAGGGTGATCTTCAATGGGGTAGTGTTAGGTTTTTTTAAGGGGGGATCGGGTGAGTTTTAGAGTAGGGGTATGTGGGTGGTGGGTTTTAATGTTGGGGGGTATTGTATTTTTATTTACAGGTAAAAGAGCTGATTACTTTGGGGCAATGCCTTGCAAAAAGCCATTTTAAGGGCTGGTAAAAGAACTGATTACTTTGTAATTTAGGATAGGGTAGGGCATTTTATTATTTTGGGGGGCTTTTTTATTTTATTAGGGGGCTTAGATTAGGTGTAATTAGTTTAAACTTATTGTAATTTTTTATATATTTTCTGTAATTTAGTGTTTGTTTGTTTTTGTATTATAGTTTAGTTTATTTAATTGTATTCTAGCTTACATAATTGTAGGTAATTTATTTAATTAGTTTAAAGTGTGATCTATTATATTGCTTTCCCTGTAAATACACACAAATTGAATTGGACTTTAATTCATGATTTTTTTAATTTCGCTATATTTATTAAGTTATTGCCGTTTTTTAATCCATTTCTCTACCCTTTTAAAACAATCTGTTTTTTGTTTTGTTTTTCTTAGCCCGGTCACAATGACAATCCAATTGAAATACTGGCCATTAGGCGGCCTTCATATTACGTCACAGCATTACTTATTGATATGCGCATGCGTTGCCTTTACTTCCTCCCTGTTATAACAAAAGCTCGTTCCAGTTTAGCGCAGACGCAATAAGGATTCCCTACTGACAACATTCATTCCATCGTCTGTAATAACAAATTCAGTACTGACTGAGTCGAAGTCACGCATGCGCAAATTGTTCAAGTAAGCGAGAATGAGCTTTTGTACTACGTATAGAGTGGGTGGGACCGCTCTATACGTCACAGTCTCAGAAACCCGGAAATTCATGGAGGGAGGAGTAAAGAAGGGAAGCGTATGTAAAAAAAAATCCTTTTTATTTACATTTTTTATATATAAAGAATTTAAAAAAAAAATATGGCGATCAGACTATACAATATATAAATAATACAATAATGTGCAAAAAACAGGAAAACGTTACCTTCACTTTAATGATAGTGTAGTGTTAGGTGTATTTGTAACTTAGGTTAGGATTTATTTTACAGGTAATTTTGTAATTATTTTAACTAGGTAGCTATTAAATAGTTATTAACTATTTAATAGCTATTGTATCTAGTTAAAATAAATACAAAGTTGCCTGTAAAATAAATATAAATCCTAAAATAGCTACAATGTAACTATTAGTTATATTGTAGCTATATTAGGGTTTATTTTATAGGTAAGTATTTAGTTTCAAATAGGATTAATTTATTTAATGATATTAAATTTAGTTTGTTTAATTTAAATTATATTTAAGTTAGGGGGGTGTTAGGGTTAGGGTTAGACTTAGGTTTAGGGGTTAATAACTTTATTATAGTAGCGGCGACGTTGGGGGTGGGAGTTTAGGGGTTAATAATTGTAGGTAGGCGGCGGCGATGTTAGGGAGGGCAGATTAGGGGTTAATAATATTTATTATAGTGTTTGCGAGGCGGGAGTGCGGCGGTTTAGGGGTTAATACATTTATTATAGTGGCGGCGAGGTCCGGTCGGCAGATTAGGGGTTAATAAGTGTAGGTAGGTGTCGGCGACGTTGGGAGGGGGGGGCAGATTAGGGGGTAATAAATATAATATAGGTGTCGGCAATGTTAGGGGCAGCAGATTAGGGGTTCATAGCTATAATGTAGGTGGCAGCGATGTCCGGTCAGCAGATTAGGGGTTAAAAAAAATTATTATAGGGTTTGCGATATGGGGGGCCTCGGTTTAGGGGTTCATAGGTAGTTTATGGGTGTTAGTGTACTTTATAGCACAGTAGTTAAGAGCTTTATGTTCCCGCGTTAGCCCATAAAACTCTTAACTACTGACTTTTTTTTGCGGTTGGAGTCTAGTCGGTAGAGGCTCTACCGCTCTCTTCTTCCAATACTCGTAATACCAGCGTTAGGCAAATCCCATAGAAAAGATAGGATACGCAATTGACATAAGGGGATCTGCGGTATCCTCGAGTCGCGGAAAGAAAGTGAGCGGTAGACCCTTTCCTGCCTGACTCGTAATACCAGCGGGCGTTAAAAAGCAGCGTTAGGACCCCTTAACGCTGCTTTTTAACCCTAACACAGAACTCTAAATCTAGGCGTATGCCTGTAAGAAAGGGGAGGGTGTCTTGTAATGGTGATAGAAAGGTAATAAAAAAAATTGTGTTTTCTAGTTCAGTTTTACAATTTCTGCCATGAGCTGTACAAAGTGTGGACAACATAAAAATGTGTGTATATATATATATAGAAAAACATGATATATATAATTTGGTCAGGTAACAATTTAAAGGGACATTAAACCACTTTTTCGGGGGATGATGCGCAGTAGCCGGTGAAGCCACCTCCCTGAAATGAGATTTTGCAGGTTGGGATGTCTGCTATCTATCTATCATCTATCTATTATCTATATATTATATATCTATCTATGTATCATCTATCTATCTATTATCTATTAATCATATATCTATCTGTCAATCAATCATATTTGTATCTATCGATCTATCTATCCATCTATTATCTCTCTATTATTTACCTATCTACTATATATATATTTGCCTATTTATCTAATGTATCAATATAATTATTGGCATATCTATCTATCTAATCTATATATCATCTATCTATCTATCTATCTATCTATCTATATATTAGCTATCTATCTGTCTAACTATATATCTAGCTATCATCTCTCTATGTATCTATTATCTATCTATATCATCTATCAATCTATCTATATCATCTATCTATATCATCTATCTATCTATCTATCTATCTATCTATCATCTATCTATCTATCATCTATCTATCTATCTATCTATCTATCTATCTATCTATCTATCTATCTATCTATCTATCTATCTATCTATCTGTCTGTCTATCATTTATCTCTAACATCTATCATCTCAATCTCTGTTCTATTTTAGTCACTTCTATTCTAACTCCCTTGAAGACCCCGCCTTTTCTCTGAGCCCGGCATTCAATCAGCACTTTTGTTTCATTATCATTGAGAAGCGGCAGTGTCAGTCGTTGTGATTGGCTCCGCTCTATCAGTGTGTTCAGTGTAGCGCTGGTTGGGTGCCCAGTCTGCACAGTAGCAGCAGCGGGGGAGGCTGCATCTTTTTGGCACATGAGCGCCAGTCAGGGATTATCATTCCGGGAAAACATCAATCACGCTGCACAAGAGGAGCAACACCCAGCACGTGAGGATAAATTGTATAGGCAGCGATAGATAAGAGTATCCTTGAAATTTCATGAGTGTACTGAGCAATTACCTACTCCTGTGTATTGCATCTGTCAGTGCAAGAAATCATCTGGTTTTACAGTACAGGATCCTCTGTTGTAAGGGGACATCCTAGAGTAGAATTGGGGAGGATCGTTGGGTTAAATTCAGAGATCAACAAATAACATATATGCATGGGACCCTCTGGTGTGTATAGCACTACCCCAGAGCAAAGGAATATTTTATACTTTGATAAAGGAAAAGGTCATCGGAAGGCATCGCCAGTAGCCTACAATAGAGGATCTTATGGGAACATATGACATTCAGTACGGGACACTGAAAATACCAACACATCCCTGAATTAAGGATATCTGAGCCACAGCCAATAAGGCATTTTTTATGGAAATCCTCCTCCTTGTGCTTAGTGAGCCCCATCTCCAGATGCTCCAGTGTGAATCCAGTATATAGCCACTGCTCAAGTGTTACTGCATTGTCTGGCAGCCTGGCCCTGTGCTTTGTTCTCTTTGTAGCCTCAGCCCTAATTTCCATGTAGAAGGATCTTTTTCCAGGGCATGTCCAGTTTCAACCATTCTGCATTATATCTATTGAGGGCTTCTATGTGGCCCTGCTGTCAGGTGAATGCACAGTTTCATGCTTCCATCTGCAGAGTGGCTATCTGGGATCTCTGCCCCACACTGTGAGATACCATCACAAGCACAGCCCTGAGACTTCTGGGCACTGCCTGCGGAACCGTGTATGTGGCTTCCCATAACGGTATTTCCTTCTCCTGACTCTTCCATATCTTTTGACATCTCCTCGTACCCTCCTCACTGACAACATGGAACGGCTACACTGGTGCTGGTGGTGGCAACTTGGAATTCTGTGCCTTGTGCCTTGGGCGGCTGGTGACAATGTGGGCAAACCCAAAAGCTGTACAGAGGTGAAGCAGGTGTACAGTGCAAAGGGTTATAGCCTGAGTGGGGTTCCACAGTCAGAAATATCTGGTGAGTTTACTAGTCTGAGCTTTCAGGTAAGCTCTGAGGATAATGATCTTGTCTCATGGGAAACCTCCTATTCTGAATTTGCATATTACATAATATGGGCTTTAATCAGTGCATTTTAATTGTCCCAGTTAATATCAAAATTGTATTTCACTTCAATGTGCCCAAGTTTAACCATTTATTTTCCCAGTTCGAGATTTCAAATCAGTATCATTGTCAGGGAGTTAAAATACTGTAAAAAGTGTCAGTATCTTGTTTTCATAGACTATTTTCTATTAAAATATATCAAATTAGTGGGTTTATGTTACATTTGTTATGTAAATGTCTCAATCCTACATATATGTCCCATGACTTAGTGCTAAATCATTGTCTATAGTATCAATACATCCCAAGCATAGCTCTCAAATCTGGTATTTGCCTACATGCGGTAAACCCAGGTTGGTTCTGTATTCATGAATATCATGAGTGTAGTCTGTCAGGTTTTTGTACATCTCAGCTCTGTATAACACACACAGATATCAGGAGAGCAAGTGTCACACTGTGCTAGTTATAAATCTCATGTTAGTAGCCACTGATTAGTCTTATTTGAATTGTAATACTGATTTTATTTTAGTCAAGTGCTCATTTGTGATGTAAAGCAGACTATGTTAATAGACAATCTTCCTTTGGTAAGATATGCAACACCAGTGGGACACTGTAAAATATTCTATTTGTTCATAATGAGTGACATCCATAGTAAGCAAGCGCTATATGTACCTTAGCAAAGGAAACATTATTTAAACATAGGATTACTGACAAAAAACAGGAATATACTAGATGTACCAAGAAACTGTTGACTAGATTTCCTGTCCTCGGGTTGATAATTTCCTGCATTACATTAGAGGACATCAGTGATTTTCAAAATGTTTCTTGACAGTAATGGGCTTCTATGAGTATCTTGCTGACCGATCTGAGTTTAGGACAGTACTAGCAGTGTAACTTGTAGAAACTGCTTACCTGCAGGCTAGATCTGAGGTAGAATCACTTCCATGCCTTGTTACCCTTCATATACATACATTTTACAGACATACCGGTATACATATATGTGTATGTATAAATATTTACAGAGCCAGGTGGGCTCCATTAAAGGGACACTGAACCCAAATTTTTTCTTTTGTAATTCAGAAAGAGCATGCCATTTTAAGCAACTTTCTAATTTACTCCTATTATCAATTTTTCTTTGTTCTCTTGCTATCATTATTTGAAAAAGAAGGCATCTAAGCTTTTTTTTGGTTTCAGTACTCTGGACAGCACTTTTTTATTGGTGAATGAATTTATCCACCAATCAGCAAGGACAACCCAGGTTGTTCACCAAAAATGGGCCGGCATCTAAACTTACATTCTTGCATTTCAAATAAAGATACCAAGAGAATGAAGAAAATGTTATAATAGGAGTAAATTAGAAAGTTGCTTAAAATTTCATGCTCAATCTGAATCACGAAAGAAACATTTTGGGTACAGTGTCCCTTTAAGCTGTGGGTCAGTAGTCACCAGACCCCCTTGTACATACAATAATTACAGAGCTAATACATAACACTGATACAATTTACCCATTATTGAGACTAAAAATTAAAGGGATAGGAAAGTCAAAATTACACTTGCATAATTCATATAGAGCATTTAAAAAAGACACTTTTAATTTCACTTCTATTTTCAAATCTGCTTTGTTCTCTTGATATCCCTTGTTTGAAAAGAAGATGCACATATCCTGCACTAGCTAGCTACTGATTGGTGCCTGCACACATTTGTCTCTTGTGAATGGCTAGATGTGTTCAGCTAGCCACCAATGTTTCTTCAGCAAAGGATAACAAGATAATGAAGCAAATTTGATAAAAGAAGTAAACTGTAAAGTTGATTAAAATTGTATGTTCTATATAAATCACGAAAGGACATTTTGGGGGTTTCCTGTTCCTTTGAACTTGAATTTTCAAAATGTTTTATATATACATTTTATATCATTATTGTTGAAAATAAATGATGAACTATTTATTTGTTTAAGTTAAATATGTTTTTTAAATAAATCTTAATATTTTCAGGTGGCTTGATGTCTCTTAACAAACTAGAGGCAGACACTATGAACTCAGAGGGATAAACAAGACTGGTGACTTAACACCTTCCCGCCCTTAGGACGTTCCATGCCCTCCTAACGGCACTGGGCTTTAGCACTGTTAGGACGCCATGGAACGTCCTAGCCATTTGGCTGTACTGAAGCCATAACAGCTTCCTAACTGGGATCACAAGCTGGAGGGCGTGCTTAGCGTCATAGCTACTCCCCCCGGACCCAATCCCATCATTGAAATCAAACAATCGCATAAGCGATCGCGTCATTTCAATGTTTACTTATTTGTAGACAAATAAGACCGGGCGGAAAGCGGTTAATGCTAAAATATGCCCAAATAAATCATTAATGAAGCACTAGAAAAAAAACTTCAATTAATATGCCCTTAAAGGGACATAAAACCTCATTTTTTTATTTGATGATTCAGATAGAGTATACAATTTAAAACAACTTTACAATTTACATCTATTATCATTTTTCTTTGTTTTCTTGTTATCCTTTGTTGAAAATCAAGGATGTAAGTTCAGTAAATTTGATTTTTTTTTTAAAGTTGTATTCTCTATCTGAATAATGAAATAAATATTTTTGGTTTCATGTCCCTTTAAGTGAATATAGAGAGCACCGCCACTTAGGACTCTCTATGCAATCACACATTGATGCATTGCTCATATCTGCTGCTCTGTGTACCGTATTGTACTGTTACAGCATAATGATATATTCATGTTATTTCACATGGCAACATATGCAGAATGGGATGTCAGATAAAAATAGCATGGATTTCCAATAACATCAGCAAGTTTCCAGCTTAAAGGGGTATGGGAAAAAAAACCTTTCATGGTTCAAAAAGAGCATGTGATTTTAAAAACCTTCCCACTTTACTTATATAATTGATTTACTTAAAGGGACAGTCTAGTCAAAATTAAACTTAAATGATTTCAATTTGCTTTGCTCTCTTGGTATTCTTTGTGAAAAGCTAAACCTAGGTAGTCTCATATGCTAATTTCTAAGCCGATGACCTGCCTCTTATCTAAGTGCATTTTGACAGTTAGATACTGCTAGTTCATGTGTGTCATATAGATAACATTGTGCTCACTCCCATGGGGTTATTTTAGAGTCAGCACTGATTGGCTAAATGCATGTCTGTCAAAAGAGCTGAGATTAGGGGGCAGTCTACAGAGGCTTAGAAACCAGGTAATCACAGAGGTAAAAAGTGTATTACTATAACAATGTTGGTTATGCAAAACTGGGGAATGGGTAATAAAGGGATTTTTTTTTTTTTAAACAATAAAAATTCTGGAGTAGACTGTCCCTTTAATTCTCATAGAATATTTTGTTGAAAAACATTTACATTCTTAGGTAGGCTCAGAAGCAGCAATGCATTACTGGAAGCTAACTGGTGATTGGTGGTTACACACACATATCTCTTGTCATTGGCTTGCTGGATGTGCTCAGCTAGCTCCTATTAGTGCATTTCTGCTCTGTGCAGGGGTTAAGCACATAATTATATGCTAGAAATGTTTTCTCTTTTGTGTCTTGTTAACCTTATCTAGGAAACCACCCTATCTATGAGATTACCCCCTCTTGCCTTCCTTCATGTTCAGTTAGTGATTAGTCGTTCTTGTCCTTGGTTGAGTTTGTTAGTACATATACATCTGCTAGGTCTTACAGGGCGCTGCATGTTTCTGGGCTTTGTCATATGTATTATTGGGCTTTTATAATGGTGTTGTTAAATAGTGTTGTGTATGTTATAAGGCTTCACTATAGGTGTGACAGGTGTTTGATATAGGTGTCACTGTGTTGTGTATTAGTGTGTTCTGCTACATGTATTATTGACATTTGTCATACAGGTTACTTGGCCATTATGTTTAATAAAGGTGATTACTAAAATGATGAAACATTTTGCCTATTAATCATGTGAGGATGTCAAACAGAACCATAGTCCCTGCTATATGTATGCATTTATTTTACCAAGGGATAATATAGTATCTATTTTGTTCAGTCTTGCCTGGTTTTGTTACCAAGTCATCAAATGGTCCTGGGCACTGTCTTGTGTTTTACTGAGGTTTGTTGTAATTGGTCCAGGGATGCTTTCCTTTGTATGTGTTTCTGAGCTTTATTTTAAGGGGTAGTGGGTAAAAGTTGCTGAAGAGCAGTGACATTTTGTCCCTTTACATGATTCTGTATTTGTTATTGGGCATTTATTAGCATCAGGCACTGGTTTCCTCTACAATGTTGCTGATATTTGCACTTATCATGGTTTGAATTGAAATAATATTAACATAAAATATGTAATGTAAATAGCATGAAATCCCTCCATGAAATCCCTCTATGAATAGGCTTAGAGTGACATATAAAGTGTGGATTGCTAGCCAGAAAGATAAACAGCCAGAGAGACAGACAGTGAAACAGACATATAGATATAATATAGATTACAAACTTATAGAATAGATAGATAAATTATAGATAGATAGATAGATAGATAGATGATAGAATATCTAGATAGATTATATATATATATATATATAGATTGATAGATTACAGACATATAGAATATAAATAGATATATGACAGACAGAGTATCTAGATAGATAGATGATCGATGGATAGATAGATCAGATAGATGATGATAGACAGATGGAGTACATACATATAGAATAGGTAAAAAAAAAATAAAAAAAATATATATATATATATATATATATATATATATATATATATATATATATGATACAGATAGATAGATGGATGATAGATAGCAGACAGAATAGAAATATATATATGTCATACAGATAAATAGATGGATGACACTAGATAGATAGATACCTTTGAGTACCTGGCTGCTATTTACCTTGGTTTCAAATGGTACTGGATTATATATTTTATTGGGGTTGGCAGTATATGCATTCATTTGCTTTGTTTTAATGATACTGGTCTGTGTTATGTTATTGAGTTAGTTTTTTTAGATGGTAGAGCTGCTTTATGTTACTGGTCTTTGTATTTCCGTGTTATCAGTGTTATTGGATGTTGGTATTTAGTTTACCTTCAGTCTGTGCGTCAGGCTTCACTGGTTATTAGTTAGCGAGTCCAAATTATTTTATTATGTCTCACATTATTATTATTATTTATTTGTAAAACCCCACAACATTGTACAGCACTGATTCATGGTAAAAAATACAGATACATAAAACAGACTAAATATAAAAAAAAATACAGGCGGGACCTGCTCCAAAGAGGACATCATTTTATAAATAAACAATACAAATACAGAATTACTTTTTTTTACTATTATTAGGTTTCATCATATAAACAAGTGTAATAGGACATTTTAAGTTACATATATATGCAATAATAAAGTGACTTTTTATTAACTCATGGGTACATTATAAATCAATCACTGTGTTGTTAAATTAAAGAAACTAATTTTATTAATTAAATTGGAAATATTTAAGAAAGTTATTGTAAAAATCTAAATAGCTACATGGAATGGCATAACCTAACTAGTCTGACTATTCAGATCAAAAACCGAATTGCAGGATGTAGCGATACAGTAATTATTGAACTGTCATTCCCCATTAAAGGGACCTTAAACTGCTGAGTACAGTAGAATGGTTCCTACTTATCATGATATTGTTTTTTTCTCCTGTGCTTGCAGCTGTCTTTAGAGTCATTCTCTTTACAAGTATCACTTAGTAATAGGATTGCCAGCTGTCCTCTAAAAAAATACTGTCAATCTCTATTCTCTAGGTGACTGGGCACAATGGCAGGTGTTGGTCACATAATGCCCTCGAAAAGCCCCCACTCTTGATCTAACCATATATATTTTTCACAGATGAGCAGTGATTTTACCCATTGGCTACCTGTAACAAGAGTTTTACCTCTTTGGTTGCCAGTAACACATGGAAACAGTAGCAACCACTCACTTTTATGCACCGTATTTATAAAGAAAGAATTTTTGACAAAATTTAGACAAAACTCAGAAACTCAGGAAAAACTGCACATTTAAGTGCCTAGTAGTTTTGTAAAGGTTTTAATGGACACCCTGCTAAAATACTGGACACCTGGCAACCCTAGTTAGTGAAGCTCTGCGTCTCCACACTGGGTGCCACCATCTTGGAGCTTATATTTGTTATGTACTGTACATTTTAAACTGTGCAAAAAAACCCTGCAAAAATGTAACACTACCGCTCTCTATTATGTGAGCTAAACTGAAGTGAAAGGTACAGCTGTCAAAAAGCCAGTAACATTACAGATCTGTGAAAGTGCACTGCTCCTATAACAGGATGCAACAATACATATGCGACAAGATGGCGGCACCCAGTATTAAATGCAGAGCTTTACTAACTGAATTCTGGGTTAAAATAAGAGAACAGCTTTAAAGACAGCTGTAGGTACAGGATGGAAAACACTAGCAGGGTGAATAGTAAGCCTACTACTGTAGTTGTACCCAGCTGTTTAATGTCCCTTTAAGAGACAAGTATGTGAGAGATACTGCCTTCATCATAGATCTTGTACTAATATTGTTCTATATTATGTATATGTGTATAAAGAGGCCAGGGATCAAGAAATACTGAATATGTATTATGGTGAGTAGAAACAGGGATCTGGCACCCAACAACAGATCACCTGCCTCCTCTAGAAGGGCATTGCCAGTTTCACACTTGCGCTGCTGTCACTGAGGCAGGCTGGTGGGTGGGAGAGATGTCTATGTCTTCCCCATCCCTCACTCACCCTTCCTTAGTGGTGCAGGAGTAACCCACTTGTCAGAGGTACCTGGTTGCCTTCTGTGCGGCAGCAAGGATCAGTTCTGTCTTCTTCTTCCCTGTACAGTTACATGTAAATTGTGCACACAAGACTGAACTAGGAGCTCAAGCTGAATGAACTAAAAAGATCATGGGTCTGATCTGTGGTCTGTTTGTTGTTCTACTGATGGCCGGCCAAGGGGTTAATTACGGGTGATTGCTACAGGTGTTCAAGGGATAAATTACAGGCCTCTGTGTGCTATGGTCACCCATGGGGTTAATTACAGGTCTTTGTTTTTGTGTGTGTATATACTATATAAAGCAAGATAGACAGACATAAATATATTAACATTTATACAAATCGGGGCTCTAAAAATTCAATGGAATCCCAGCTCCTAGAATTTTACTTATGGCTTCCAACATTTTGGACTACTCTGTATACTTTTGCATACACACATATTCTTGCTTTTTCAAATAAAGATACCAAGAGAACGAAGAAAAATTGATAATAGAAGTAAATGAGAAAATTGCTTAAAATTGCATGCTCTACATGAATCAGGAAAGTTTAATTTTGACTAGACTATCCCTTTAAACTTCCATGATTCAGATAGAGCACACAATTTTAAATAATTTTCCCAATGACTTTAATAATCTAATTTGCTTTACTGTCTTGCTATCTTTTATTGAAAAGCATACCTAGGAAGGCTCAGGAGTAGCAATGTACTACAAGGAGGCTAGCTGCTGATTGCTGGCACATATATGCCTCCTGTCATTGGCTCACACAATATGTTCAGCTAACTCCCAGGGGGTCCATCCGATAAAAATCGTCGCCCGCAAAAGCCGGCGACGCCAATATTTGCGCGGATTTGGTATCACATATACGGCGTAACCTAGAAGTTACGCGCGTATATTTCTGCCGTCGCCCGTAGTTTTTTGGGCTATAGGCAGGTATACCAAACCCGCGCAGTTTGGTATCCAATATGCAGCGTAAGGACTTACGTGGCGAAAATGGAGAAAACTTACTCCATTTTCACCTCGCCACAAAAAGCAGCCGTAAGAAGCCTTACGCTGACTATTGGAGCCCCGTAACTCCCTAAACTGGCTGCTAAAATAAACCTAACGCATGCGCAATGTCTATCTCCCTGTCAACCGCGATCTGCTAAAATAAACCTAACACCTAACGCATGCGCAATGTCTATCTACCTGTCAACCGCGATCCCCCCCCGAAATCCCTAATAAAGTTATTAACCCCTAAACCGCCGCCATCTACATAAACTAACCCCCTACTGTGAGCCCCTAAAACCGCCGCCATCTACCTTATCTATCCCCTAATTAGAACCCCTTACACCGCTGTCATCTACCTTATCTATCCCCTAATCTGACCACTTACACCGCCGCCACCTATATAAAAATTATTAACCCCTAATCTAATCCCCCTATACCGCCGCCAGCTATATTAATATTATTAACCCCTAATGTAAGCCACTTACACCGCCGCCATCTCTATTAAAATGATTAACCCCTTATTTAATCTACCTACCCCGCCGCCAGCTATATTATCTATATTAACCCTAAGTATATTATAGTTAATATAGGTATTACATTATATATATTAACTATATTAACCCTAATTATATTAGGGTTAATATAGTTAATATAGTTACTATAGTATTTATATTAACTATATTAACTCTATCTAACCCTAACACCCCTAACTAAATTTATATTAAATTAATCTAATTCATTTATAAACTAAAATATTCCTATTTAAATCTAAATACTTACCTATAAAATAAACCCTAAGATAGCTACAATATAATTAATAATTACATTGTAGCTATGTTAGGGTTAATATTTATTTTACAGGTAAATTGTTAATTATTTTAACTAGGTATAATAGCTATTAAATAGTTATTAACTATTTAATATCTACCTAGTTAAAATAATTACCCAATTACCTGCAAAATAAATCCTAACCTAAGTTACAAATACACCTACACTATCAATAAATTAAATAAACTACAAACATCTATCTAAAAATACAATTAAATTAACTAAACTAAATTACAAAAAATAAAAAAAGATTACAAGATTTTTAAGCTAATTACACCTATTCTAAGCCCCCTAATAAAATAATAAACCCCCAAAATAAAAAAAATTCCCTGCCCTATTCTAAATTAAACAAATTTCAAAGCTCTTTACTTTACCAGCCCTTAAAAGGGCCTTTTGTGGGGCATGCCCCAAAGAATTCAGCTCTTTTGCATACAAATACAATACCCCCCCCCCATTACAACCCACCACCCACATACCCCTATTCTAAAACCACCCAAACCCCCCTTAAAAAAGCCTAACACTACCCCCCTGAAGATCTCCCTACCTTGTCTTCACCACACCGGGCCGAACTCCTGATCCGATCCGGGAGATGTCTTCCTCCAAGCGGCAAAGAAGAATTCTTCCTCCGGCGATGTCTTCCTCCAAGCGGCAAAGAAGAATTCTTCCTCCGGCGACGTCTTCCTCCAAGCGGCAGCAAAGTCTTCATTCTTCCGGCGGCATCTTCAATCTTCTTTCTTCGCTCCGCCGCTGCGGAGCATCCATCCCGGCCGACTACTGAACTTGGAATGAGGTACCTTTAAATGACGTCATCCAAGATGGCGTCCGCCGAATTCCGATTGGCTGATAGGATTCTATCAGCCAATCGGAATTAAGTTAAAAAAATCTGATTGGCTGATTGAATCAGCCAATCAGATTCAAGTTCAATCCGATTGGCTGATCCAATCAGCCAATCAGATTGAGCTCGCATTCTATTGGCTGTTCCGATCAGCCAATAGAATGCGAGCTCAATCTGATTTTCTGATTGGATCAGCCAATCGGATTGAACTTGAATCTGATTGGCTGATTCAATCAGCCAATCAGATTTTTTTAACTTAATTCCGATTGGCTGATAGAATCCTATCAGCCAATCGGAATTCGGCGGACGCCATCTTGGATGACGTCATTTAAAGGTACCTCATTCCAAGTTCAGTAGTCGGCCGGGATGGATGCTCCGCAGCGGCGGAGCGAAGAAAGAAGATTGAAGATGCCGCCGGAAGAATGAAGACTTTGCTGCCGCTTGGAGGAAGACGTCGCCGGAGGAAGAATTCTTCTTTGCCGCTTGGAGGAAGACATCGCCGGAGGAAGAATTCTTCTTTGCCGCTTGGAGGAAGACATCGCCCGGATCGGATCAGGAGTTCGGCCCGGTGTGGTGAAGACAAGGTAGGGAGATCTTCAGGGGGGTAGTGTTAGGCTTTTTTAAGGGGGGTTTGGGTGGTTTTAGAATAGGGGTATGTGGGTGGTGGGTTGTAATGGGGGGGGGTATTGTATTTGTATGCAAAAGAGCTGAATTCTTTGGGGCATGCCCCTCAAAAGGCCCTTTTAAAGGCTGGTAAGGTAAAGAGCTTTGAAATTTGTTTAATTTAGAATAGGGCAGGGAATTTTTTTTATTTTGGGGGTTTATTATTTTATTAGGGGGCTTAGAATAGGTGTAATTAGCTTAAAAATCTTGTAATCTTTTTTTATTTTTTGTAATTTAGTGTTTGTTTTTTTTTGTAATTTAGTTTAGTTAATTTAATTGTATTTTTAGATAGATGTTTGTAGTTTATTTAATTTATTGATAGTGTAGGTGTATTTGTAACTTAGGTTAGGATTTATTTTACAGGTAATTGGGTAATTATTTTAACTAGGTAGATATTAAATAGTTAATAACTATTTAATAGCTATTATACCTAGTTAAAATAATTAACAATTTACCTGTAAAATAAATATAAACCCTAACATAGCTACAATGTAATTATTAATTATATTGTAGCTATCTTAGGGTTTATTTTATAGGTAAGTATTTAGATTTAAATAGGAATATTTTAGTTTATAAATGAATTAGATTAATTTAATATAAATTTAGTTAGGGGTGTTAGGGTTAGATAGAGTTAATATAGTTAATATAAATACTATAGTAACTATATTAACTATATTAACCCTAATATAATTAGGGTTAATATAGTTAATATATATAATGTAATACCTATATTAACTATAATATACTTAGGGTTAACATAGATAATATAGCTGGCGGCGGGGTAGGTAGATTAAATTAGGGGTTAATCATTTTAATAGAGATGGCGGCGGTGTAAGGGGCTTACATTGGGGGTTAATAATTTTAATATAGATGGCGGCGGTGTTAGGGGCTCACTTTAGGGGGTTATAGATATAATATAGCTGGCGGCGGGGTACGGGAGCGGCGGTTTAGGGGTTAATAACTTTATTAGGTTGCGGCGGGGTACGGGAGCGGCGGTTTAGGGGTTAATAGCTTTTTTATTGTTAGGATAGTGAGGGGGGATAGCGGATAGAGGGTTAGACAGTGCGGGCTATGTTAGGGAGGCGTGTTAGAGTTGTCGGGCTATGTTAGGGAGGCGTGTTAGACAGTGCGGGTGTTTTAGACTTTAGTCAGGTTTTATAGGCGCCGGCAGTTTCTAACGTGCCGCAAGTCACTGGCGACGCCAGAAATTTGTACTTACGCAGATTTCTGGACATCGCTGGTTTGTCAGACTTACGGCACGTTAGCATCTGACGGCGACTTATATGGGATAGCTCGAGTTGCGAGCTGAAACTGCGGGCGACGCCGGTTCCCTCGCTTGCGCCGCAAACTGCGATCTATATCGGATCGCGCCCCAGGAGTCAATTGCAACGGATTCCAAGAGAATAAAGCAACATTGCTAACAGAAGTAAATTGGAAAGTTGTTTAAAAATGTATAATCTATCTGAATCATGAAAGAAAAATGTTGTGTTTCATGTCCCTTTAAAGGGACATGAAACCCAAATTTTTTATTTCATGATTTAGAAAAAGCATGTGATTTTAAACAACTTTCTAATGTACTTCTATTATCTAATTAGCTTCATTCTCTTGATATTCTTTGCTGAAAAGCATATCTAGATATGCTCAGTAGCTGCTGATTGGTAGATGCACATAGATGCCTTGTGTGATTGGCTCACACATGTGCATTGCTATTTCTTCAGCAAAGGATATCTAAAGAATGAAGCCAATTAGATAATATAATTCAATTGGAATGTTATTTAAAATTCTATTCTCTACCTGAATCATGAAAGAAAATGTTTGGGTTTAGTGTCCCTTTAAGTTTATTCTCACCTTTTTTTAACCCCAATCCTTGCACCTATTACACACCCCAGTGCCAGTATCTGAGCAAGCAGGGCTGCTGATTGGAGCATCTACCTGCTCTTGAATGACAGGCATATACATGCTATGTACACATTTAACCTTGTCTAGGTTTGCTCCTTTATTTGCACCCAGTGCATATAAAAGGCCTTATTTAACATATTTCTGTTGGAAAGCCTCTTAAACCAATATGTTGTATCTAAACAGCCAGAACATTCTTTCTACCATTATGTACCTTTCAAACCTGTAAGTTATTATAGATGAAAGGAAACTGTTGAAAGCCTCTCTTGTAGTATTTGTACTAAGGAATGTTAGTCCAAAAAAAGGCATCACCACTACATACTGCAATACACTCGTATTTGTGCTTAAACTCTATAAATACTTCTACTTTAGAGTCAAAGTAAGAACTGCAGTTATGCAAATTGTTCAAACGTCTTTTCTTTTTATGTTAAAGGGATACTACACCAAAACAAAATGTATTATTATTCATGATTCAGATAGAGCATGCAATTTTAAGCAACTTTCTAATTTACGCCTATTATCAATTTTTCTTCGTTCTCTTGCTATCTTTATTTGAAAAAAAAGCAGGAATCTAAGTGAAGGATCCGACCAATTTTTGGTTCAGTCCCTGGACAGGGCGTTCTGATTGGTGGCTGCATTTAACCACTAATCAGCAAGCACAACCCAGGTGCTGAGCCAAAAATGGGCAAGCTCATAAGCTTTACATTCCTGCTTTTCAAATAAAGATGGCAAGAGAACGAAGAAAAATTGATACTAGGAGTAAATTAGAAAGTTGTTTAAAATTGCATGCTCTATCTGAATCATTAAAGAAAAAATTATGAGTCCAAAAAGCCTGGAATATTCATCAGTCTAATTTTAAGATTAAAATGACATGAAACCCAAAAGTTTTCTTTAAAGGGACACTGAACCCAATTTTTTTCTTTCATGATTCAGATAGAGCAGGCATGTCCAAAGTCCGGCCCGCGGGCCAATTGCGGCACGAGTACCGGACTGATATGGCCCCACAGATAATTTTACAAATATACATTATACGGCCCCCCAGTAAGTCCCCGACCGCCGCTCAGTTAAGTCCCAGAGCGCCGCTCAGTGAGTCCCCGAGCGCTGCTCAGGACTCCTGAGATCTCTGGTTTGACGTCATCAGCCAGCACAGGAAGAAGGGGAAAGTCCAAATCTCGCGAGATCTCGGACGCATAGGAATCTGGCCAATTTTCATAATAGCACCAAAACGTCTCACAGGAATAAGCAAGGAGATATTTCAAGGTATAAAAAGTTCAATTTATGACATGTCATTCAATGTAAAAACGTAAAAGGCACAGCATACACAGCTTTTTCTTGGGAGAAACGTTGTTATAAATATATTTGAACACATGTATACTTGGTGTTATGTTCCTGTTCACATTTTCTGAACTTAAAAGTTGACAGACAACCTATATTAGTTTGTGTAATGTACTTTACAATGTTCCTGTTATATTATATTAAAGGCAGAGTGATTTAACACCTGTTTAGATTTGTCATCCAAGTCACAAAATGTAAAAGTATGCCGTTTTCAATAAACTTTGCATAAAATAGTTAATTTGTATTTATTTTAAAATGGTTCAAAGAATGTCAGGCAAAATGGTCGGCCCTCGCACATGTTCACTTTATGAAATCTGGCACTCTTCCAAAAAAGTTTGGACACCCCTGAGATAGAGCATGACATTTTTAACAACTTTCCAATGTACTTCTATTATTAATGTTGCTTCATTTTCTTGATATCCTTTATTGAAGGAGCAGCACTACTGGGAGCTAAGCTAGCTCAACACATCGGTAAGCCAATGACAAGAGGCATTTATGTGCAGCCACCAATCAGCAGCTAGCTCCCAGATCTTGAGCCTACCTAGGTATGCTTTTCAACAATGGATACCAAGAGAATGAAGCAAATTAGATAATAAAAGTAAATTGGAAAGTTGTTTAAAATTGTATTATGTATCTTAATCATGAAAGAAAAGTTTTGGGTTTCATGTCCCTTTAAAGTGCCATTAAGCTAAACATTTAATTCTCCTAAAATGTTCAATGATGCATAGTGAAACAAAACTTTTTTTTATTATTATTTATTATTAATTTTGTTTCCCGTTTCATGTCATTTTAATATGACAATTGTGGGTTTTCCACTGCCCCCAAGAAGCTTGTTTTTATCTGTCCCACTTCAAAAAAGATAAGAGAAAGAGCATTCTGCTTTCAAATGGTGTGTCCCTGTACTTCAAAACACCACAACTGTTGCTAGCAAAACTATAGTTTTAAATAAAAAATTTAAACTATTACGATATATAATGTTTGCAGATTTTGCATTACGGGGGTTAATTTCTTAGGCATTTATAACAAAAAATACTTAACATCCTAAATACAGGTGGCCCTCATTTTACAACGGTTCAATTTACACCGTTTCAGAATAACAACCTTTTTTTCCAGTCATGTGACTGCTATTGAAAAAGCATTGAGAAGCAGTGCATTTATTAAAATAGGCAGTAGGTGGAGCTGTCCGCTTGTGTTGCAGCAAAGCCAAGCAAGCTGAAATTAATCAGTTTAACCAGACCTGAGCTATCGAGCAGATTTCAAAGGAACAAGATCTTCCTGTCTATAAATCAGTCCAAATTGGAATTCATAGAAAGAACTGTTTGCAGAAAAATGCAAGTGAAGTCTGTGTTGTGTGATTATTTTATTAGGTTTATAATGCTGTTTAGCAAATGTTGTTGTTTATTTAACTTAGTTTCATTATATATTCTGTGTTGTGTGATTATTTTATTGGGTTTATAATGCTGTTTAGCATTTAAAGTCTTCATTTCAAAGCTTTAAAAATAAATGTATTAGGTGTTACTTATGACAATTTTGAGAGGGGCCTGGAACCTATCTCCCTCACTTCCCATTGACTTACATTAAAAACTTGGTTTCAATTTACAACGGTTTCGATTTACAACCATTCCTTCTGGAACCTAACCCCGGTGTAAACGGAGGGCTACCTGTATTTGAAGATTTTGCCGTAGGTAAACAGGCTGTTCTTATAGACCATTTAAATCTATCTGTATTTTCTTTTTAAAAGTCATCAGAACATAAAGGGAAACAAACACATTGCATTTACAAGACATGTTTTACTATAGAATAATGCATTAGCCAAATGTAAATATTTTTTAAAGCACTTAAAGGGATACTAAACCCAATTTTTTTTCTTTCATGATTCGGATAAAGCATGCAATTTTAAGCAACTTCCTAATTTGCTCATATTATCAATTTATTTTTGTTCTCTTGGTATTTTTATTTTAAAAGCAGGAATGAAAGCTTAGGAGCCGGGCCTATTTTAGGTTCAGCACCTGGGTAGCGCTTGCTGATTGGTGCATTTTCAAATAAAGATACCAAGAGAACGAAGAAAAAAATGAGAATAAGAATAAATTAGAAAGTTGCTTAAAACTGCATGCCCTATTAGTATCATACAATAAAAAATTTGGTTTGCTGCACTTGTTTTTCCATATCCAAACTTACCCCACCATTTTGTTTATTTGGATTAGCCAATCTGTGCTTGTTACTTGAGTATACTTGCCACTGTCATTTTGTTTCAAAACCTGCATTGCTGGGCATTTTGTAATGTGATTACCTCAGCTGAGTACACTTAGGGACATACTGTATATTATGTACTTACATTCGTTGTCATTGGGAAGACCCAATGTCAAATAACATGAAAAGGGGACAGAATAAATAAAGTATAGTGCAAAGTTGCTTTACTACACATAATTAACCATGTTATACTGCAGTGATACGTATTGACTGTACTTTGAACAGTAATATAATAATAATATTATTATTACTAATCACAGCCTAATCATGCAGTATAGGAGCAGCGTGATACGTTTTCATAAGAATGGATCACATGGGGCTGACTCACTGATGCTGGGGTGGGAAGATCTAGTGTGTGGGAGATTCTGTGATACCAGTACTATGTTCACTTGACAGAGATACTGTCTCTACTTCATATCTAACTTGCATCTAACACGTTGCAATGACATTATTCATGACATTTTAGATGGCAGCCTGATAGGTACACGATTTATCTGTCTAGATTTCTGAATTATCTCAAGTCTAACATGCAGCTTATTGGATATCCCCAATACGGTTCATTTTCATTGTAAATCACCTTTATTACAAGATCTGATATGTGATGTCATTTTTGTAAGAATGTGAGTTTTTCTCTTACATTCACATAGGCCTGTTAAAGTCACATATCTTCTGGGGATCTTGTATAGGTTTTCCTTTCCTATAAAAACTTTTTGTTGCACGATGTCATGTGTCATGATCTATACATAAAATAATGGTATAGTTTAAATCTGCTGTGTCTGCTGGAAAAAGTAAATATATAATTTGTGTGGGTGTCTCAGTGAAAATGGACTACAGTTCATGTTAAATGTGTGCAGCTTCTAGAAACTCCAGAACAGCTCAGCACAGGTGGGGGTGGTTTGGCTCAGCAGTTAAAGGGTTAAAGATCAGTCATTCCTTTTTGAATTTCTGTTTTTGTGTGTATGATATGTTCATTTTTCTATTGCAACTAAAGGGACATAAAATGCCTTGTATCGTTGCAATAAATTAGTATATCAATTAAAGGGACAGTAAAGACAAAATTAAACTTTCATGCAATTTTAAAAACATTTCCAACTGACTTATCTAATTTGCTTTGTTCCTTCTGTATCATTTGTTTGAAAGAATACCTAGGTAGACTCAGAAGCAGCAATGCACTACTCGGAGCTAGCTGCTGATTGGTGGCTGCACATATATCTCTTGTCTTTGTTCCGTCTGATATTTTCTGCTACAATAGCTCCCAGTAGTGCATTTATGCTCTGTCAACAAAGGATACAAAGAGACAAAGAAGTAATAGAAGTAAACAGGAAAGTCATTTAAAAACTGCATGTTCTATCTAAATAATGAAAGAAAAAAATGTTGGGTTTCCTATTCTTTTAAGTGCAGAAAAGTTCTTCATATGTTCTTGACACTTTGCTTGCTGCAGTAGTTTTTAAAAGTTCTCCCCATACCTCTTGCCTTATATGGAGGAGCCAGTCCAAACAAGGCTTATCACTTGTAATATTGTTATCAAAATAAGTGTTGTTTTGCAGTATGTTACAATACCACCTCTGCTGAAGCCAGTTAGAGATAGATATGTAGCAGGGTTAGGTTTCTGAAATCTGTACTGTGCATTTCCAATTCTCAGAATTGTCAGCCCTCAATATCAGAGTTAAATTCTAGAAAAAGAGGAAAGATAAATAATAAAAATATATTGCAACTTATTGTGTAGGCCAGAGAAAAGAGCCCAGCTAATCTGCAACCTTCCATGTCCGTGCACACCTCAGGTCCGAAGCAACAATCCAAGTAAAATAGCGGCTGAACCGTTATGGGCTGTGCCTGTGACACTGATGTGGCGCTGCTGGCTCTGCCTCCCTGGAGGAGTAATCAGTGCTGCTGCTGGGCTGGCCTAAAGTATTTGTGTTTTTTGTTCTGTTTATTTAGATGTTGCATAGCCTCATATCACGATTAATTGCATCATGCTGTGAATATAATATATATATACAGGTATACCTAACTTTACAGCGCTTCACTTTACAGCTCTTCGCTAATACACAGCTTTCTGGAGCTGAAGTTCAACCTTCAAGTATTTGGAAACAGTGTTCACTCATCGTGAGATTGCAAGAAAAGTGACTGGCACCATTTTGTTAGGCACAGTTCACTCTGTTTACAGCATTACAGTGCAATCTGTGTCTCAGTGTTGTAGTCTGACAAATACTTTTAATATTATTTTCTCTTGTTAAGTGTGTTCAGTCCACGGGTCATCCATTACTTATGGGATATATTCTCCTTCCCAACAGGAAGTTGCAAGAGGATCACCCAAGCAGAGCTGCTATATAGCTCCTCCCCTCACATATCATACCCAGTCATTCTCTTGCAACCCTCAACAAAGAAGGAGGTCGCGAGAGGAGTTGGAGTTTTTACTTAATTATTCTTCAATCAAAAGTTTGTTATTTTAAATGGCACCGGAGTGTGCTGTTTTTCTATCTCAGGCAGTATTTGGAAGAAGAAACTGCCTGCGTTTTCTATGATCTTAGCAGGCGTAACTAAGATCCACTGGCTGTTCTCGACATTCTGAGGAGTGGGGTAACTTCAGAACATGGGATTAGCATGCGGGGTCCCCCGCAAATGAGGTATGTGCAGTACAATATTTTCTGGGAATGGAATTGACTAAGAAAACACTGCTGTTACCCGTATGATGTAAGTACAGCCTTAAATGCAGTAGTAGTGACTGGTATCAGGCTTATAAATGTATGCACAGTAGAGTTATTTTCTAGGGACTAGAATTTGACTGAGAAAATACTGTTAATACTGAAATAATGCTTAAGCCTTATCTGCAGTGGAAGCGACTGGTAGCAGGCTTAGTGATAACTTTGCATGACATTAAAAGAAGTTTGTTTTTAAAACGTTTACTGGCATGTTATTCGTTTTGTGAGGTACTTTGGTGATAAATCCTTTTGGGCATGAATTTTTTTTTCCACATGGCTAACGTATATTTCTGCATAGAAACCGTTATATCAGGTCTCCCACTGTTGTAAATGAGTGGAAGGGGCCTTTTTTAGCGCCTTGTTGCGCAGTTAAAATTCTAGCACAGTCTTCCTGCTTCTTCCTCCTTGATCCAGGACGTCTCTAGAGAGCTCAGGGGTCTTCAAAATTCGTTTTTGAGGGAGGTAATCAGTCACAGCAGACCTGTGACAGTGTGTTTGACTGTGATAAAAACGTTAAATCTTAATTTGATATCCGTTTTTTGGGTACTGAGGGGTTAATCATCCTTTTGCTAATGGGTGCAATCCTCTGCTAATTAATACATTTAAAGAATTGTTGACTATAACTGAATTAGTTCTTTGTTATTCAACTGTGTTTTTAAAAGTGCTGCAGCGTTTTTTATATTGCTTGTAAACTTATTGAAAGTAATTTCCAAGCTTGCTAGCTTCATTGCTAGTCTGTTTAAACATGTCTGATACAGAGGAATCTGCTTGTTCATTATGTTTAAAAGCCGAAGTGGAGCCCAATAGAAATATGTGTACCAATTGTATTGATATTACTTTGAATAAAAGTCAATCTGTACCGATAAAGAAATTATCACCAGACAACGAGGGGGAAGTTATGCCGTCTAACTCTCCTCACGTGTCAGTACCTTCGTCTCCCGCTCGGGAGGTGCGTGAGATTGAGGCGCCAAGTACATCAAGGCCCTTACAAATCACTTTACATGATATGGCTAATGTTATGAAAGAAGTATTATACAATATGCCCGAGTTAAGAGGCAAGCGCGACAGCTCTGGGTTAAGGACAGAGCGCGCCGATGACACGAGAGCCATGTCTGATACTGCGTCACAATTTGCAGAACATGAGGACGGAGAGCTTCATTCTGTGGGTGACGGTTCTGATTCGGGGAGACCGGATTCAGAAATTTCAAATTTTAAATTTAAGCTTGAGAACCTCCGCGTGTTGCTAGGGGAGGTGTTAGCGGCTCTGAATGATTGTGACACGGTGGCAATCCCAGAGAAATTATGTAGGCTGGATAAATACTATGCGGTACCGGTGTGTACTGACGTTTTTCCTATACCAAAGAGGCTTACAGAGATTATTAGCAAGGAGTGGGATAGACCCGGTGTGCCTTTTTCCCCTCCTCCGATATTTAGAAAAATGTTCCCTATAGACGCCACCACACGAGACTTATGGCAGACGGTCCCTAAGGTGGAGGGAGCAGTTTCTACTTTAGCCAAGCGTACCACTATCCCGGTGGAGGATAGCTGTGCTTTCTCAGATCCAATGGATAAAAAATTAGAGGATTACCTTAAGAAAATGTTTGTTCAACAAGGTTTTATATTACAGCCTCTTGCATGCATTGCGCCTGTCACTGCTGCAGCGGCATTCTGGTTTGAGTCTCTGGAAGAGGCGATTCGCACAGCACCATTGGATGAGTCTTTGAGCAAGCTTGGAACCCTTAAGCTGGCTAATGCATTTGTTTCGGATGCCGTAGTGCATTTAACCAAACTTACGGCTAAGAATTCCGGATTTGCCATACAGGCGCGCAGAGCGCTATGGCTTAAATCCTGGTCAGCAGATGTAACTTCTAAGTCTAAACTACTGAACATTCCTTTCAAAGGGCAGACCTTATTCGGGCCCGGCTTGATTGAAATTATTGCTGACATTACTGGAGGTAAGGGCCACACCCTTCCTCAGGACAGGGCCAAATCAAAGGCCAAACAGTCTAATTTTCGTGCCTTTCGTAATTTCAAGGCAGGAGCAGCATCAACTTCCTCCGCTCCAAAACAGGAAGGAACTACTGCTCGTTACAGACAGGGTTGGAAAGGCAACCAGTCATGGAACAAGGGCAAGCAGGCCAGAAAGCCTACTTCCGCCCCTAAGACAGCATGAAGACAGGGCCCCCTTTCCGGAGACGGATCTAGTGGGGGGCAGACTTTCTCTCTTCGCCCAGGCTTGGGCAAGAGATGTATATGATCCCTGGACGTTGGAGATTATATCTCAGGGATACCTTCTGGATTTCAAAACTTCTCCTCCACAAGGGAGGTTTCATCTGTCAAGGTTATCAACAAACCTAGTAAAGAAAGAGGCATTTCTACAATGTGTACAAGACCTCTTAGTGATGGGAGTGATCCACCCAGTTCCGCGAACGGAACAGGGGCAAGGGTTTTATTTAAATCTGTTTGTGGTTCCCAAAAAAGAGGGAACCTTCAGACCAATCTTAGACTTAAAGATCTTAAACAAATTCCTAAGGGTTCCATCGTTCAAGATGGAAACCATTCGGACCATCCTACCCATGATTCAAGAGGGTCAATATATGACCACAGTGGACTTAAAGGATGCCTACCTTCACATACCAATTCACAAAGATCATTATCGGTACCTAAGGTTTGCCTTTCTAGACAGGCATTACCAGTTTGTAGCTCTTCCCTTCGGGTTAGCTACGGCCCCGAGAATTTTTACAAAGGTTCTGGGCTTACTTCTGGTGGTACTAAGACCACGAGGCATAGCGGTGGCTCTGTACCTAGACGACATTCTGATACAAGCGTCAAGTTTTCAAAATGCAAAGTCTCATACAGAGATAGTTCTAGCATTTCTGAGGTCGCATGGGTGGAAAGTGAACGTGGAAAAGAGTTCTCTGTTACCACTCACAAGGGTCCCTTTTCTAGGGACTCTTATAGATTCTGTAGAGATGAAGATTTACCTGACGGAGTCCAGGTTATCAAAGATTCTCAATGCTTGCCGTGTCCTTCACTCCATTCCAAGCCCATCAGTAGCTCAGTGCATGGAAGTAATCGGCTTAATGGACATAGTGCCATTTCCGCGCCTACATCTCAGACCGCTGCAACTATGCATGCTAAGTCAATGGAACGGGGATTACTCAGATCTGTCCCCTTTGCTAAATCTGGACCAGAAGACCAGAGATTCTCTTCTCTGGTGGTTATCACGGGTTCATCTGTCCAAAGGAATGACTTTTCGCAGACCAGATTGGACGATTGTAACAACAGATGCCAGCCTACTAGGCTGGGGAGCAGTCTGGAACTCCCTGAAGGCTCAGGGATTGTGGACTCAGGAAGAGAAACTCCTCCCGATAAACATTCTAGAATTAAGAGCAATATTCAATGCTCTTCTAGCTTGGCCTCAGTTAGCAACACTGAGGTTCATCAGATTTCAGTCGGACAACATCACGACTGTGGCTTACATCAATCATCAAGGGGGAACCAGGAGTTCCCTAGCGATGTTGGAAGTCTCGAAGATAATTCGCTGGGCAGAGTCTCACTCTTGCCACCTGTCAGCGATCTACATCCAACGTTGAGAACTGGGAGGCGGATTTTCAAAGTCGCCAGACTTTTCATCCGGGGGAGTGGGAACTTCACCCAGAGGTATTTGCTCAACTGATTCATCGTTGGGGCAAACCGGATCTGGATCTCATGGCATCTCGCCAGAACGCCAAGCTTCCTTGTTACGGATCCAGGTCCAGGGACCCGGGTGCGGTGCTGGTAGATGCACTAGCAGCCCCTTGGGTTTTCAACATAGCTTATGTGTTTCCACCTTTTCCGTTGCTACCTCGACTGATTGCCAGGATCAAACAGGAGAGAGCATCTGTGATTCTGATAGCGCCTGTGTGGCCACGCAGGACCTGGTATGCAGACCTAGTGGACATGTCGTCCTGTCCACCATGGTCTCTACCCCTGAGGCAGGACCTTCTAATTCAGGGTCCTTTCAACCATCCAAACCTAATTTCTCTGAGGCTGACTGCTTGGAAATTGAACGCTTGATTCTATCAAAGCGTGGGTTTTCGGATTCGGTTATTGATACATTAATACAGGCTCGGAAACCTGTTACCAGAAAAATTTACCATAAAATATGGCGTAAATATTTATATTGGTGTGAATCCAAGAGTTACTCATGGAGAAGGGTTAGGATTCCTAGGATATTGTCCTTTCTACAAGAGGGTTTAGAAAAGGGCTTATCCGCTAGTTCACTAAAGGGACAGATTTCTGCTCTGTCTATTCTTTTACACAAGCGTCTGGCAGAGAATCCAGACGTCCAGGCCTTTTGTCAGGCTTTGACTAGAATTAAGCCTGTGTTTAAAACTGTTGCTCCTCCTTGGAGCTTAAACTTGTTTCTTAAAGTTCTTCAGGGTGTTCCGTTTGAACCCCTTCATTCCATTGATATTAAACTTTTATCTTGGAAAGTTCTGTTTTTGATGGCTATTTCCTCGGCTCGAAGAGTCTCTGAGTTATCTGCCTTACATTGCGATTCCCCTTATCTGATCTTTCATTCAGACAAGGTAGTCCTGCGTACTAAACCTGGGTTTTTACCTAAGGTTGTTTCTAACAGGAATATCAATCAAGAGATTGTTGTTCCATCATTATGTCCTAATCCTTCTTCAAAGAAGGAACGTCTTTTGCATAATCTAGACGTGGTCCGTGCCCTGAAGTTCTACTTACAGGCAACTAAAGATTTTCGGCAAACTTCTTCTCTGTTTGTCGTTTACTCTGGACAGAGGAGAGGTCAAAAGGCTTCGGCTACCTCTCTCTCTTTTTGGCTTCGTAGCATAATACGTTTAGCCTATGAGACTGCTGGACAGCAGCCTCCTGAAAGAATTACAGCTCATTCCACTAGAGCTGTGGCTTCCACCTGGGCCTTTAAGAATGAGGCCTCTGTTGAACAGATTTGCAAGGCTGCAACTTTTGGGAGAAAGGTTTTACAGGCAGTGGTTCCTTCTGTTTAATGTTCCTGCCTTGTCCCTCCCATCATCCGTGTACTTTAGCTTTGGTATTGGTATCCCATAAGTAATGGATGACCCGTGGACTGAACACACTTAACAAGAGAAAACATAATTTATGCTTACCTGATAAATTTATTTCTCTTGTAGTGTGTTCAGTCCACGGCCCGCCCTGTCTTTTTTGAGGCAGGTTCTAAATTTTAAATTATAACTCCAGTCACCACTGCACCCTATAGTTTCTCCTTTCTCGTCTTGTTTCGGTCAAATGACTGGATATGACATGTGAATGGGGAGGAGCTATATAGCAGCTCTGCTTGGGTGATCCTCTTGCAACTTCCTGTTGGGAAGGAGAATATATCCCATAAGTAATGGATGACCCGTGGACTGAACACACTACAAGAGAAATAAATTTATCAGGTAAGCATAAATTATGTTTTTTCTGCTATCCAAAGCACAAATTAATAGCATAATTTAACTTATATTTATTTAATGATGATTTGTACAATAAACATTAAAACAAATTGGGGGCGTCTCCCAGCTGCGGCTCTGAGCAGTCGCATATCTTTAGAGCTCCGGGCGAAAACGTATTAATCCGCTGATTATTAATATTATCTTACAGCTCCTATAGACAGTACGACTGGTTCAGTACTACAACATATAACTTGCTAAGATAAAAATAACATATTGCTGTATTTATGAAATTTATGAACCTGGAGACGGATTTGGACAAAAGGAACTTCACAGGCGGCCTGTCGCCCCCCCCACTGGACACACTGGCAAGAAACTATTAAATAAACATACTTCCGCTTTTCTGCACAATTGAAAGGCAGTAAAGAGAGAGGAGGGGAAGATATCGAATAATACATTTCCAACCTTCACACATCCAAGATGGCTGCTGAGGGAGCAGACAGCATCCTATATTACATCGACCGCAATTTGGAAAGGCTTGAAAATCACCTCATGACCATGCTAGAGAGAGCACCCTGGGACTCACTGCAAAACCTACACCTAATATACGTTACAGCTAGGTAAGTAAAAGAGACCCCAGATACAATATACGAGCAAGATGGGGCCACGGCCACAAGCGCGCCCACGTTTCCCCAGAATCAGAAGAATCTCCTGCGTCTAAAGCACAAGCCATTCTACCAGCAACTATCATGTACAGAGGTGACAACTCAGACGAATATAGATGAATCTACGTCCAACAAACAACAAAAAGACACTGACATCTATGCTGAAGACAACATTAATCATACAACTAGAAAACGGTGCGCAACAATATCAGGCTCATATGCAGCTTTCTCAACTCTCTCAGAACATGCTGTTTTAGCATATGGAACTTCATTGACAGGTATGGAGGCAGAGAGTGTGAGGTGCATTTGGGAGTTAGGGGGGTACTCCCAGATTGCCACAAATACCATTAACGCTTACAAAATACCTGTTGACACCCTCCCATTTAAATTGAGCCATATCTTTTTACCACAATTGAACTCGGCTCACCACCCGAAAATCATGGGCTGTAACAGTCAGGAGACATTCTATGCAAAAATACCGGAAAAATCTTAATAAGGACAAAAATATACCAGGCTCTAACTGATTAAGTTTACCATGCACTTCATTCCCCTGTTAAGTTAACTGCATTGGACTGCTAGTCAGAGATTTGAAATGTCCAGGATGCTTGTTTATTTATATTGTTTATATTATATCACATTTTTATACTTTTGAAGGTTTCTGGATGGGGTATGTGGGGGGCCCCAGAGAGTTGCCTCTTAACTTTTCTAATAACATGGCGGTTATTAAACTGATAGAACTATAGCTTGGGTATGCAGAACTAGGATATATTGCGGGTCTCCTCCCTGTGGCCAGCGGCCGGGGCCTCGGCGGGATGCAAGCGAGAGTCATGTATGGGCGACACAATATACATCAAGCAAATGTGCGGAGACTAGAAACTCTGCTACCTTATATAAGCACTAAAACAAGGGAAATAGCCTATTCAGGTACAATCTCAAAGTGGTAAATAATGCTTAATCCAGAAAGAATAAGTAAGCATAGAATCTCATGCCATCAAAGCTTGGACATAATTTTATACAAAGAGATCCTTTACCAAACCTATATTTAGGTATAAAACTCCTCTATATAGAATCGAATTGAACATTTTAAGTGTGTCCGGTTCAGACGTATGCAGCATATTATCTTAGTTGATCCTATTACTTCTATGTTACTCTGTTAAAGCTGCATTTTGTTTCCCTTTCTTGTTATGTGTCTATTTCTTTATGTGTTCCATACAGACCCCTAGAACCAAATCAAAACAATTGTTATGGTCCAAGAGAGGCCTATATCACAACATCAGGGGAGAGAAAAAATGATGTAATTGTATGAAAAATGTATTGATTTCATGTTTTCTTGTATATACTATCAATCATCAATAAAAATAATAATAATAAAAAAAAATGTCATATTAGATCATTTTAGTTTAACTTTGGCTAACATTTTTGCCGGATGGTCAGTGACATCAGTTGAGTGGTGTATCCATTGCAAAGGTCCTGGGGAGAACAAAAGCCATGTGCATAATCAGGGCCGGATTTACCATTAGGCAGAGTAGGCATGTGCCTACAGGCACCTTCCATAAGAGGGAAAAAGGAGGGTGTGTGTGATACAGAAACTCCTATATAAATCCACAAAAGTAGGGTGTGTGTGATACAGAAAATCCTATATAAAGCCATAGAGGGGCGCCTGTCTCTCTGCTCCATATGCCTTTTCTGCACACCTCTGCCCTCACTCACCATAGTAGATAATAACTTTTCCCTAAAGAAACAAGCAACACGTTGGCCTGTCTGGTCCGTTTTTCCAGTGAATGAGGACAGAGCAGCCTGAGAGTAAGTGTTTGGGGGTTAGTTCTTTTATGGGGAGTGATGGTGAGTGACTATTTGTGCGCTATTACAGAGCGCTCTGAGTGCACAGTGGGCATGTATCAGCTGCAGCACCATGGACTGTCAAAATCTAAATGACAGATTGTACAATCAGAAGGCAGTATTTCATATAAAATACCATAGGTATGAATATTATTGCTAAAATGCAAAATACCATGGCTGTTGCACAGGATAAACACACTTTAAGGGACAACTGACCCTTGGTTGATTGTGCACATTGCAGGCTTGGTCAGCAAAGTTTCTGAATGAAGCCCCAGTCTAGACAACCTGCACGTTTCTTGTATAAATTATATTAAAAATAAATACTGTTCTGACTGGAATCTCATCATACTGGGCAAATACTGTCTGGAGTGTTTTGTTATAGATCATGGACTGGCTTTTATGTGGCAAAATTTATTTGCAGCTGCTGTAAAAAAAATCCTAATTCTATAAAGTTTTAGGCTGTATCTATAGGTTCATAAATGTGAACTGGGAGCTCGTGGGGGGCACTATAGATTTTGGTGCCTACAGACACCTGGGCTGTAAATCTGGCCCTGTGCATAATTAAAAAACTTAAAGGGACACTGAACCCAAATTTTTTCTTTCGTGATTCAGATAGAGCATGCAATTTTAAGCAATTTTCTAATTTACACCTATTATCAATTTTTCTTCATTCTCTTGCTTTCTTTATTTGAAAAAGAAGGCATCTAAGCTATTTTTTTGGTTCAGTACCATGGAAAGCACTTGTTTATTGGTGGGTGACTTTATCCACCAATCAACAAGAACAACCCAGTTTGTTCACCAAAAATGGGCCGGCATTTAAACTTACATTTTTGCATTTCAAATAAAGATTCCAAGAGAATGAAGACAATTTGATAATAGGAGTCAATTAGAAAGGTGCTTAAAATTGCATGCTTTATCTGAATCACAAAAGAAAAAATTTGGGTTCAGTGTCCCTTTAATGTACTGTAATTTATTTATTTTGCCTGTGTTTCCTGTAATTTATTTATTAAAGTTGCAGTGCTTCCTCTCTCTCTAGAGAGAGATGCCAAAACCCTCTTATATGCTGCCCAGTGATTAGTTCATATATGCAAGAGCTCCTCCCTAATAGATCACAGAAAAATAAAAACTTTGAGAGGCTATTCAAAGAGTGTGTCATCAGCCTACAAAACAATCATTGCAGTTTTAAATGATTTTAGAACATTTATTTTCTATGCAGATATTTTGCAGTTCTGTGATTCGTCTGGTACATAAATTAAAAAATAACTTTAATTTTCCATTAATATGGAATATTTGTATAAACTAATAAAATATATACATCAAATGTCAGCTACAGTCTGTAAATATGTGTAAGATTATAGTGAGGAATAATCAAACCTAATTTTTCATTTAGAATACAGATTTACAGATCTTTATTCTTATCTATCATCAATACCGCATTGTTTTTATATATATATATATATATATATATATATATATATTTATATTCAGCTAGATTACGAGTTTTGAGCACTATAGGAAAATTAACGACTGCCACAAAAGCGTTGTTATTTCACCTCCCTATAGCGCTGCTGTTACAGGTTTTGTAAAACCCGGCTTGTACGGGCGATATGGTTGCGTTGAGCTCCATACCTCACCCAAATACAAGCAGTGTTTTGATGTGCTCGTGCACAATTTCCCCATAGACATCAATGGGGAGAGTCGGCAAAAGAAAAGCCTAACACCTGCGATTGCGGAAACAAAAGCTCCGTAACGCAGCCCCATTGTCTATGGGGAAAGAAAAGTTAAGTTTAAACCACCCTAACCTAAAAAACACGTCTAAACACCCCTAATCTGCTGCCCCTAACATCGCCGCAACCTATATAATGTTATTAACCCCTAATCTGCTGCCCCTAACATCGCCGCCACCTAAATAAAACTATTAACCCCTAATCTGCCGCTCCCGATATCACCACCACCTACATTACAGTTATTAACCCCTAATCTGCCGCCCCCAATGTCACCCTCACTATACTAAAGTTATTAACCCATAAACCTCTGGCCTCCCACATCACTAACACTAAATAAATATATTAACCCCTAAACCTAACGTAACCCTAAGCAATAACCCTAACCCTAACATAACTCTAAGCCTAAATCTAACCCCAACCCCCCTAACTTAAATATAATTAAAATAAATCTAAATAAAACTTACAATTATTACCTAAATAATTCCTATTTAAAACTAAATACTTACCTGTAAAAAAAAGTTATATTGTAGCTAGTTTAGGTTTTATTTCACAGGTAAGTTTGAATTTATTTTAACTAGGTAGACTAGTTAGTAAATAGTTATTAACTATTTACTAACTACCTAGTTAAAATAAATACAAATTTACCTGTAAAATAAAACCTAACCTGCCTTACACTAAAACCTAACATTACAATAAAATAAAATAAATTAAATGAATAAAATACAATTATCTAAAAATAAAAAACGAAATTAACAAAAAAAAATGAATTACTCCTAATCTAATAGCCCTATCAAAATAAAAAAGCCCACCCAAAATAACAAAAAACCCTAGCTTACACTAAACTGCCAATGGCCCTTAAAAGGGCCTTTTGCAGGGCATTGCCCCAAAGAAATCAGCTCTTTTACCTGTTAAAAAAATTACAAACAACCCCCCAACAGTAAAACCCACCACCCACAAAATCAACCCCCCCAAATAAAAACCTATCTAAATAAACCTAAGCTAACCATTGCCCTGAAAGGGGCATTTGGATGGGCATTGCCCTTAAAAGGGCATTTAGCTCTTTTTTTCATTGCCCATATCCTAAGATTAAAATAAAACCCACCCAATAAACCCTTAAAAAAACCTAACACTAACCCCAGACGATTCACTTACAGATTTTGAAGACTGAACATCCATCCTCATCCCGGCGGCAGAATAGGGGTTAATAAAAAAATTTAAGTGGTGGCGATGTCCGGGGCGGCAGATTAGGGGTTAATATTTTTATTTTAGTATTTGCTATGCGGGAGAGCCTCGGTTTAGGGGTTAATAGGTAGTTCACGGGTGTTAGTGTACTTTGTAGCACTTTAGTTATGAGTTTTATGGTACAGCTTTGTAGCATAAAACTCATAACTACTGACTTTAGATAGCGGTACGGATCTTGTCATTTTAGGGTGTACCGCTCACTTTTTGGCCTCACAGCAAAACTCGTAATACCGGGAAAAAGGACTTTTTTAAAAGTGCGGTACTGACGTTGCATGACGGCCAAAAAGGTGTGCGGTACACCTATTCTGACAAGACTTGTAATAGCGGCGTTAGGGAAAAAGCATCGTTATGAAGCATAACGATGCTTTTTCACTCATAACGCAAAACTCGTAATCTAGCTGAATGCTTCCCTGGCATACAGAAGTGAATTACTTGCAGTATGAGGGTACTAGTTTGGGTGCTTATAAGTAATTAGAACTGTATTTTCTAAATTGTATAACAAGTGCAGGTTAGTTGCAATATAAATACCCCTCCTCCCCCCTTGTATTATATTTTGGTTATAACATTTTTTTTGAGGTGACAGACTATTTTAAAAAAAAGTCTTTAAAGATCACACTACCATTAATGGGGTATGAAATCATACAATTAAATAAAATGTACTTTTATTATCAAATTCGCTTTGTTCCCATGGTATTCTTTGTTGAAGAGATACCTAGGTAGGCATCTGGAGCGTTAGATGACAAGAAATAAAGCTTCCATCTAGTGCTCTTGCAAATGGATAACATTCTTGCAAAACTGCTTCCATATAGTGCTCCAGAGCTTACGTCCCTTCTTTTCAATAAAAGATACCAAAAGAATGAAGACATTTTGATAATGGAAGTAAATTAGAAAGTTGTTTAAAAATGCATGCTCTATCTAAATCATAAAAAATTGGGTTTCATGTCCCTTTAAATGGATGTTGTAATTAAAATGTAAGCCTAATTAAATGCTAAAAGGGACATGAAACCCAATTTTTTTCTTTCATGATTCAGATAGAGAATATCATTTTAAACAACTTTCTAATTTACTTCTATTATCTCATCTGTTTCATTCTCTTGGTATCATTTGTTGAAGGAGCAACAATGCACTATTGGTTTCTAACTGAACACATGGGTGAGCCAATCACAATCAATATATGTATGCATCCACCAATCAACAGCTAATATCTAGGTTCTCTGCTGCTCCTGGGCTTGCTTAGATAAACCTTTCAGCAAAGGATAACAAGAGAAGGAAGCAAATTAAATAATAGAAGTAAATTGGAAAATTGTTTGAAATTGTATTCTCTATCTGAATCATGAAATAAAATGGTTGGGTTTCATGTCCCTTTAATAATATGCTTTCTTAGTGTAAGCCGAAATAGATTTTAATGCCAGTGGAATTAAATTATTTATGTATTTATAAAAAAAAATCTCATTTAGCTTAAGTAATATATTTTAAGCTCCTGTGATGGTCCATTTGGTGTAATTCTAAAAAGATGTAATAATTTCAAACTTACCAGAATAACAATAGAAATCTTCTTTTTCAGGCCACGGCTACTTAGGATCATTGTTATTTATGAGATCTTGAGATATACACGAGAATGAAAGTGGTTGGGTGTCACTGGATAAAGCCAAAGAAAGTCCATAGCCTGAGAAAAAATGGACAAAACTTGAGTTTTGTTCAGTGAAGAAAAATAGCTTTGGGGAGGCAGAGAGGTTTAAACAATACAGGAGAATTTTTGAAATCTAGGAAGTCATCAAGAGTATGAGATTTCTCCCAGAGGCCATCAGAGGAGTGTCTATAGAATGCAGAATAAAGAGGGTGAGAGAGGACAATATCAAAAGGATCTTGAAGGTTGGGTTGGGTTGGGTTGTAGCTGTTAACAAAATAGAGCCAGCAGAGAAGTGGCTGATTAAATATGAACATTGTTTTTATTGGGTGCGGATGAAAGAGCCCATATTATATTGACTGTGTACCAGCTTTTAGTTTTACAGATCCCCTATTCTGCATGTGTGGGGCTGTGACTTCTGAATTACAGGTAAATGAGGTATAGATGAATTAGTGTGTTCGTAGATGTATATTTTAGAGTCTACATAGCCAATATAATGTGAAAACTATCTTCATTTTCAGATATGATGGTGTTTGAATCTAGTATAGAGCATAATCAATATAGGAGTAACAGAGCCAAGAGAAACAATGTTAAATACAACTATCAATAGTGAATCCCTCTGTCTGTGGAAAATCCAATAGCAGAACATACGATTAATGATACTATAACTTCAGCCATAAAGTAATGGATCCTTCCTGTCATCTCAGTGACAAGCTGTGTAATAAATCAATGAGATGTTCCAGTGTCCTTTAATTCCCTCATTTTAAAGAGTGATTCTGAACTACCATAGCTGTGATCTTACTAAAGCACAGTCACCATCTCATTGTCACAGCTGCTAATACCGCTCTTCGTACCACCGTCTCACTTTCCCATTGCGTGTCAGTCTTTTACTTATCTGGGATAATGACCCGACAGCCTTTTTCTTTCTGCTGTTTGATATTATAGTGTTATTAATCTTAAATGTTGCCTGGAGCAGAGAACACAGTTACAGCCTGAGCATGAAAGAAACCTGAGCCAACCACAAATATTCTAGTTCAAAATGTTTCCCTGAAAGGGGTTAGTTACCAAGTGAGATATTTAATGTAATATAATATCTTGCTCCGCACCTCCTTGTTTCATAGGAATAGTGAATCAATTGCTGCTTTAATATCCACATGCACTGTAAAATAGGCATATTACTTTTTCTTTCATACAGTAACTGAGAGGTGCCCACGAAGGTCAGAACTGTTCAGCCAGTAATGGGTTAATGCGCTCATCTTTCAGTATTCTCAAGCTGTAGCCTAACCTCTGAAGCTGACTCACTACTCATCATCTTCCCACAGAGCAGAGCCTTATCTTTTGGCAGTCAGTTTAATTGCAGCTTAGTTCTTGGAAGGAGCAAGTCGGATCATGTATTGTGGCACGTTAAAAGTCAGTGAGATTTTTGGTTGAGCACAGTTCAGGGCTGCAAGGCCTTTTTTTGATCAGTGTGAAGTTTCTTACAGATAATCAGCAGTGTACCAAGACCAACTAAGTATGGACAGAGAGGTGCAACTGGATATGAGACAAAGTCTTCAAATTATAGTGTTTCTAGTCTGATTTCACTAAGTAACATTAGACATCTTAGAGATACAGTTAAAGTGATGGTAAACTCTCCCCTTTTTAAAATCAGATCTGGAACGTAAGCGCTATTTTAGATGGAGTTTAATTCATTAGCTGTAATGAAGATGCAGTATAACATGCTTTTTAATATAGATATGAAATTCAAATACTACATGCTCCTCCGCCCACTTCAAAAGTAAAATTTTCTATGAGCTAACAGATTGAATTGTTGTCCAATCAGCACTCTCCCCATATGGCACTTTTGTTGTAGCTAGAGCATTGATTGGAGAGTAATTCAATCATTTAGCTGACACTTTTGAAGTGGGTGGTGTAACGTGGGGTATTTCAATATCATATCTATATTAATAACTAAGTTATAGCGCATCTTCATTGCACATGATGAATAAAACGCCATCTAAAATAGCGCTTACATTCCAGATCTGATTTTTAAAAGGGGAGTTTACCATCACTTTAAGAAGCATCTGCATTTCAGACAGCAGCAACATTTATCTATATCTATTTAATAGTTTATCCATCTATCTATCTATCTATCTATCTATCTATCACACATGTAATTTTGGACCACCCAATATATTCTGCACCCAGAGTGCAATGAATGCAATACCTATTACGGACGAACACATGTCTAAGCACAGTGATTAAAACTAACACATGTAGGTTGCATTTGTTCATTCTAAACAAATGTTCACTCAGCGTTCATTTTACAAAAGATAAAGGGACAGGAAGGTCACAAATTGAAATGTGCACGTTTGCATTTCAGTTTTAAATAGAAGCAATATTGCAATATACTACCATTAGCAAAATGCTCCTAATAAATGTTATTACTGTTTCAGTGGCATACTCATATATGCTATGTGTGACTAGAGCACCGGTATTGAACCCCTTAGGGATTTAATAGTGGTTACATTTAAAAAGGGGTTTCATTTCTATGTTTATAATAACGCCATGGGACCGCACTATTATAAGCTACCTCCTCCCTGGAGGAGGTGTATATTTCATCAGTGAAGACTTAATTTGTGTCATAGATGCCACACTCGTTGAGAAGGAGCTTGATGTTAAAAGGATTGTCAGACCCACAATTCTCGCAGTTTGTGCGTCCGGCGATATTTTATAAAAAAAGTGGGCTGACCCTCTCTTTCCTGATGAGTGGAGATGTGCCTTACATAGGAAACATTAGGGATCACTGTCTAAACAAAAATCCCCAGTGAACTTGGATCTCGGCATCGGAGAGTAGGAGTGTATTGAAAGCATGTTTACACAACATAGAATGTGCGTTCACTTAAAGTAAAAATGGTTTCTGTGTAGTAACAGTTCAAATAATACATATGCAAACCAAGTTTCATTGTACATTTTGCAGATTTTTTACGGTCAAAAATGTCGACACTGAAAGGCCGGCGAGACTGGTATGTGACAAAACGTGCCGCTAACATACACTCCAGAAAGTCCCAACCATGTTTGCCCATTTAACCCCTTAATGACCACCACACTTTTCCATTTTCTGTCCGTTTGGGACCAAGGCTATTTTTACATTTTTGTGGTGTTTGTGTTTAGCTGTAATTTTCCTCTTACTCATTTACTGTACCCACTAATATTATATACCATTAAAGATACCATTATTTTCATCATATCTTATAATTTACTTAAAATTTTTTATAAAATATGAGGAAAAAATGGAAAAAAAACACACCTTTTCTAACTTTGACCCCCAAAATCTGTTACACATCTACAACCACCAAAAAACACCCATGCTAAATAGTTTCTAAATTTTGTCGTGAGTTTAGAAATACCCAATGTTTACATGTTCTTTGCTTTTTTTGCAAGTTATAGGGCAATAAGTACAAGTAGCACTTTACTATTTATATATCTGTCAGGAATCCCTGAATATCCCTTGACATGTGTATATTTTTTTTAGAAGACATCCCAAAGTATTGATCTAGGCCAGTTTTTGTATATTTCATGCCACCATTTCACCGCCAAATGCAATCAAATAAAAAAAATCGTACACTTTTTCACAATTTTTTTCACAAACTTTAGGTTTCTCACTGAAATTATTTACAAACAACTTGTGCAATTATGGCATAAATGGTTGTAAATGCTTCTCTGGGATCCCCTTTGTTCAGAAATAGCAGACTTATATGGCTTTGGCGTTGCTTTTTGGTAATTAGAAGGCCACTAAATGCCACTGTGCACCACATGTGTATTATGCCCAGCAGTGAAGGGGTTAATTAGGGAGCATGTAGGGAGCTTCTAGGGTTAATTTTAGCTCTAGTGTAGTGTAGTAGACAACCCCAAGTATCAATCTAGGCCCATCTTGGTATATTTCATGTCACTATTTCACCGCCAAATGCGATCAAATAAAAAAAAAAAACATTAAATTTTTCAAAATTTTAGGTTTCTCACTGAAATTATTTACAAACAGCTTGTGCAATTATGGCACAAATGGTTGTAAATGCTTCTCTGGGATCCCCTTTGTTCAGAAATAGCAGACATATATGGCTTTGGCGTTGCTTTCTGGTAATTAGAAGGCCGCTAAATGCCTCTGCGCATCACACGTGTATTATGTCTAGCAGTGAAGAGGTTAATTAGGGAGCTTGTAGGGAGCTTGCAGGGTTAATTTTAGCTTTAGTCTAGAGATCAGCCTCCCACCTGGCACATCACACCCCCTGATCCCTCCCAAACAGCTCTCTTCCCTCCCCCACCCCACAATTGTCCACACCAGAAAGTCTACCATTACTAAAATGTATCTTTTATTTATTTATTTTTTATTATTTTTTTTACATATGCTGCTGTGTAGGATACCCCTTAGCTCCCAACCTCCCTGACCCCCCCCAAACAGCTCTCTAATCCTCCCCCTCTACCTTACTGGGAGCCATCTTGGGTGCTGGCATCTGTCTGCCAGTACCCAGTTTACAATAAAATTGTGTATTTTTTACTTTTTTCTTTAGTGTAGCTTCCCCCCCAAAGACCAACCCCCCACCCCCTCCCAGATGCCTTAGATCAATTTAAATTCCCAATTCTTATCCCCTTTTCTCCAACTTAATATATAAAATGTTTCTATAGTGTAGTGGTTCCCGCCCCGCGCACGCGCCCGCCGCCCCCGTGCACGCCAGCGCGCACCCCTGGCGACACCACCCACGATCCCGCCCCCCTCTAGCACCATGCATGCCATTGATGGCCGCCCACCCGCCTCCCACATAGGCTCCCACCCACCAACGATTTGCGGCCATCGATGTCTGATGCAGAGAGGGCCACAGAGTGGCTCTCTCTGCATCAGATGGGTAAGAAAGGTTATTGCAGGATGCCTCGATATTGAGGCATCACTGCAATAACCGGAAACCGCCTGGAAGCGATCAGGATTGCTTCCATCTCTTTCCAAGACCGACAACGTACAGGGTACGTCCTCGGTCTTTAAGTATACTTTTTAAGGACGTACCCCATACATAGTCAGTCATTAAAGGGATAGTAAAGTCCAAATTAAACTTTCATGATTCAGATAGGGCATGTTAAACAACTTTCTAATTTACTTTTATCATCAAATTTGCTTTGTTCTCTTGGTTCTTAGTTGAAATCTAAACCTAGGTAGGATCATATGCTAATTTCTAAGCCCTTGAAGGCCGTCTCTTTATCTGAATGTATTTCTATAACAGTGTTGGTAATGCAAAACTGGGGAATGGTAAATTACGGGATTATCTATCTTTTTAAACAATGACGTTTGGTGTTTACTATCTCTTTAAATACAGATAACTTCCATGTATTAAATATTCTTCCATATTCTTCCATATATTCCATATACCATACACTTAATTTTCTTCCGAAAAATAAAAGAACTCGCAAAAATTAAAAACACATATATCTAACTAATGAAGCATATTATAGTATTTGACAGTATAGTACATACATATAATAATAATAATAGGCATATACACGTACAATATACCCAGATCCCTCTAACTCCTAAAGGATGTCCTAGTCTCACTATTTTAATAAAAGGGGTTGAGTTTCAGTTGACACATGTAAATTGTATTGCTATTCAATAATGTCTTTAAGGTTATCATTTATATTACACCTTCAATGCAGGTGGCAATGCTGTTTTTAAAATCTGCCAGTGTCAGAAAAGCATCGCCATCCATAGAGAAGTATAGCAAAATGCCTCTTCAAGCACTGATTTCAGCCCTTTATAACATTTCACAGCCAATTTTGATGCAAAACGTATCCCTTTTTAAAATATCTCTATAGTTGGGATACTTTTAACATCGGGGCCAAGGTGAGGTGTTTGAATGCTGGTGCACGACATTTACAGCATATGTGCGTATGCCACTGAAAAACCGTAATAACGTTTACAAAACGTATTGTTGCTAATGGAAGTATATTGCAAAAATGTTTCTATTAAAAATTGAAATGCACTCATGCACATTTTAATTTTGACATTTCTATCCCCTTAATTTTTCTCTTAATAAAGAAAAATTTGATTATTGATTGTAACATTGAATATGAAATTTAACATTTAGATATTAAAATAGAATTTGAAAGTTGAGTCTGTTAGACTAGTCAATATTCATTTGTAATTGTAACCTTTAATGTTAAATTAGAATACTAAAATGTGACCTTTGATATTTAAATATTATTATTTTTATTATTAGTGTTAGTATACTTTAAAAAAATATTTGAATGGCTGATCAAACGTCAAGTGGAACATTTTTTCTCCATTATAAATGTGAAAATTCAAGCATTTGATCTGTCACATGTGTAGTAAAACATGGCATACAAATTGCTCAAATTCATACATCATTAGAGACTCTTGTTTGATAGATTTAATTTGGCTAGTTGGGCAGAATACATTTGAAGAGATCATTATTTGAGGTATAGACAAACAGAAGGAGGAAAGTAAATGTTTGTTCCTGTGATTTATGTAGATTGTGTGTACTGCTAGAGAGAGGAACAGCAGATTATGAATAGTGGGTGCCGTAGCACAGTGTTTTTCAACCAGTGTGCCGTGGCACACTAGTGTGCCGTGAGAGATCCTCAGGTGTGCCACGGCAGACTGACAACAGTGTGACATATTTTTTAAACTTTGCTTGTTTTTTACTCCCAGTGCAGGGGTAGTTTGTAGGAGGCATGGCATAACAGCACAATACATACAGTATGTGTGTGTTTGTGTGTATGTGTATATATATATATATATGCTGTATTAGGCTACAATGTGTGATTTTTTTTTAAATTTGGGGATGGTGGTGTGCCACAGGATTTTTTAATGTAAAAAAGTGTGCCACGGCAAAAAAAGGTTAAAAATCACTGCCGTAGCATATAGCAGGAGTAAAAGATTTTAAGTTGAAATGAGATTAGTCATAGGTTGATGAGAAATGTGCTTGCTTCATATATCTGGGAAATAGCACGCACACATTATTCTCCACATAGTTCAAAGCATTATACAGTACCAGGAGCTGGTTTATGCAGTGGTGATTTAACCAAAATTGTAGTAGTGACAGATATAGTGAAATAATTCCTGGGATACACATGAATCTATACCAAGTTCTAGTTAAACCTGCTCCTATATTTGGTATATGGGCAGATTAGTGGCATCTCCCATTTATTATGTGCGATAAAACGCTATGTTTGTTTTATGTTTAAGTAGTGTACAATAAGAATTAATGAAGCTGGTGTAGGAGAGGGCAAAACATTCAAGAACAAAAGCGCTTGACCAGTGTTTTTCCAGTCCCCAGGGCACACCAATGGGCCAGATTTTCACAATTTCTAAACTAGAGCACAGATGAAATGAATGAAAAAGAGGTAACTACGGTTACTGATCATCTGATTATTTCACCTTTGCTCTAGTTCATATACAATAAAAATCTGGCCTGTTGATGTGCCCTGATTACTGGAGCCGAAAAACACTGATATAGACAGTTACCAGGTTGATAAAGGTCTAGAGCATGGACAATGTCTGGGAATAGGGGTTCATAAGGATAAAACATTAAGAGATTGTGGTCAGAGAAGAAAGATGCAATAAAGAAGAAATGGTAGAAGATGAGGCTGGATGTTATATTAGAGAAGGCAAAGTAAGCAGATTAGAGATAAACATTTCATGAAAACACAGTGGTGTTGACATTGGGGATGTTGTAATGAACCAGAATTAAAAGGGAACACTGGAAAAAAATGAAAGTGCTGGAGCCAGACAGTAATGTGGAAATTTTCCTTTTATCCAAACTGTTCTGTATTTGAAGAGTTCATCTTTGAGAGAAAGTGTTTAGCTTGAGCATATAATTTAAACTCTACACAAATCTTCCAACATCAAAACTTTTAAATAATGAATGCAAATCCTTCATAATAGTACAATATAACTAAATACGTTCTTACTGAAACAATTCATGCAAGATATCTGTTAGAAATGGTTTCTTTAAAGGGATAGGAAAGTTAAAATTAAACTTGCATGGTTCAGATAGAGCATGTCATTTTAAGACACTTTTTAATGCACTTCTATTTTCAAATGTGTTTCGTTCTCTTTGTATCCCTTCCTGGAAAAATATACGCACACAGCCTACACTAGTGGGAGCTAGTTGCTGATTGGTGCCTGCACACATTTGTCTCTTGTGATTGGTTAACCTCTTAAGGACATATGACGGAATTTTTCCGTCATAAAACAATTGAGCAAACTGAAAGTTGTGTCCTTAAAGGGTTAATTAGATGTGTTCAGCTAGCTGCCAGTAGTGCAGTGTGGTTCCTTCAGCAAAGGAAAACAAGAGAATTCAGCTAATTTGATAATAGAAGTAAATTGGAAAGTTGTTTAAAATTGTATGTTCTATCCAAATCATGAAAAAAATGTTGAGGTTTCTTGTCCCTTTAAGTCTACATGTGTAAGAAACAAAAAGGGTATAAAATATGATGTCAAGCTATTGTAGTTTAGTAACTCCCATACTGTAGCAGTAAGATAATTGTCACATATAGCCTTAGGTCTCGATTTATCAAAGTCTGGTGGACCTGATCACAAGAGCTGCTGGTGCAACACCGCCCCCTGCAGACTCGCGGCCAATCGGCCGCCAGCAGGGGGGTGTCAATCAACTCAATCGGGTTGATTTCCGGCATAGTCTGTCTGCTCAGAGCAGGCGGACAGGTTATGGAGCAGCGGTCTTTGTGACCTCTGCTTCATAACTGCTGTTTCTGGCGAGCCTGCATGCCCCATAGGCTAATAGGAAATATACTCACAAGAAATATTAACCTTTCAGATTTATGTCTGGGCAAATAGTGCTTGAACTAGGGAGTCCTGAGGTTACTACCAATAAGGAATCCTGAGATCTTTTAATGCACACAGAGAGTAATGGGGGCCATATTGAGAAACCCTTCAGTACCTCAGTGCATTAATGGTGCTCAGACTGCAGAACATCTCCTTCCTTTCCTCTGTTAAAAGTGGTGGACTGGCATTTAACATCCTACCAGTTCCTCATGTGAAGGGTTTATCTTATATTTATATAAATATGCTTCTCTATCAGTCATTTTAATATTTGAAGACCATTGATAGTTAAGGATAAAATAGTATTACATTATTATTATGGTACTCTGTTTCCTTTAATATGTTACATTTTTTTTCACATTTTAAGAATCATTCTGTAGAAACATTATTTTTATTACTTTATAAAACATGTCTGGTAAATTTCAGACATCAGGTATTGAGTATTAAAATTAAAAATAGTTATTTGTATTGAGCATTTGGGAACTGTGAAATCAGCACATCTCTAATGTATAGTAAACTGGGTTTTTGCAATAAATGCTCACAATTTTGTGTGCGTGGCTAATTGTATGTGATACTACTACTAAATATTGTGTTCAGGTGTTTCAGTCACACCCATTGATTACAGGTGCATACAATTCAGCAAATACCTATGAAATCTCCATACAAAAACATTTCCAGTACAATGGGTCATAGTGAAGAGCTCAGTGACTTTAAACGTGGAACTATCATGGAATGCCAACTTTACCACAAGTCAGTTTGTTAAATGTTTGCCCTACTAGATCTGCCCAGTCACCTGTAAGTGCTATTATTGGGGAGTGGAAGCATCTAGGAGGAACAGCAGCTCAGCCACAAAGTGGTAGACCACGTAAACTCACAGAGCAGGCAACATAGTGCTGAAACATGTAGCATGTAAAAATCACCTTTTATTTGTTGCATTACTCAATACAGAGTTCCAAATTGCCTCAGGAAGCAACATCAGCACAAGAACTCTGATTTGGGAGCTTCATGAAATGGGTTTCCACGGCTGAGCAGCTGTGCACAAGCCTCACATGAACATGTGCAATGCCAAGCATAGACTGGAGTGGTGTAAAGCACGCTGGAGCAGTGGAAACTGTTATCTAGACCTATGAACCATGCTTCACTATCTTGCAGTCTGATCAAATGCCAGATAGTGAATACATAATGACAACTGTAAAGTTTGATGGAGAAGGGAAAATGGTCTGCGGCTGTTTTTCATTGTTTGGCCAGGCCACTATGCTCCACTGAAGAATAATCTTAATGGTGCAGGATACAAAGATATTTTAGACAATTGGGTGCTTCCAGCTTTGCAGAAACTGTTTGGGTTAGGCCCTTTCCTGTTTAAAGTGAATTTAAATTTTGATGCTAAAGTGCCCAGTTTTTAAAAATTCGATTAAAAACAGGGGAACTTTAATTCATCAAAATTTACATTTCACTCGTGTTGTGAAAAAAACTTACCTTTTAATCTTGACAGCTGCTCCAGTTTCCTCCGCCCGTCGCAAAGCCTCTTCCTGAGTCTAAAATGAGGAATCCGGCTTCCTTCAATCACGGCGTTGAATCAGACACTGATTTCCCAGGAGGGGAAGCCATGATTGGAGGATGACGATCCATCATTTCTGACGTCAGAAATGGCTTGCGATGACCTGGGGAAGCTGGAGCGACTGTCAAGTTTAAAAGAGAAGTATTTTTTCACAACGAGTGAAATGTAAATTTTGATCAATTAAAGTGCCCCTGTTTTTAATCAAATTTTTAAAAACCGGGCACTTTAGCATCAAAATTTACAATAACTTTAAAGTGAAGGTAAAGTTTTCTTGAATTGAAGACATAAATTCATATATTATTAAAAGAATAAGCTGTTCGCTAAGTTTATTTTAATATTTTTGATCAATTTTGCTATTTTTTATAAATAAATATCTGCCTACCGTTTACACGAAAACTCCTCCCCACCTCTACTTCCGCACTTTCTATGCTGTGACGTATAGAGCGGTCTCACCCGCTCTATACGCATCTCCAAAGCGCAAGCACGGTAATCATAACTATTGCGCATGCGCGAATTGCCGGTTTCTACCGATACTGAGCATGCAAAGCTATAGTTAACTAAGTGCGTATAGAAGTATCGTATTTATCCGAAGTACAGCAATCATTAGCAATGGTCTTCTGTTTCTGAGACGTCCATAGCAAACAAACAGTGGTATAAATATGTGGCTAGTCCTACTTAAATCTATTACGCATGCGCAAAAAATGGGAACGCGCCTTGAGTACAATATGAAGAAGAGAGATTAGCGCATGCGCACTTTAAAAGGGATGTGAGTGACGTAGATCGACGGCCGCCTAACGGCCAGAATTTCAATTGGATGTAAGGAGAACGTGATCTAAGGAGAACGTGATTTATAAAAAAACGGGTTGAATTTGATTAGCTAGAAAGATAGATTTATTAGGGCGATAAGTACAGTTAACGATGATTTTATACAAGATGATGAATGAAAGTCATATTCATTTGGGACAGAGAATTGAATTCAATATTGTCAAACAGGTAACTTAACCTTCACTTTAAGCATGACTGAGACCCTCTTCACAAAACGAAGTCCATGAAGATATGGTTTGACAAGATTAAGTTTTTGTCCACCTGACCTCACAAATGCTCATTTTGCTGAATGGGCACAAATTCCCACAGACACACTCTGAAATCTTATGGAAAGCCTCCCCAGAAGAGTTACATCTGTTATAGCCACAAAGGGGGGAAGGGGGGGCAACACCATATAAATGCCCATCGTATTGAAATGGAATGGGATGTCCAAAAAGCTCCAACATACCTGTATAGTGTATCTCTAGAGGCACATCTCTAATTTGCTTGCAATAAACTACACTAGTATATGTTTCTGATTATGTTATTAGCTATTAGGGCTGTAGCTATGCCCAACATTTTTTTTTTATAGGTAAATATCTCTAAAGTTGTTTTTTTTTATATAATTTATGCTAAAGTATATAGTTTAACTTCAGTTGTTGCAATACTTTATGAGAAATGGTTTCATATACAAAGTACTGTGTATTGCAGGTGGCATTGTAGTGACATAATTGTTATTTATTAGCTGAACTACATTACAAACATTGCTGCATCTGATGTAACCCATTGCAAACACTGCATCATTACATCTTTTTCTTAGTTAATATAAATATGTTTTACAATAAGGTTGATGTATTTAGACACTAATTATATCTTCTGCTTTGGTTTGTTTTTATTGTTTCAATATTAAAAAACACTGGAAAAAATTATTTTTCATTTCTAAAATATTTCCCTTTCATACACTACGTTAGGAATTTCCCAGAGCTGAATTTTATAGCCTCAGGGATTTCTTGTTCCCAAGATGCTCAGCAGTCTAATTGCCTATACTCTTTCTAAATATGAAGTGTTAGCTGCATTGCCAACAGTAAAACAACATTTTGTTTGTTAGTCATTTTCATTTCATTAAGGTCCTGATGATTAAAAACTCACCATCATGGAGGGCTTTTTTAACATTATATTGTAATGTATGTGTCTCTGCTTCACATCCAGAACCTACATAGTGCGATAAACAGCTTGGAATATGGGCTCCATGTACTAAGAGGCGGGCGGACAGCTTCTTAACTCGCGAAGCTGTCCGCCCCGCCTCCGCTACACACGGGCAGCGGATCTATTGATCCGCTTGCCCGTATGTATCATTACACACTCAGCGGAGTGTGTAATGCCCGCCCCTTCAGTCGCGCAACCAATCACGCGACTGAAGGGGCTGTCAATCACCGAGAGCGAGCAAGCTCTCGGTGATTTTGCTTCGCCACCTAAGAGGTGGCGTAGGGTGTAGGAAGCAGCGGTTTAATGACCGCTGCTTCTTACATTGCGGGAAGCAGGCTCGTATATGCGAACCTGCCCCGCAAAGGCTCCGGAGCAGCTTTCGCTGCTTCGTACATGCAGCCCATACTTTCTCTGAGGGACCTGGAAGCACTGATGAGACTTCTTAGAAAATCTTGCCAAAGCGGAGAGCTTTACATCATCCGGCCTTAATAGAAAAGAAAGTGTCAGAAGCTAGAACAGAATTGGGGCTTTTTAGAGGAGAACAAATGTGATCATTGTGAAGTGGTTATGTGAGATGAGGTTGGTTCATTGAAACAATAAGAAATAAAAAAAAAGTGCACAAGGAGCTCAGCAAAAATGTATTTCCTTAAACTTATGTGTGTGTGTTTGTATATCTCTGTGCTTAAGTGTGTAAATGTATGTGTGTTTGTGTGTGTAAATGTGTGTGTGTGTGTAAATGTACTGTATGTGTTTGTGTGTTTGTGTGTGTAAATGTATGTATGTATGTGTGTTTGTGTGTGTAAATGTACTGTATGTGTGTGCGTGCATTTGTATGTTTGTATATCTGTGTGTGTTTACATGTGTAAATGTTGTATATGTGTGTTTGTATGTGTGTGTTGTGTGTGTAAATGTATGTATGTGTGTGTACAGCAGTGAACAGTGTGTGTAAAAGAGTGAGTGTATTTGTGTGAGTGTGTATGAGAGAGAATGTGTGTGTGTGTCTGAGAATGTGTGTGAGTGTCTGAGTTAGTGTGTGAGCGAATGTGTGTGTAAGACTGTTAGTGTCTTTGTGTGTGTGTGTGTGTGTGCAAGAGAGTGTGTGTGTGAGAGAGAGAAGGTGTGTGTGTGAGTGTGTGAGATTGTGTGTAGGTGAGAGAGAGAATGTGTGAGAGTGTGAATAACTATGTGCAAGTTTATGTTTATGTGTTATTATACATAGTGTGTATAGTGCAAGATGGCACCCCTATTCCATCCATTAGAGTTATCTATACAGAATCTTTGTATTCCTCACAATTGTCTTTTTTCCCTACCCTTTCTGTGCCTTTTCAATCAATTTGACATTAATTAGTAAAGACCCTGAATTATAAATACATTATAAAAGGAAAATCTGTTTTTCTTATTTTCCAAATGGGTAAATACAGGAAAAATAAAAATATGTTTTGCTGGATGTTTCTGCACAATCTAATGATTGTATTTTAGTTGTGTAAAACTTTCATGGTTTAAAAGTGTGATTTGAGATATGTTTTACTTTTTTGTATTTAACAAGGAACCTGTTTATTAATATGTGAACTCAGCTTGTGCACTAAGCAGACAGCAATTAAAATTTGCCATTCAAAAAAAAAAAAAAATGATTTGAAGACGTCACAATTTACATACACAATTTCTATGGATTAGAATACTGATGTCAAATCACAAAACTACTCAATTGAATAATTATCGGATTTTCCAATAAAATAGAACATCCAAAAGAATCTGACGAAACATTTTGCACATTTATGCTTATATAGTGTGCTATTAAAGTTTGCACTTTTAACATTACTTGCTCTGATACTTTTTAATCGTTATATACAATTTGTGGATTGGCTGCATATACCCCTGTCTGATTTTGTGTGCAGCCACAACAAACACCTGGGTGCATCGACGATTGGACGACCGTCACCCCTTGAGGAACCATCCGTTGCGGGTGTCAGTTTATCCATCGATGTGACCTGACGTGTGTGGGCGTCCCTGCATCAAGTCTCTCGGGCAACTGTATTGGTCCCGTACTGCACAGTGGGGCACTTCAGGTGTGCCTTTTTTGTTTGTGAGTAGCCATATTCAGGGGGGGGGTCTTCTGTCATCACTTTTGTTGTCCCCTTACGTTAGTACCCTATGTGGCGCCTCTGTCTATCCTTGCCTCCACAGGATTTTTACTATTGCTTCTAACTATAAAGAGTGCTGCCGGACTCTGCTGATCTATCGAACTCACACTAGCGCACCTCTATAGAACCTCAGGTTCTAGTTTCATTGAATTGGAATAAAACTTACTACTGACTTAAAAGGGAAGCCAAAATTAAACGTTCATGATTCGGACAGAGGGGCCGAATTATCAAGCTCCGAATGGAGCTTTGAACCCTGTTTCCTCTCTAGCCTTCAGGTTCGCTGGAAACAGCAGTTATGAAGCAGTGGTCTTAAGGCCGCTGCTCCATAACTGGTCTGTCTGCTCTGAGGCTGCGGACATCAATCCGCCAATCCTATACTCTCAGGCTGATTGACACCCCCTGCTAGCGGTCGATTGGCCGCAAATCTGCAGGGGGCGGCATTACATAAGCATTTCACAAGAACTGCTTGTGCAATGATAAATGCCGACAGCCTATGCGCTGAGCGGGTCATGACGGACAGACCAATGATAAATCAGCCCCAGAGCATGCAATTTTTCAATTTATTTCTATTATCAGATTTGCCTATTTCTCTTGGTGTCCTTTGTTGAAACAAATATCTTTCCATTAGATTACACTAAGATAGGCTTAGCAGAGTGCAAAGTCTTCAGCACTATTTGTAGACAGGATGGATAAAAGTCAGTGATATTTTCGAAAAAAGAGAAAATTGATGATTTTTTTTCATTTAAATCTGATTTTTTTAAAATAAAATACTAAATTATTACTATAACTAAATATAGTTTCTATTTAAGGTACATTATCATCTGAAGGCTATTCATCCTGATATAAGAATTAGTTTTTAATTATGTAGCATGTGACTGTATATTCATGGCTGTAATGTTTATTTTTTGGTAAATTACTTCCATTGATCCATTCTCAATGTCATCCTCTCCCAGAGGTTTCTGTAAGATTATTTTTGGCAATTTTTCTGTCACATATTATTGATTTTGTAGATCTCAAAATGGTGAATTTGTGTCTGCAGAACTAACATGTCCCTTCCTCACAGCGAAAATGTTATAAAATAAACACAGAGTTGAGAAATAGTCCTTAAAGGGACATAAACCCCATTTTTTATGATTCAGATAGAGCATACAGTTTTCAGATTTCAGCTTTACTTATTTTATCAAATTTTCTTCATTATCTTGGTATCCTTTGTTGAAGGAGAGCAATTATCCACTGGGAGCTAAGTAGCAGAAATAGCAGGGTTCTAATGCTACTTTGCAGATATATGGTTAGGCCTCTGGAATATTGTGTACAGTTCTGGAGACCATGGGGGGTAGTTATCAAGCCGTCACCCTCAAATATGCTGGAATTCCGCAGCGTATTTGTGGCGAGGCTGATTCGCCTTAGTTATCAAAGGCTAGAGACCGGCAAAAGTAGAATTTTGTGACGTAAGCTTCGATCCGCCGGACTCAGTCCGACATAGATCGATTCTTACGTCACTCCAGATGTTCCGCACACACAAGTGCAGCACAATCTGACTACTTTTGCTAGTTATCAAAAAAACTAGCAGGTACGCTCGGCACTTTTTACGGCCCCAGCGTACCTGGTTTTCAATCCGCCGCCCTGGAGGCGGTGGATCCCATAGGAATCAATGGGAGTCTGACCATAGCGAAAGTACAAGTTCGCTGCTGCCAGACATCCCATTGATTTCTATGGGAGCTGTCTACACCTAACACCCTAACATGTACCCCGAGTCTAAACACCCCTAATCTGTCCCCCCTACACCGCCGCAACTAAATAAAGTTATTTCCCCCTAAACCGCCGCTCCCAGAGCCCACTGCCACTATAATAAACTGATTAACCCCTAAACCGCCGCTCCCGGACACCGCCGCAACCTACATTATACCTAGTAACCCCTATCCTGCCCCCCTATACCGCCGCCCTCTATAATAAAGTTATTAACCCCTATCCTGCCGATCCCGCACCTCGCCGCAACTAAATAAATAGTTTAACCCCTAAACCGCCGCTCCCGGACCCTGCCGCAACCTATATTAAACTTATTAACCCCTAATCTGCCCCCCCACACCGTCGCCACCTATAATACATTTATTAACCCCTATCCTGCCCCCCCTACCCGCCCGCCACTGTAATAAATTTATTAACCCCTAAACCTAAGTCTAACACTAACCCTAACACCCCCCTAACTTAAATATTAATTAAATAAATCTAAATAATATTTCTATTATTAACTAAATTAATCCTATTTAAAACTAAATACTTACCTTTAAAATAAACCCTAATATAGCTACAATATAAATTAGAATTATATTGTAGCTATTTTAGGATTTATTTTTATTTTACAGGTAACTTACAATTTATTTTAACTAGGTACAATAGCTATTAAATAGTTATTAACTATTTAATAGCTACCTAGCTAAACTGAAATTTACCTGTAAAATAAATCCTAACCTAAGTTACAATTACACCTAACACTACACTATACTTTAATAAATTATTTCTATTTAAAACTAAATACTTCCCTGTAAAATAAACCCTAACGGCTAGATTTAGAGTTTTGTCGGTAAGGACCCGAAAAGCTAACGCCGGCTTTTTTCTGGCCGCACCATAAAAATAACTCTGGTATTGAGAGTCCACATAAAGGCTGCGTTAGGCTCCAAAAAAGGAGCGTAGAGCATATTTAACGCAACTTCAACTCTCGATACCAGAGTTGCTTATGCAAGCGGCCAGCCTCAAAAACGTGCTTGTGCACGATTCCCCCATAGGAAACAATGGGGCTGTTTGAGCTGAAAAAACACCTGCAAAAAAGCCGCGTTCAGCTCCTAACGCAGCCCCATTGTTTGCTATGCGGAAACACTTCCTACGTCTGCACCTAACACTCTAACATGTACACCGAGTCTAAACACCCCTAACCTTACACTTATTAACCCCTAATCTGCCGCCCCCGCTATCGCTGACCCCTGCATATTATTATTAACCCCTAATCTGCCGCTCCGTAAACCGCCGCTACTTACATTATCCCTATGTACCCCTAATCTGCTGCCCTAACATCGCCGACACCTATATTATATTTATTAACCCCTAATCTGCCCCCCACAACGTCGCCTCCACCTGCCTACACTTATTAACCCCTAATCTGCCGACCGGACCTGAGCGCTACTATAATAAAGTTATTAACCCCTAATCCGCCTCACTAACCCTATAATAAATAGTATTAACCCCTAATCTGCCCTCCCTAACATCGCCGACACCTAACTTCAATTATTAACCCCTAATCTGCCCTCCCTAACATCGCCGACACCTAACTTCAATTATTAACCCCTAATCTGCCGACTGGAGCTCACCGCTATTCTAATAAATGTATTAACCCCTAAAGCTAAGTCTAACCCAAACACTAACACCCCCCTAAGTTAAATATAATTTACATCTAACAAAATTAATTATCTCTTATTAAATAAATTATTCCTATTTAAAGCTAAATACTTACCTGTAAAATAAATCCTAATATAGCTACACAATAAATTATAATTATATTATAGCTATTTTAGGATTAATATTTATTTTACAGGTAACTTTGTAATTATTTTAACCAGGTACAATAGCTATTAAATAGTTAAGAACTATTTAATAGTTACCTAGTTAAAATAATAACAAAATTACCTGTAAAATAAATCCTAACCGAAGTTACAATTAAACCTAACACTATACTATCAATAAATTAATTAAATAAAATACCTACAATTACCTACAATTAAACCTAACATTACACTATCAATAAATAAATTAAATACAATACCTACAAATAACTACAATGAAATAAACTAACTAAAGTACAAAAAATAAAAAAGAACTAGGTTACAAAAAATAAAAAAATATTTACAAACATAAGAAAAATATTACAACAATTTTAAACTAATTACACCTACTCTAAGCCCCCTAATAAAATAACAAAGCCCCCCAAAATAAAAAAATTCCCTACCCTATTCTAAATTACTAAAGTTCAAAGCTCTTTTACCTTACCAGCCCTGAACAGGGCCCTTTGCGGGGCATGCCCCAAGAAGTTCAGCTCTTTTGCCTGTAAAAAAAAAACATACAATACCCCCCCCCCTAACATTACAACCCACCACCCACATACCCCTAATCTAACCCAAACCCCCCTTAAATAAACCTAACACTAAGCCCCTGAAGATCATCCTACCTTGTCTTCACCATACCAGGTTCACCGATCATTCCTGGCTCCAAAATCTTCATCCAACCCAAGCGGGGGCTGGCGATCCATCTTCCGGCGGCTGAAGAGGTCCAGAAGAGGCTCCAAAGTCTTCATCCTATCCGGGAAGAAGAGTAGATCCGGACCGGCAACCATCATCTTCCAAGCGGCATCTTCTATCTTCATCCGATGAGGACCGGCTCCATCCTGAAGACCTCCACCGCGGACCCATCTTCATCCGGCGACGTCCAACTGAAGAATGACGGTTCCTTTAAGGGACGTCATCCTAGATGGCGTCCCTCGAATTCCGATTGGCTGATAGGATTCTATCAGCCAATCGGAATTAAGGTAGGAATATTCTGATTGGCTGACGGAATCAGCCAATCAGAATCAAGTTCAATCCGATTGGCTGATCCAATCAGCCAATCAGATTGAGCTCGCATTCTATTGGCTGTTCTATTGGCCAATCAGATTGAAGTTCAATCTTCAATCATTGGGTGAGCCAGTGACAAGCAGCTAGATCACAGCAGTCCATTTCTCCTGAGCCTATCTATGTATGTTTTTCAACAATGGATACCAAGTGGAAAGTTTTTTTTAACCTTTCAAGTTCTATCTGAATCATTAAAGTATACATTTGACTTTACTGTCCCTGTAATGCCAATGCTCGCCTGCAAATCTATGTGCACAGAATCGACTCTTACTAATGTAGGAGCCAGGGGTAAAATTATAGAAGCCAGTTGCTCCCTGACTTCTGGGTTTGTTGAGCCCTGTACTTTATTGTACTGTTTCTTGCATATAATTATGGCTTCAATCACAATCTATTAGCTGAATTTGGTTTGGTTTTCAGGAAAAAAAATACACTTTTCATTCCGATTACAATCACATTTTGTGTGTGTGTGTGTGTGTATGTGTTTCTCAGAGCTGAAAATTCATTAGTTTCAATATGGAGCCAACATTTTTATCTTATCACAATCCAGTTTCTTTATAATTATCAACAGATTTGACATTTGTATTTAGGCATGGTGGGTATACCATACCCTGTTCAGACGAAATTTCATTATCTGGAGCTGATATCAGAAAGATTGTAATTGAGGCCTATGTATTTAATTTCTGCAAATGGGTTAAAGGGACATAATAGTTATATGCTAAATCACTAGAAAGTGAAGCAACATAACTGTAAAAAGCTGACAAGAAAATATTACATGAACAGCTCTAGGTAAAAAGGAAAATAGTTTGCCTAAACATTTAATCAGCTCACAATAGTAAGTGCTCTGTGTTCAGTTTTACTTTAGCTACTGTCCACCTGCAAGTTGAAAAAAAAAAACAATAGCCAATCAGCATTAGCAGTGCTGAAATCATGCTTTGCTTTACTGTGATCTTGTGAGATTTCATAGTAAAGCAAAGCATGATCTCAGCACTGCTAATGCTGATTGGCTATTGTTTTTTTTTTGTTTTTTTTTTCAACTTGCATCCTTAAACTGAGTAGGGAAATAACATGAATGTGCCTGAACGTGCCAGATGCATACTACCTTGCAAGTCCTGGGACTAGAATCCTGATTGGCTGCTTAAACTCCCTTTTTACAAATATGCTGAATAGCTCCAGAGCAGCAATGCATTACTGGGTGCTAGCTGAGCACCTCTGGTGAGTCAATGACAAAAGACATATGTGTGTAGCCAACATTTACCAGTTAGCTCCCTTTAGTGCATTACAGCTCCTGAGCCTACCTAGTTATGCTTTTCAACAAAGAATACTAAAAATAAATTTGATAACATAAGTAAATTAAAACATCTCTTAAAATTGCATGGCCTATTTAAACTACTAAAGTTGAACTTTTTGCTATCATGTCCCTTTAATTCATTGACTGCCATTATAGCTCTTTTTACAGCTATGGAGTTAATACATCATATCATATATGTTTTATTTTGCTTTACTTTATGATCACAGTATTATCTACCCTCCTGCTGTTTGTAAACCCTTCTCATTCTCTGGAGTATAATCTGCTCTCCCAGCATTCTCTTTATCTTAAATATGATTTTGTAGTTCAGCATGACTGCTTACGGAAAGGATGAACGTCTGGGAGATGCCTCAGGGTGGGCTGCTTCTAGTTTCCCTATCATCAGCTTTGTTTAAAAATACATTAAATTAGATTGAATACACTAAGGAAATAAGGTAATAACAGTATAAAATAATTAAGAATTCTGTCATGTATGCTACTCATATTTAGTAATAAAACTTAATAATATTTGTAGTGTTACTGGGTCAGGTTACAGGTAATCAGCCCTTTTTTGTTCAGTTGCCTTATCATACACCTGGGAGTGTTTGCCTTTTATTCTGTCTACGGAGCTGCATTTAGACCACGCAGCAATTTAATGTTACTGCGGCTGTGCCTTCAGGCTGCAGAACTGGCTTCCTTTTGTTTCTATAGTAAATATTTTTCTGACAGTTAATCTGTATTTTGTGAAACTTCTGGGAGGTTTCTTTAAGAATTAAGCGATGAAAGGTTTGCAAAATGGATTTTGAAGTCTTCCAGTGTGAGCTAATGGTGTCTGCATGGCAGGGAGCTGCAGAATTGCGGATGAGGTCATGGAAATCAATTGGAAATGCAATTTGTGATATAATAGGAAAGCTGAGGGCTGAGTTATGGGTCATATTTATGGATCTTAGGAACAGCTAATTATGAGTGGGTCCATAACTCTACGGAGCTTTTTGTAATGAAACAGAAGGCTAAGTGTTCAATCCATACATGTGAAAGACGAACAAGCAAAGAACTCACACTATGAAAGTTAAATATTCCTTCGCATGTAGAGCTGTTAAATCAGTACAAAACAAATACAAATACTTTCACGTGAGTGGCCTGTAGTCTTGGAACAGTTCGGTTAGAGCTTAGTATCACGTATATAGAAGCTATAATTATATTAGGAGAGTCCACTGCTGAACATCAGAATCTGAAATGCTTATTTGTCTTGACTACACTGAAATCTGGCTGCCCATGACATTTTACAGTTCTGACATCATCAACAATCTCCAGATAGTTAGTGGCTACATTCTTTTGGGAATTTTAGGGCCAGAGTTTGGCCAGTGATAGGATTAGAATGAAGTCTACTGATAGGAGTATGGTTAGGGTTATGGCTAATGTAAGGGTTAATGATAGCATTAATATAAGGGTAAGATTTGATGTTAAAGGGGCATGCCACCCACATTTTTTTTTATGATTTAGAAAGAGAATGCAAATTTAAACATCTTTCTAATTTACTTATATTATCTAATTTGTTTTATTCTCTGGATATTCTTTGATGAAAAGCATATCTAGATATGCTCACTAGCTGCTGATTGGTTGCTGCACATAGAAGCATCATGTGATTGGCTCACCATGTGCATTGCTTTTTCTTCAAATAAGGATATTTAAAAAATGAAGCAAAATAAATTATGGAAGTTAATTGTAATGTTGTTTAAATTTCTATTCTCTATCTGAATAATGAAAGAAAGATTTTGGGTTTAGTGACCCTTTAAGTTCAGGGTTAATGTTAGAGATAGAGCCAGGATAATATTAGGATTAGGGCTATGACAGGGGATGATGTTGGGGGCTGAATCAGATTGATCTGTAGATGGAGTGAGTATGCACAGAGGCAATTCACAGGTGTCTGTTATAGGAGATGGGCATTTAGTGAATGGAATACTACTGAGTTCCAGAGGTGTAGGTAAGCAGGAAGAGACAGCAGTGGAATGGAATATTTTAACCCTTCCCTGAGCCCAATAAGCACAAAGGTGTGCAAATTAAAGAGTTGTAACTGGAGCAGATATAGATAGCTACTGCCATTTTGTGACTAAAACTTACATTGTTTTGCAATATCCTATCTTATCACCTGTGCTGAGACTATTTAGAGACAGATATGTGCCAGGTTTAGGCTTGTGAACAGAATTAGAAAAAAACAGGTTTCAGAGTTAAATTACAGGTAAAGTTGGTAAAATAAATATAGTAAGATTTTTTTCCAAAGGGTTTGCACCGGCCCATGGGGCATATTTAACAAGCTCCGTACGGAGCTTGATGCCCCATGTTTCTGGCGAGCCTGCAGACTCGCCAGAAACAGCAGTTATGAAGCAGCGGTCACAAAGACCGCTGCTCCATAACCTGTCCGCCTGCTCTGAGCAGGCGGACAGACATCACCGGGTTGATTGACACCCCCCTGCTGGCGGCCCATTGGCCGCGAGTCTGCAGGGGGCGGCGTTGCACCAGCAGCTCTTGTGAGCTGCTGGTGCAATGCTGAATACGGCGTGCGTATTGCTCGCCGTATTCAGCGAGGTCTGGCAGACCTGATCCGCACTGTCGGATCAGGTCTGCCAGACTTTCTTAAATAGGGGCCATATGTCTTCTTTTTTTTTTTTTTTTTTTTATAATTTATTTATAATATAAGAAAGATACAAAAATTCACAGAGACCAAATAAAATCTTATAAAGCACATAGTAATATAGAGTGTATAAAAGTACAGCAGGATAACAAGACAGAATCCAAGACAACAATATTTTTACATCAATTCCATTAATACATGTAATTCAAATAGATATGATCCAGTGTCGGGTAAGTATAGCTTTTTGCATTCCCATTTTTATTTTAAAAATTTCTTCATTCTATAGCCAATGGACAGACAAACATATAAACAAACACAGGAGAAACAACAAAAAAAAAAAAAAGGAAAGAAAGAAAAGAAAGCCAGCCCTCGCGGTCCGCCCCGCCCGCCCATATCTCTGTCATCCCCCCATCACTCACCCGATGTCCTCGACCCAACTTCCAGGGAAGCGATGTGCATATATGTTTGTCAGAATAAATTCCGACTCACAAAATGGTTTGATCACTTTTATTTGGCAATCCAAAGGAAGTGATATAACAAACGTTTCCCATTTCATAAAAATGAAGGTAGATGTTCTTCTTGTGGATAGGGTATATTAAATTGTTCTGTCGTAAACTGACTCAGTAGGGCCTGTTTGAAATGGGATATTTTCGATGCTTCGCGTGCCTTCCATAATTTAAGAATAAGATTACGTCCCGTTAGTATGATTGTGTTTATAACACTATAATTTTTTGATATGCCTTGGAATTTCACCAAGAAAAAAATCTCTATGGGATTTAGTACATGGTCCAACTGTAAGGGGCCCATATGTCTAATATTGCTTTTTAATGGTAGCCTGGATCAATGAGTATTTAGTACAAGCACTAAGTATGTCCTGATCATAAAATAAGGCTATTGATCCACAAGGAAGAGTGCTGCCTACTGCTGTTTAATTATGTTTTTATAGTTAGAGATGGTTACATTAAAGGACAATTCAGTGCACTAGAATTGCATAATTAACACATAATAAAAAGACAATGCAATAGCACTTAATCTGAATTTCAAACAATCAGTAGATTTTTTTTCTGACAAACTTATTTTTTCTCCCATTTTCCGGCCCCCTGTATCATGTGACAGACATAATCTAATCACAGACCCCGTGAGGTTGTGCACATGCTCAGTAGAATCTTGTTCCCTAGAAAGTGTGAATATAAAAAGACTGTGCAAAATGTGATAAAGTGAATTGAAATTGTCTTAAAACTGCATGCTCTATCTGAATCATGAAAGTTAAGTGTCCCTTTTATAGTAGTACCCTGTATTACCTGTAAAATGATCAGCACCAACACAAAGACTATGTTAAAGTGAGATAAAATGTGTCAGCCCTCGGTAACAAAACTAACACTTACCAGACATATATTAGTGTTTGTATAATAAGTAATGCACTAGGTAACCAATAAACGTTATTGTTCTTTGCATGACATTCACATCTAAACTGCTGTATAATGCTGGGTGCGTAAAAGCCATATGCAGTCTGAAAGCATCTGGACCAAAATAGCTTGTCAGGCTGAAATGTATGAAATGCATTCTATATTGTAACTCACTGTGTAGTAAGTCAGCATAAGAAATGTATCGCCTCCCTTTGCCAAGATTCTATAAAATCCGGTTGCAAGATACATTATAGTGAGGTAGTGATCTTTGTACAGTTTAAGGAAGTGGGTAGGAGCTCCCCTTTATTTAGTAGAATTTGCATTGTCTTAAATGGACAGTAAACCCCTTGCAATTACACAATTTCTGTTGTCTTGCTATAGAATAACATTTCAGCCAAGTGTAAACATTTTATAACAAATAAATGCCTTGTTTACTGCAATTGTTTCTCAATGACTAAACTCTACCCACCACTTGCCTCATTTAGGGGAGCCAATCCTGGCTTGAGTCTGCAGCTGACAAAGATAGCCACAATCTAATAATATATATATAATATTAGTATACATTACATTATTTTTAAGTTGTTATCAGCTGAAGCAAATTATGTACAGATATGTGACGGGGTTAGCCTTGAGAAGCCAGCAAGGTGAATTTCATTTTCTGAGAATTATAAAATCCACATTTCTAACAGCTACATGAAAAGGGGCAAAATAAACAATGCAAGTATATTGCAAAGATTTTTCATGACTCTAAACATTTTATATATAAGATATTTGCTGTCCCTTTAAGATGTCTCTGATGGTAAACAACTTTACATAAAGAAAACTGTTGGGGAAAAAAGAAAGGAATCTTAATGACTTATAAAACACCTTTTATTAGTTTTCTGTTGTCTTACACTAAATTAACATACAAGTCCAGTGTTAAACTTTCTAAATATATTAACGCCCTGTTTGCTGCGGTAGGTTTTCAATTGCTTAACCCCCCCCCCCACACACACACACTCCTGCTTCTTGCCTTATTTAGATGAGCCAGTCCAGATTTGGTTCTAGAGTAGACAAGACTTGCCAGTGCCATTTTGTTATCTGATATATAGAGACAGATATGTAGCAGGGTTAAGCTTATTAATTCTGCAGTATGTGCTTCTGTTTCTTTGCGTTGTAAGATACACCATTTTTAGAGTTAAAGGGTCAGTAAAGAAACAGGATTTTTAAGGCCACCAATAAATAATAATAAATTATAAAAAATATATTTATTTTAAATCCCCCCTGCGGATACAGACAGAATCACCAATAATATATTCAGCTTTGCATTTAGATATTGATTGGCTACATTGCAGGCTACTTAAACCAGTGATTTTCAATCTTTTTTTTTGCTGTGGCACACCACCATCCCAAAATTTTACAAAATAACACATTGTAGCTTAATACAGTGTGTGTGTATATATATATATATATATATATATATATATATATATATGTATATATATATATATATATATATATATATATATACACACACACTGTACTGTGCTGTCATGCCATGCCTCCTACAAACTATACATGAGTCATGACATATTGACATTCATTCACAAACAATAATGATTGTCTGTGAATGAATGTCAATATGTCATGGTTGTAAATGATGCCTGATGAGCCTGTCACATACCTACCAATATTTCAAAATTTGAAAGAGGGACACCCCCGCACTGGGAAAAGTCCCCCCCATCAGTCATCATCTCACTTAAAATAAAAAAAGGCCCAAAATAAAAAAACAAGCAAAATTTAAAAAATATGTCACATTGTTGTCAGACTGCCGTGGCACACCTGAGGATCTCTCACGGCACACTGGTTGAAAAACACTGACTTAAACAATATAAAAACTAACCAGTGCTGAGGCTCATGAACACTCTCTCTTAGTGCGGCGATCCCTTATCAACTTCACCCCAAGCAATTGACACTAGGGACTCCTCCCTCACCCTTTCTGTAGCTGGGGAACCCATCACTCACCCTCCCTCAACAAAAAATGTTATGTAGCGTAGGGAAGCCTCCCCTGTCTCACATGATGCGCTGCCCGCCTCCCTCTTTCCCTCCCACACGGCATCACTGTCTGTATCTGCGATCTGCCTTCATATGGTACAGGAAGAATGATCAGTTCTTCCTTACCATATGAAGGCAGACACCTTTTGTCCCTGGCTGCAGTCGCTGCTGTCAAAGCTGAAAGCAAGGACCGCGGCTTGAGCCAGACTATTAGACATAGGTGCTACCTCAACACAGTATACTGGAAAAAGTACTCTGTGGCATAGTGCCTACATTCATTTGGCTTAAGGGGTTAAAAAAGTTATTTGCAGAAAGTGTTAACTAATATTCTAAAAAGCTGTTTACTGAAAGTGTTAACTAACATTTCATGTTTATCAATACAGTGTTTAGGAGGTTAGAGATAATTGCTGAAGGTTCTCACAAGATCTTAGACTTCACTTCATTGTGAATTCATGCTACAAATTCATCATGTTACCGTGAATCAACACAATTTCATGAAAATTGCAATGTGTTCTGTTGCTTCTTCCTTTCTTTTGGTCTGAGCGTAGAGCTTTAGATCTGTGATGGCCAACTAGCAGCCAAAGGGCCACATGCAACCCTCTGCAATAGTTTTTGAAGCTGCTGGGAAATAGCAGAACTAAGAATGTGTGTCATAGCTTTTGTGGACTGAAGATAAAGTAGAACTAAAAATGTGTAATTTGGTGATTTCTGGTGGGTGTTTGGGTAAACAAGGCGACAACTCAAAAAACCCTCTGAAGAAGAGCACAGTAGACAGAAGGTACCCTGCAATTGTGGGCATTGTTAGGACAATTTTATTTCTGTGTTTGTTAGCCATAAATGTATAAGCAGCCCTTTCTAAAATATTGATCTGTGGCCCCCATGTTAGGAAACTGGCCCTGACTGCTTAAAGTCATCGGGCCCTAAGTGTTCTTGTATTAATATATGACACACAATTACAGTTATCATTTGTCAGTATTGTGTAACAATATCATATTTATTTTATCCTTGGATCATATTCTACACATTCCTTCAGTAAAGACCTTTGTGTTAAGTTATTCTACCACACATATGAATAGCCAGTGCTTTTTAGCTATTACCAACCATGTATGCAAAGTAAATCTTCCTCACATTTCTCTTTAGACTTCTATCTTCCAACTTTTATTCAATGGCCTTTTGTTTTTATTCATGATTTTTTTTAGCCCCTCTCCCCCTCTACGCCCTATTGACTGTTTCCCAGAGTGCCTTTTGTGTGCTGTGTACATTGCCAGAAGCCTATGCAGTGTCCTGACAAGGATCTGCTAGCGAGAGGCTGGGAAACATTCAATGTATATTAAGCATGTTACTACTTGTCCTAGCACACATAACATGCACTTCTTGCATCTGGAAGAATGGTTTTAAGATTCTTTTCATTTTCTACAAATCCTTTTTTCCATAACATTATAAAGGGTTCCACAAACAGCCTGTTTAGGCACTTCACTGACCATTTAGAGGGGCATTAAACTAAGACTTCCCTATAAATTTAATACAAAACTTTGCAATGTACATTTGTTATTTATTTTGCTTGATTTTGCTCTTATACCATGCTCCCTAAAGATACCGAAAGACCACTACATTACTTAAAGGGACAGTGTACTCATGCAGGTAGCTGCTAAAGCAGTGCTTTCCAAACTGTGTGTCGTGACACATTAGTGTGTCGGCGGCAGTATGTAGGTGTGTCTGCTTCAGCACAAATTTTTTTTTAATTTAAAATTATTTTTAAATGTTTTTTTTTGTTTCCGACTTTCCGCCTGCCTGCTACACATATCACATGGTTGACACGTGATTGATACCTAGTGGGTCACAGATCATCTTAACCTATTGACGCAGCTTAGCGGGAACTGAAACTATTCCCATTGGCGGCACATTGGCTCCTGACTGCATGTGTAGTCTTCTCAATCGGCTCGTGACTGCACGTGTAGTCAGTGAGTGGGACAGCAGTGTGCTTGCAGCGCGGGCAGTAGTCAGTCTGTTTTTGTTTTTTTTGCAGCTAGCTCCCAATAGTGCATTGTTGTTCCTGCTCTGGATATATGGATAGGAAGTGGAAGCTTAAAAATGCTTGATGATGAAATGCGAGTGTCTTTATCTAATATTCCACTAAATATTCAGAAACTGTGTTCATCCCATCAACCTCATACATCCCATTAAAATAGTAAGTAGCTATTGGTGTTATTAAAAAATGTTTTTAATTCTTGCACATACTTACATACTGTTACTTGTAAATACATTTTGTTATTATATAATTTATGTATGTGTCCGTGTCTCTTTAAACAAATTAGTTTAACCTCCTGTTTGCTAGTACAACTGATTTACTGTGTCACAAAATGATGAAGGTCTAAAAAGTGTGTCACCAACATGAAAAGTTTGGAAAGCTTTGTGCTAAGGGGTCAATTTATTAATGTGCAAGCAGACATTATACAATGTAGCGTATCATGTCCGCCGCACATCGATAAATGCCGACAGCATACACTGTCAGCATTTATCATTGCACCAGCAGTTATTGTGAACTGCTGGTGCAATGCCGCACCCTGCAGATTCGTGGCCAGTCGGCCGCTAGCAGGGGTGTCAACCAATCTGATAGTATTCGATGGGATTGATTTCTGTCTGCCGCCTCAGAGCATAACTTCTGTTTCCGGTAAGCCTGAAGGCTCGCCGGAAACACAGGGCATCAAGCTCCGTACGGAGCGTGAAAAAATTGACCACTGAGAGTTTATTGTATTCAAATAGGCTGGGCTTTCTCTTTCTGCCCCACAGACAGGTTGATTTCTGCTGCTGCATCTTGTCTACATAGGTTTTCTATAGCTAATTCTTCTACAATATTGAATTTTCAGTATAGCTGGCAGTCTCAACAGACGACGAGAAAATATTTTATTTCTTAAAAAATATATATACTCCAGAAGGTAAAAAAGATCACTGGGAACCCATTAATCTTAAATACATTTGCGCCACATACATATTACCTATATGTTGCATTGAGACAATCTGACAGTGCTATTCAAATTGGATTTTTCAAATTGTGTGAAAAACACATTTTTCCATTATTTAAGTTGCATTTTAGGTTGTTTCTTATGCTTAGTTCACATTTTAATAAACAGTTTTGTTTAATAAAAAGTAAAAAATAAAAATACAATATAAATTCATTAAAAATAAAGTTCAACTATGAAGTTTGTACACCAATTAAATATTATCTAAATCGAAAGGTTTAAAAAATGATCAATTATGCAAACATCTACAATACACCTGTTTTTCTTTTTTTAACATATTACAAATGCATCAATATGATTTGCATATCTATTGTTTTTAAAGGGACACTGATCCCAATTTTTTTCTTTCGTGATTCAGATAGAGTATGCCATTTTAAACAACTTTCTAATTTACTCCTATTATCAAATGTTCTTGGTTCGCTTGCTATCTTTATTTGAAAAAGAAGGCATCTAAGCTTTTTTTTGGTTAAGGACTCTGGACAGCACTTTTTTATTGGTGGATGAATTTATCCACCAATCAGCAAGTACAACCCAGGTTGTTCCCCAAAAATGAGCCGGCATCTAAACTTACATTCCTGCACTTCAAATAAAGATACCAAGAGAATGAAGAAAATTTGATTATAGGAGTAAATTAGAAAGCTGCTACAAATTAATGCTCTATCTGAATCACGAAATAATAAAAATTGGGTTCAGTGTCCCTTTAAATGTATTCAGTGGTTTCACTTATTGATTGGAAACCCTTTTAAAGAGATACGGATAAACTACTCAGTCAACTATAGAATGTTTGTATGTACAATTTTTTTTAGAATGGAAACCCAAGTGGCTGGTCAAGAGGTCCTGCTGTTAAATTAACAAAATTAAAGAAATTCAATTTAATATAATTTCTTATTTAACTGCTGCCCAACTAAGGATTCATGCTGATTACATAAGAATTTCCTGCTACAATTAAGTTTTAAAGGGCTGTTATAGTGCAAAAATGACATGCTCTGATATATTAGAGCATGTAATTTTAGCATCAATGGCCCTGCAGTACTACGTGTTTGACTACAACAAAGGGGTTTAACACATAGTTAAAGTACTTGTCAGGAGCCACAGAGAACTGCTAGCACTGAACAGATACAGCAGCTGATCTAATCGTGTGACTACCGATTCTGATTGGCTTACTGTCTGTATCCACTCTTGACCAGTAGTGCTTTGCAAGGATTAAACACATAGGGCGCGATCCGATATAGATCGTAGTTTGCGGCGCAAGCGAGGGAACCCGCGTCGCCCGCAGTTTCAGCTCGCAACTCGAGCTATCCCATATATGTCGCCGTCAGATGCTAACGTGCCGTAAGTCTGACAAACCAGCGATGTCCAGAAATCTGCGCAAGTACAAATTTCTGGCGTCGCCAGTGACTTGCGGCACGTTAGAAACTGCCGGCGCCTACAAAACCTGACTAAAGTCTAAATCACCCGCACTGTCTAACACGCCTCCCTAACATAGCCCGACAAGTCTAACACGCCTCCCTAACATAGCCCGACACGTCTAACCCTCTATCCGCTATCCCCCATCACTAGCCTAACAATAAAATATGTATTAACCCCTAAACCGCCGCTCCCGGAGCCCGCCGCTACCTAATAAAGTTATTAACCCCTAAACCGCCGCCAGCTATATTAAATCTATAACCCCCTAAAGTGAGCCCCTAACACCGCCGCTATCTACCTTACCTACCCCCTAAAGTGAGCCCCTACCCCGCCGCTATCTATTTTAAAATTATTAACCCCTAATCTAATCCCCCTACCCGGCCGCCATCTATATTAAATTATTTAACCCCTAAAATACTAAACTATCCCTACCACTAAACCTAAGTCTAACCCTACAAATAGCCCTGAAAAGGGCTTTTTGCGTGGCATTGCCCCAAAGTAACAGCTCTTTTGCCAGCCCTTAAAAGGGCTTTTGGCGGGGCTTTGTCACAAAGTAAACTGCTCTTTTGCCTACAATCTACATCCCCCTACACCGCGGCCACCTATAATAAATGTATTAACCCCTAATCTAATCCCCCTACACCGCCGCCAGCTATATTAACTATATTAACCCTAATTATATTAGGGTTAATATAGTTAATATAGTTATTATATTATATATATTAACTATATTAACCCTAATTATATTAGGGTTAATATCGTTATTATATTATATATATATTAAGTATAATAAAGCTATCTAACTCTAACATCCTAACTAAACTCTTATTAAAATAAATCTAATATTAATATTATTAATTAAAATATTCCTATTTAAATCTAAATACCTATAAAATAAACCCTAAGATAGCTACAATGTAATTAATAATTACATTATAGCTATGTTAGGGTTTATATTTATTTTACAGGTAAATTGTTAATTATTTTAACAAGGTATAATAGCTATTAAATAGTTATTACCTATTTAATAGCTACCTAGTTAAAATAATTACCCAATTACCTGTAAAATAAATCCTAACCTAAGTTACAAATACACCTACACTATCAATAAATTAAATAAACTACAAATATCTATCTAAAAATACAATTAAATAAACTAAACTAAATTACAAAAAACAAACACTAAATTACAAAAAATAAAAAAAAATCACAAGATTTTTAAGCTAATTACACCTATTCTAAGCCCCCTAATAAAATAATAAAGCCCCCCAAAATAAAAAAATTCCCTACCCTATTCTAAATTAAAAAAAGTTCAAAGCTCTTTTACCTTACCAGCCCTTAAAAGGGCCTTTTGTGGGGGCATGCCCCAAAGAAAACTGCTCTTTTGCCTGCAAAAAAACCCACAATACCACCCCCCAACATTACAACCCACCACCCACATACCCCTAATCTAACCCAAACCCCCCTTAAATAAACCTAACACTACCCCCCTGAAGATCTCCCTACCTTGTATTCACCCAGCCGGGCCGAACTCCTCATCCGATCCGAGCGATGTGTTCCAGCAAGCGGCAGTGAAGTCTTCTTCCATCCGGGCGATGTCTTGAAGCAAGCGGCAGAGAGTCTTCTTCCATCCGGGCGATGTCTTGAAGCAAGCGGCAGAGAGTCTTCTTCCATCGGCGATGTCTTCAAGCAAATCGGCATCTTCAATCTTCTTTGTTCACTCCTCCGCCGCGGAGCATCCATCCGGCACGACGACTTCCCGACGAATGAGGTTCCTTTAAATGACGTCATCCAAGATGTAGTCCGTCGAATTCCGATTGGCTGATAGGATTCTATCAGCCAATCGGAATTAAGGTAGAAAAATCTGATTGGCTGATTGAATCAGCCAATCAGATTCAAGTTCAATCCGATTGGCTGAACCAATCAGCCAATCGGATTGAACTTGAATCTGATTGGCTGATTCAATCAGCCAATCAGATTTTTCTACCTTAATTCCGATTGGCTGATAGAATCCTATCAGCCAATCGGAATTCGACGGACGTCATCTTGGATGACGTCATTTAAAGGAACCTCATTCGTCGGGAAGTCGTCGTGCCGGATGGATGCTCCGCGGCGGAGGAGCGAACAAAGAAGATTGAAGATGCCGATTTGCTTGAAGACATCGCCGATGGAAGAAGACTCTCTGCCGCTTGCTTCAAGACATCGCCGGGATGGAAGAAGACTCTCTGCCGCTTGCTTCAAGACATCGCCCGGATGGAAGAAGACTTCACGGCCGCTTGCTGGAACACATCGCTCGGATCGGATGAGGAGTTCGGCCCGGCTGGGTGAATACAAGGTAGGGAGATCTTCAGGGGGGTAGTGTTAGGTTTATTTAAGGGGGGTTCGGGTTAGATTAGGGGTATGTGGGTGGTGGGTTGTAATGTTGGGGGGTGGTATTGTGTTTTTTTTTTGCAGGCAAAAGAGCAGTTTTCTTTGGGGCATGCCCCCACAAAAGGCCCTTTTAAGGGCTGGTAAGGTAAAAGAGCTTTGAACTTTTTTTAATTTAGAATAGGGTAGGGAATTTTTTTATTTTGGGGGGCTTTATTATTTTATTAGGGGGCTTAGAATAGGTGTAATTAGCTTAAAAATCTTGTAATCTTTTTTTTATTTTTTGTAATTTAGTGTTTGTTTTTTTTGTAATTTAGTTTAGTTTATTTAATTGTATTTTTAGATAGATATTTGTAGTTTATTTAATTTATTGATAGTGTAGGTGTATTTGTAACTTAGGTTAGGATTTATTTTACAGGTAATTGGGTAATTATTTTAACTAGGTAGCTATTAAATAGGTAATAACTATTTAATAGCTATTATACCTAGTTAAAATAATTAACAATTTACCTGTAAAATAAATATAAACCCTAACATAGCTATAATGTAATTATTAATTACATTGTAGCTATCTTAGGGTTTATTTTATAGGTAAGTATTTAGATTTAAATAGGAATATTTTAGTTTATAATATGAATTAGATTTATTTAATAAGAATTTAGTTAGGGGTGTTAGGGTTAGATAGAGTTAATATAGTTTATATAAATACTATAGTAACTATATTAACTATATTAACCCTAATATAATTAGGGTTAATATAGTTAATATATATAATGTAATAACTATATTAACTATAATATACTTAGGGTTAATATAGATAATATAGCTGGCGGCGGGGTAGGTTGATTAAATTAGGGGTTAATAATTTTAATATAGATGGCGGCGGTGTAAGGGGTTCACATTAGGGGATAGATCAGTTAGATGGTGGCGGTTTTAGGGGCTCACAGTAGGGGGTTAGTTTATGTAGATGGCGACGGTTTAGGGGTTAAATACTTTATTATGGATTGCGGCGGGGGGATCGCGGTTGACAGGGAGATAGACATTGCGCATGCGTTAGGTGTTAGGTTTATTTTAGCAGATCGCGGTTGACAGGGAGATAGACATTGCGCATGCGTTAGGTTTTAGGTTTATTTTAGCAGCCAGTTTAGGGAGTTACGGGGCTCCAATAGTCAGCGTAAGGCTTCTTACGGCTGCTTTTTGTGGCGAGGTGAAAATGGAGTAAGATTTCTCCATTTTCGCCACGTAAGTCCTTACGCTGTATAACTTCTAGGTTACGCCGTATATAGGATACCAAACCCATGCAAATATTGGCGTCGCCGACTTTTGCGGGCGACGATTTTTATCGGATCGACCCCATAACATCCAGCATCGGTGTTAAAATGACATGTTCTAACAAACTAAAGCATGTACTATTTGCACAATAATGTCAGTTTAACTAATAAGTATATAGAGGGTTAAGAAGCATTATTTATTACTTTGTGTGCTTTTCGGCAGCCATTGTGTTAACATAGGCATAAATATTTCCTTCTTTACAAATGCTACACTGATAGAGATAATTCATTAGGGAGGTTTAAATTAGCTTGAGATAGACATAATGTTCTCAAAATAATATCATTATTCTCAGATAGCCCAGGCAGCATTCTCCACAATATTCTCACAACTGTTCAGGCACATAGAATGTCCTCCCTAAAGGGCCTATTATCTGATTTGTGGTTCCTATAGCACGGGGAGAAATGATGATTCATATAGGTCACAAACAGATGACAAAAGAATTGAACGAGGTTCAGATTCAGCGCTGTCAATATATTTACTGAGAAAGCCACGCCTCCTAGATTTAATTAAAGGGCAAAGATCAAAGATAGTGTGAGAATAGAATAATGTGCAGAAATAGCTCATAATATATAAAATAATATGGAATTTGCCTGGGGAGTTCTTAGTGCAGATACATCTGAGCTGGCAGCTTTTTGCAGCGTATTGGTTTTTTATCTGTTTGTTCCTTTGGAGAATAGGGCCCTAGATGTCATATTTATTCAGAGCTGATATTTGTTGTATGTGATATGAAACAGTTTGCTTTTAATTGGTTTATTTTGCTCTATTGATTCCAACATAATTAATGCAGTTGTGTTTGCCTACATTCCTTAATCTAACTTAATATATTAAACTGATCTTCATCTTTATAAACAGTATTTTGCTAGTTATGTTTTTTTATCTCAATGATACACAGTTTTCAAACAGTTAATCGGAAACATAACGGACAAATATTGAAGGTCTGTAGTAGCTTCCGAAACAGTTATCTGATAGTAATATTATTAGTACAGTATTGGTTATTGGTATTTTATGAACAGTATATTTATAAGACTTCCACTACAATGTTGTCATTGGAAAATAGACATGATTTTTCTTGCTGTATTTAAAGGGACACTCAAGTCAAAATTAAACGTTACTTATTCAGATAGAGCATGCAATTTTAAGCAGCTTTCCAATTTACTTCCATTAACAAAATGTTCACAGTCTTTTTATATTTAAACTTTTTGCGTCACCAGCTCCTACTGAGCATGTGCAAGAATTCCCAGAATAAGCGTGTATTCATTTGTGATTAGCTGATGGCTGTCACATGGTACGTGTATGCATTTGTGATTGGCTGATGGCTGTCACATGGTACAGGGGGCGTGGAAATAGACATAACTTTTAAAATTGTCAGGAAAAAAATTTACTAGTTGTTTAAAGTTTAGATAAAGTGCTATTGCATTTTCTTATCTTGCATTTGTTGATTATGCAAATTTACTGTGTTGACTGGTCCTTTAAGTAGACAACATAGAAGTGTAGAAATCCTCTAGTGCGCTACAGCATTTTATTTATGATTCAGATAGAGCATGCAATTTTAAAGGGACACTCAATTCAAAACAAACTTTTATGATTCAGATAGAGCATGCAGTTTTAAAACACTTTCTAATTTACTTCCATTATCAAATTGTGCAGTCTTTTTATATTCACATTGGTTGGGGAACAAGATCCTACTGAGCATGTGCACAAGCTCACAGGGTATACGTATACTAGTCTGTGATTAGCTGATGTCTGTCACATGATACAAGGGGCCGGAAAATGGAAGAAAAAGTAAATTTGTAAGAAAAAATAAATCTACTGCTTATTTGAAATTCAGAGTAGGTGTTAAATCATTGTCGTCTAATTATGCACTGGTTAATTATATAATTCTACTACATTGAGTGTTTTTTTAAATAATGATCTAATTTACTTCTATTATAACATTTTAATTTTTCTCTTGGTATCTTTTGTTGAAAAGCAGGGACAATGGAACAACAAAGAGTACCATGGGAAAAAAAGCAAATTTGATAATAGAAGTAAATTGGAAACAGTTTAAAAATTGTATGTTCTGTCTGAATCAAAAAAATTTTTTATTTTTTTTTTGGGGGGGGGGGGGGGGGGTTCATTACCCCTTTAATCTTCATTAGATAATATAGACTTCATAACCAGAACCCATTGAACACCAAAAAATAAACTTTTATGAGCATTTTAGTTATTTCTCTTTCATATATTTTTTGACATTAAGTTAGATGTGTATTATTTAGTCATTGTACCATAAACCATGTTATACTTAAAAATAATAATTATAATCTTTATTTTGTATCAATATGACAACACATCAACTGCATACTGTAGCTGCAATGCAGAGTGTTATACTATGTTCTAATACCTCTAATCTCATACATTGTTTTATTAGTATTATTATTATGATTTATTTTGATCAAAGTATTTTGAAACAACAAACCAAAAAAACAAACAAATGAACAGATGTTTTTGACAACAGCCAAGACACTTTACATATAAATGAACTTGCACTCTTGCTGTGAAGATATTTTTGGCCAGGTGTACCATGTGTACCAGGTGTCATAATACAGGGTTTCAAAGCTAAATTAGTGCAACAAAATAGTATGTTAACTATATGTGTTGCAGTGAGCAAAAAGTATTTCCTGTCTGGGTTAAAGGTACATTACAGTTACTTATTTCTTTGTTACAAAAAGTGGACAGAACACAAATATTCATTGCTCCCGCTCACGTGTTAACTCCGCTAGAAGTAAGCTTTTTGCTGCATCTGGTAGTGCTCGTATTACAAGTTGAAAGAAAAAAAGTTGTTGTTATCCTTTGCTCAAGGAACAGCATTGCACTACTGTCAGCTAGCTGAACACATCTAGCTAGCCAAACACACTGTCAGCTAGCTGAACACATCTAGCTAGCCAAACACACTGTCAGCTAGCTGAACACATCTAGCTAGCCAATCACAAGAGACAAATGTGTGTAGGCACTAGTGATGTCGCGAACATAAAAATTTGGGTTCGCGAACGGTGAACGCGAACTTCCGCAAAAGTTTGCGAACCGGGCGAACCGCCATAGACTTCAATGGGCAGGCAAATTTTAAAACCCACAGGGACTCTTTCTGGCCACAATAGTGATGGGAAAGTTAAACAACAACAAGGGAGGGGGCGCCCTATTGCGGAATAATCACTAAACCTGATAGTTAAAATTGTACGGTCTTATGGAGACATGATGGATATATATCAACCTCAAAAGAGAAAGAAGGGGTAAAGATACTAAATAGTAAATAGGTGACTATACCTCAGTTTATAATACCTCAAAATGGCTTGTAGATAGATATGGATATATTAAACTATTAGTTGGTAATACCAGGATATAAAAAAGCAATGTGATAATAAAATATAATGATATATGATGGAGTATATAAAATGATAGATCAACCAATAAAAATCATAAACATATGTAAATAACAATAACCATATAATAATTAATTAAGAGTCTCAGAAGTGAGTAATCAGTCTCTGAAAGGAAGATCGAGGCAGCTATCTGTGGAGATCCAGGCCGGGATCCAGAGCAGCAATCTACAAAGACAAGAGAAGACAGAAGCGCAACATGGCCCAATATTGTTTGGTCCAGAAAACAACTTGATATATAAGGGAGTGAACTCACATTTGTGAAAGCACCTCAATTAGTGCTATGGAGACAGTCTGGGATCTATAACAGTCACCCAGAAGACCAACTGCCGGTAATGATGTAGTGTCTGTATCAGAATGACAAGAAGAACACAGGTGCCTATATGGCCTAGTATTGCCTTAACACAGGTGAATCAATACAATAGAAAAGAATGGTACTCACAATTCACCTGTGTTAAGGCAATACTAGGCCATATAGGCACCTGTGTTCTTCTTGTCATTCTGATACAGACACTACATCATTACCGGCAGTTGGTCTTCTGGGTGACTGTTATAGATCCCAGACTGTCTGCATAGCACTAATTGAGGTGCTTTCACAAATGTGAGTTCACTCCCTTATATATCAAGTTGTTTTCTGGACCAAACAATATTGGGCCATGTTGCGCTTCTGTCTTCTCTTGTCTTTGTAGATTGATGGAAAAGTTGTTTCAAGGGGACTAACACCTGGACTGTGGCATGCCGGAGGGGGATCCATGGCAAAACTCCCATGGAAAATTACATAGTTGATGCAGAGTCTGGTTTTAATCCATAAAGGGCATAAATCACCTAAGATTCTTAATTGTTTGGAATAATGTGCTTTAAAACATCAGGTATGATGTTGTATCGATCAGGTAGTGTAAGGGTTACGCCCGCTTCACAGTGACAGACCAAACTCCCGCAGCGGGTACAACATCATCATCATCACACCGTACGTCCATGTGTGTAATGCTGCCTGACTGAGACATATCCCTGTTATCTACATCCTCTGGCAATAATGGTTGCGCATCAATCATTTCTTCCAACTGATGTGTAAATAACTCCTCTGACAGATCAAGTGAAGCGGCTGTGGTGCTAGTGTTTGTGGTGGCGTCAGGCGGGCGAGTGGTCACTTGAGAGGTGCCCGAAGCTAAGCTGGAGGAGGGTGGTGCGTCAAGGTTATGAGCGGAAGCTGTAGAAGATTGGGTGTCCTGTGTTAGCCAGTCAACTATGTCCTCAGAACTTTTCGAGTTCAGGGTACATGGCCTCTGAACACTGGGAATTATTCTAGGGCCAAAGGGAATCACAGCACCACGACCACGACGGCCCCTGCGGGGTGGCCTGCCTCTGCCTGTCATTTTTTTTTTTCGATTAGTGGTACTATGCGTGCAAGCTACTGTGACAACAGATATGAGTGGCACTGTGCACTGGCAGAAGTTGGCAGAGTAGACGCTGTAGGCCTGGCACACACGCTTGTAGATAACTAACTGCTATTCAATCTATTACAGTCAAAATTGTATATTTTTTTTAATGTACACTACTGTTACACCAGATATGAGTTGCACTGGTGTGACACTGTGCCCTGGCAGGCCCTGAAAAATCTGTTACACATCTACAACCACCAAAAAACAACCATGCTAAATAGTTTCTAAATTTTGTCCTGAGTTTAGAAATACCCAATGTTAACATGTTGTTTGCTTTTTTTGCAAGTTATAGGGAAGTTATAGGGAAATAAATCCAAGAAGCAGTTTGCTATTTCAAAACCAATTTTTTTCAAAATGAGCGCTAGTTACATTGGAACCCTGATATCTGTCAGGAATAACTGAATATCCCTTGACATGTATATATATTTTTTTAGAAGACATCCCAAAGTATTGATCTAGGCCCATTTTGGTATATTTCATGCCACCATTTCACCGCCAAATGCGATCAAATAAAAAAAAATTGTTCACTTTTTCACAAACTATAGGTTTCTCACAGAAATTATTTACAAACAACTTATGCAATTATGGCATAAATGGTTGTAAATGCTTCTCTGGGATCCCCTTTGTTCAGAAATAGCAGACATATATGACTTTGGCGTTGCTTTCTGGTAATTAGAAGGCCGCTAAATGCTGCTGCGCATCACACGTGTATTATGGCTAGCAGTGAAGGGTGTAATTAGGTAGTTTGTAGGGAGCTTGCAGGGTTAATTTTAGCTTTAGTGTAGAGATCAGCCTCCCACCTGACACATCAGACCCCCTGATCTTCACAAACAGCTCCCTTCCCTCCCCCACCCCACAATTGTCCCCGCCATCTTAAGTACTGGCAGAAAGTCTGCCAGTACTAAAATAAAAGGTTTTTAAATTTTATTTTATTTTAGCATATTTACATATGCTGTGGTGTAGCATCCCCCCTTAGCCCCCAACCTCCCTGATCCCCCCAAAACTGCTCTCTAACCCCCCCATCTGCCTTATTGGTGGCCATCTTGGGTACTGGCAGCTGTCTGCCAGTACCCAGTTTGCAAAAAAAAAGTAGTTTTTTCTGTTGGTTTTTTTTTCTGTAGTGTAGCTTTTTTTTTTAAATGTACACTACTGTTACACCAGATATGAGTGATGGCACTGGGCAAGTGGGCACAGTATACGCTGTGAGCCTCACACACACGCTGGCAGGCAGGCAACTGCATTTAGATTACACAGGAAAAAAAAAAAGCAGACTGATTGATGTTCTAGCCCTAAAAAGGGCTTTTTGGGGTGCTGTCCTTACAGCAGAGATCAGATTAGTCCTTCAGGACTGTAGTGGACACTGAATACACTAGCCTAGCTATCAATTTCCCTATTAAATCAGCAGCAGCTACACTGTCCCTCCTCTCACTAAGAATGCAGCTTCCAAATGAATCTAAAATGGATGCTGTCCAGGAGGTGGGAGGGTCTGGGAGGGAGTGTCTGACGCTGATTGGCTGTAATGTTTCTGCTGACTGTGAGGTAAAGGGTCAAAGTTTACTCAATGATGAAGAATAGGGGGCGGATCGAACATCGCATATGTTCGCCCCCCGCACGAACGCGAACATGCTATGTTCGCCGGGAACTATTCGTTGGCGAACTATTCGGGACATCACTAGTAGTCAGTAGGACATCACAATCCGCAGCTAGATCCCGCTAGTGTAGGATATGTACATATTTTTTTTTTAACAAGGGATACCTTGAGAATTAAGCACATTTGAAAAAATAGGTCATTTTAAAAGTGTCTTACAATTACATGCTCTATCTGAATCATGCAAGTTAATTTTGACTTTCCTATTCCTTTAACCCCTTAGTGACCAGCCCACTTTTCAATTTTCATAACCAGGGCTATTTTTACATTTCTGTGGTGTTTGTGTTTAGCTGTAATTTTCCTCGTACTTATTTACTGTACCCACACATATTATATACCGTTTTTCTCGCCATTAAATGGACTTTCTAAAGATACCATTGTTTTCATCATATCATATAATTTACTATAAATTTTTTTTATAAAATATGATGAAAAAATAAAAAAAAACAGACTTTTTCTAGCTTTGAGCTCCAAAATCTGTTACAAATCTACAACCACCAAAAAACAACCATGCTAAATAGTTTCTAAATTTTGTCCTGAGTTTAGAAATACCCAATGTTTACATGTTCTTTGCAAGTTATATGGCAATAAGTACAAGTAGCACTTTGCTATTTCCAAACCATTTTTTTTTCTGTCAGGAATCCCTGAATAACCCTTCACATGTGTGTGTGTGTGTGTATATATATATATATATATATATATATATATATATATATATATATATATATATTTTAGTAGACAACCCAAAGTATTGATCTAGGCCCATTTTGCTTATTTCATGCCACAATTTCACAGCCAAATTCGAACAAATTAAAAAAATCGTTCACTTTTTCACATACTTTAGCTTTCTGCAATTATGGCACAAATGGTTGTAAATGCTTTTTTGGGATCCCCTTTGTTCAGAAATAGCAAACATATATGGTTTTGCCGTTGCTTTTTGGTAATTAAAAGGCCGCTAAATGCAGCTGCGCACCACACTTGTATTATGCCCAGCAGTGAAGGGGTTAATTTAAGATTTAGTGTAGAGATCAGCCTCCCACCTGACACATCCCACCCCCTGATCCCTCCCTGACCCCCCTCAAACAGCTCTCTTCCCTCCCCCACCTCACAATTGTCACCGCCATCTTAAGTACTGGCAGAAAGTTTGACAGTACTAAAATAAAAGGCTTTATATATATATATATATATATATATATATATATATATATATATATATATATATATATAAAATGCAGTGTTGGATCCCCCCTTAGCCCCTAACCTCCCTGATCCCCTCCCAAACAGCTCTCTAACTAACCCTCCCCCTCTACCTATTTGCCACCATCTTGGGTGCTATCAGCTTTCTGCCAGTACCCAGTTTGCTAAAAAAAAAAGAGGTATTTTTTTTTCATTTTTTTTCTCCAAACCCAACGTTATGTAATGTAGCTGCCCCCCCCCCTCAATTCCCTACCCCCCTCCCAGATCCCTTTTCCAACATTTATACCCACCTCCTTCTCTTTCTCCCTCTCCCTCCTTCCCATACATTGTGAATGAGTTTTGTGCACACGCTCACTCGCGCGCACTGCAGTGACAGGATCCGGAAGTCCCTCCACTGATGTGCCGCCCACCTGCCTTCCTGCTACAGCTCCCACCCACCAACGATCGGCACCATCACTGGCCGGTGCAGAGAGGGCCACAGAGTGTTTAAAATTGTATGTTCTGTCTGAATCATGAACAAAAAAATTGCGTTTTATGTTCCTATAATGGACAATAGGGCTGGTCTTCTTTTCCAGGGCTACTTTTTGTTCCCATCTGAGCCCTGGCTAACATCTAAATAAACATTGCCAGACAGGTGGCATTAAGAAGCTGAGTGGGAGTAGTGTAATACTTTGCAATATAATAACATTTTCTGTTATTTCTAAATGTTACTTAATTACCACAAACTAATTGTATATTTTAACATAAACTGATTTAGTGATAATTTGTGCAATAAACTTGGGAAAATGGAAATAATTTTATCTTAATATTGGCTTAAAGTTTAATCCACCGTTAAGAGAGCAAATAACAAGAGAGACAAGGTGAGGGAGAGAGGGGGGGGGGGGTTGGGTTGCCACCTCAGCCATATTTTTCTGGACACTTATGAGTTATATATTTTGCAGGGTGTGCAGAGAGGAACATAAATAGTGCTGTTCAGTGTCACTATTTGTGTGCTGTCCAGAGATGACATTCATGTTCCTACCTGCACACCCAGCAGCATATATAACTCATAAGTGTCCAGGAAAACATGGCTAAAGTAGTAGTTTTAACCCAAGCCTTCCTTGGAGAAAGTAGAACAAGTAAAATTATTAATTTACAGCAAAATAAATAATACATATATATTGCAATAATGTTATACTCTCAATAAAGAAACATTTTATGAGTTATTACATTTTTAATGTAGTAGCCCTTTAATTTTTCCCAGTCTGCGTCCTGGGGAACCCTGATTTTCCATTGTATTTGTATGGGCAGTGAAACGGAACGCTGCTCCAAAATGTGTCCCTGTGTTTTACATGAAGCAACAACATCATCTGTAATAGTATAGTCTTGCTTTTAGGTTGTAGATAGAAATCATGTGGTTCTGTTGAGGATCCGTACTTTCAATTCTTTACTATAATCTGATATTTTGCTGTCTTAGCACCTGGAACTAAAATCTAAACATATAACTAGTACGGTATTTATTTAAACAAAGGAAAGCAATTTAATACATTCACTTTTTTATACATGAATTGGTGTTACCCGTTCACAGCACATTAGCAAGAAAGTGCAAAAGCTGGAAAGCAAATATTGTATAATATCACTTGTGAGTGATCTCTTTCTATGATTTCACTTGCTTGTTTAATTACAGATACCAGGGTGTTCTTAATTGATTGATGAGCAATTAAAAACAGCTCTGTGTTGTGTTGATGTTTATAGACTCAAAACAATAGTCTCTCACCGTTGGCCCTTGGGGATTATCCTGCTAACAGTTTGTTGCGCTACCTTGGAAATGCACAGAGCGCAGACAGTGGCAGGTAACAAAGACTTAACATATATTAATGCCCACTGGGGCATTATTCACTATTTATAAACATTATTAAGAGCATTTGTAAAATGTACATCAGTATATTTGAAAGGACTATCAGTTGTGGCCATTGTCATCTAGTTTACTACTAATTATTATGAGGCTTATTTTCTGTAAATTAAGGGATGTATCTCATGTTTGTTTTTCATTGTAATCGTTTTAAGCATCTGTTTTTTTTTTATTTTGTTGCAGATGTAAAATAATTAATTTGAGACTGTGGGACAAGTGCTTACTTTTAATAACCCGTTCAGTACAGTGTGAACTTAAAGTTGTGCAATTGTAACAGCTAAATAAATACAATACTAAAAAAAGCTGTCTTTTTCTAAATACAATTTATAAACATAGTATTTTCACTACATTCCAGTGTTGACCTGTTCGCAGTGTAAAATAGGTTCCATAATGACAGCACCCATGATTAAAGGGAGGTACATGAAATCTATTTAGTGTCTAGTGTCCCTTTAATAACCTGTGCACAAAATCTTGTTTCTTAAACTAAAAAACAACGGACTTACAGTAGTTCAAATACATAATACAGGTATACTATTTTACAGAATATATATATATATATATATATATATATTCGGGGTCAAGTTGAGCGGGAACGCATGGGAACGGAGTTCCTGCACTATTTTTGCAGGAGTAACGAAGTTCCCCCTGGAAAGAGAACAGAAACGCTTCAGTAAACACTGCTGCTGCTGCTGGTGGGAGGAGTTGTAGCACAGTCTGGTTAGAGGGATAGTGAGATCCTCTAGTTATGGGCAGTAGCACTTCCTACAATACACTAAATGTAAGCCTGTCAGCGGTCCTGCTGTGTGATCACCCTGCACTGTGTAACACATGGTGCTTGCATTTCTATGTGGCTTGCTCTGGGGTTATTTAGCTCCCCTCAGCAGAAATAGGACTTTTGCACCTTAAGTGAGTGAGATTCAACCCTTCATTAGTTTAAATTTGATTTCATTAACCAAAGTGTATAGATTATATACATATAAATACAGTGCGTGTGTGTACTATATATATATATATATATATATATATATATATATATATATATATATATATATATATATATATATATATATATATATATACAGGGAGTGCAGAATTATTAGGCAAGTTGTATTTTTGAGGATTAATTTTATTATTGAACAACAACCATGTTCTCAATGAACCCAAAAAAACTCATTAATATCAAAGCTGAATAGTTTTGGAAGTAGTTTTTAGTTTGTTTTTAGTTATAGCTATTTTAGGGGGATATCTGTGTGTGCAGGTGACTATTACTGTGCATAATTATTAGGCAACTTAACAAAAAACAAATATATACCCATTTCAATTATTTATTTTTACCAGTGAAACCAATATAACATCTCAACATTCACAAATATACATTTCTGACATTCAAAAACAAAACAAAAACAAATCAGTGACCAATATAGCCACCTTTCTTTGCAAGGACACTCAAAAGCCTGCCATCCATGGAATCTGTCAGTGTTTTGATCTGTTCACCATCAACATTGCGTGCAGCAGCAACTACAGCCTCCCAGACACTGTTCAGAGAGGTGTACTGTTTTCCTTCCTTGTAAATCTCACATTTGATGATGGACCACAGGTTCTCAATGGGGTTCAGATCAGGTGAACAAGGAGGCCATGTCATTAGATTTTCTTCTTTTATACCCTTTCTTTCCAGCCACGCTGTGGAGTACTTGGACGCGTGTGATGGAGCATTGTCCTGCATGAAAATCATGTTTTTCTTGAAGGATGCAGACTTCTTCCTGTACCACTGCTTGAAGAAGGTGTCTTCCAGAAACTGGCAGTAGGACTGGGAGTTGAGCTTGACTCCATCCTCAACCCGAAAAGGCCCCACAAGCTCATCTTTGATGATACCAGCCCAAACCAGTACTCCACCTCCACCTTGCTGGCATCTGATTCGGACTGGAGCTCTCTGCCCTTTACCAATCCAGCCACGGGCCCATCCATCTGGCCCATCAAGACTCACTCTCATTTCATCAGTCCATAAAACCTTAGAAAAATCAGTCTTGAGATATTTCTTGGCCCAGTCTTGACGTTTCAGCTTGTGTGTCTTGTTCAGTGGTGGTCGTCTTTCAGCCTTTCTTACCTTGGCCATGTCTCTGAGTATTGCACACCTTGTGCTTTTGGGCACTCCAGTGATGTTGCAGCTCTGAAATATGGCCAAACTGGTGGCAAGTGGCAAGTGGCATCTTGGCAGCTGCACGCTTGACTTTTCTCAGTTCATGGGCAGTTATTTTGCGCCTTGGTTTTTCCACACGCTTCTTGCGACCCTGTTGACTATTTTGAATGAAACGCTTGATTGTTCAATAATCACGCTTCAGAAGCTTTGCAATTTTAAGAGTGCTGCATCCCTCTGCAAGATATCTCACTATTTTTGACTTTTCTGAGCTTGTCAAGTCCTTCTTTTGACCCATTTTGCCAAAGGAAAGGAAGTTGCCTAATAATTATGCACACCTGATATAGGGTGTTGATGTCATTAGACCACACCCCTTTTCATTACAGAGATGCACATCACCTAATATGCTTAATTGGTAGTAGGCTTTCGAGCCTATACAGCTTGGAGTAAGACAACATGCATAAAGAGGATGATGTGGTCAAAATACTCATTTGCCTAATAATTCTGCACTCCCTGTATATATATAAAAAACAATATTAATTGTGAAGGAGGGTGGAAGTCTTGGTGACTTCTTTTCTGTAGGACTTGACCCATATATATATATATATATATATATATATATATATATATATATATATATATAAATCCACTCTGCAAGTCAACCCACCCGATGCCAACTGCCTGGGTGCAAAAGCGAAAGACAATAGTAGAACAAAACAATGCACTCACAGGACTTTTCAATGTGAAAATAACTAGGTTATTTTTAATGAAACGTTTTCGGGTATAGCCTACCCTTCATCAGCATGACAAAAGTGAAAACAAGCATACAATTTATAGTGATAAACAAATTAAACATTTTCCAAACCTACTCAGTGTTGTGGCGCCAAACTACAGTACTGGAACGCACGCCTGCGTTCCACCGTCTCGTGTAGCCAGAAGTGTAGTCACGTCACTTCCGGTTCTGTATACTAATACGATACTTAACTAAAAAAGGAAAAAACTGTGTCTGACACAAATCTATACACAATTACTTAACCATATGTGTTCTATGTGAAGAAACATTGTGAAATAAGAAAGACATTCTTAGTATTTTCTAATGGAGTCAATATATCCTACGTTATAAGTATTGGTTGCCTTGGCAACCATAAATGTTTGCGTGTCAAAATGTGCAACAGGTGCTGAAATTTACACAACATACACATTGCTACATCCTACGTTATCTAATATAAAAGAAATTGCAACATGTATAATGTCAGATTTTCTAACCATCTATCAAAATGATATTAACATCCTTAGTGTGAATTCATATTCTATGCTCAGACATCAATAAAACAAACCATATATAAACCACTGGTCATTCTAGCAGTAATATTATCTCAGTAAGATGCGGCTATTGATGTTAATCTTGAGTGACAGAACAAAACAAAATAAAAATAAACATAAGTATGTGTGAAACTTATCCTTAAGACCACACAACATTTCAACTACTCCTAATACTACTAAAACCTAAAAAAATATTTTGTAAAAAAAATAAATATATTTTGTGAAAAAACAACACCTATGGACTACACTGTTTATAGCTCTAAAGAGGAGCTCAATATTCAAATACACCTGACCAACACACATGTATAAGTATACATAAGAATCTAATTTTTTACACACAGTCACTGCATTGTCCAATGTGACCAAATGCATACTCCGGGTAATGCTTGTACCAGATGTGTATCCTCTCCTTATATCCAGGGCAAACATTATAGCGCTTGATGCAGAGGACCAGCCGGGAATTTCAGATGCATTCAGTATAGGGTTTCTATACTTATATGTGGGTATTACTAACACGTATGTTCTAAAGCCCAGATAAGTACACATTTGAATAGTGACCATACGCACCCCTGGTAAGTGGTACCCAATATACCGTCAGTTGACAATACTAAGCAAAGAATTACTGCATTTCTATAGTCACATGTATCAGTGGATGGTTGAGTGACCCCCTGTGCTGCTCGAACTCGCACACAACCTCTGGGACACAAAATGTTCCAAGTGATATGTACAGCCAGAGCCATAAGAGACCAAGCCCCCAAATGATGGGTTCCCTATATCAATGCTCCAAGCTAAGTCCAGCTACACAGGCTAGCACCCCCAGTGTGTATCTCACTCCTATGGACTAGATCAGTAATTTAAGATCCGGAGTTGAATTGAGTCCACCAGGGAAAATGGTACCCAGCCTGAAAATCCACTGGGCTTCCCGCATGAGTAGTATCTTTCCCCTATCTCCTCCTCTGTCCAAACTGGGCACATGATCAATAAAGATGTATCATATGGAGGACACTGGATGTCGTTTAATGGCACAGTATCTTGCCACCGGTTGGTCTGAATCACCTTTCTCAAGGGCAAGATGAATCGCCCTCCTATGATTCGCCATTCGTTCTCTTAGTGTCCCTGTTGTTTTTCCTAAGTAAAAGTTGGAACATGGACAGAACAACATATACACCACATATGTGGTGGTGCATGTAAGTGAGTGCCTAATGATGTAATTCTTGTAGAGTGTGGGTAGTGAAAAGTTTTAGTGCTGATCAATCCATTGCACGTAGTGCACCCTAGGAATCGATATGAACCCTTGATGTTGACCCTGGTTGCATTCTGGTAACAATGTTTAGGGTCCATCTTGACCAACATATCCTTCAGGTTCGTTGCTCTCCGATATCCCACCATAGGAGCCAATTTCTTAGAAAAGTGTAGTTTCGGGTCAGATGATACTACTGGCCAGTGAGTTCTCAATATATGGCCTGTATTTGTGGTGGTCGGTGCAAATGTGGTGGTCATAATAAGCTTGTTTTCAGCACATCTCTGGGGTTTGTCTTGGATCACATCAGCTTGGGACAGAAGTGATATTTCCTCCAGGATACTATCAACTAACCGGGATTTGTACCCCCTCTGCAAGAATTTCTCCCTTATCCCGGACAACTGAGAGACTCCCGTTTCTCTATGTGAGTTATTACGTATTGTTCTGATCATTTGGGATCTGACAATGCCCTTAAGTAGTGCAGGAGGATGGCAACTGTCTGCCCTAAGAATTGAATTTCTATCCGTGGGTTTGCTATATAAAGTTGTCCCCACTGTCTTATCATTTATAAAAATGTTAAGATCCAGGAAATCTCTCTGTCACTATGGGTCATCTTAAACCTAACTGTGGTATCAGTGCTATTGATGGTCTGAAACCACTCCTGGAGTTCCTGCTGACCACCATGCCAGATCAAAAATACATTGTCTATGTATTTTCTATAGAAGATAATAGACCCATCACATTGATCCCACAAATGATGGTTTTCAAAATGTGACATAAAGATGTTTGCATAGGTTGGGGCCATGCATGAGCCCATCGCTGTGCAAGCGATCTGTAAATAAAAACTCTGTTCAAATCGGAAATAATTTTTGTGTAGATAAAAATCGATTAAGGTCAGCAAGAACTCTACAGGAGGGCCAATGTATGCCTGGTCCTGCACCAAATGTTCCTTCACTGCAACCAACCCAACCTTATGCGGAATAATTGTGTACAAACTATTCACGTCTAAGGTGACCAAAATGTCACCCTCTTGGATGTCTACATTCTTTAGATGTCTAAGAAGATCATTAGTATCTAAAACAAAAGAATGGATACCTCTGACTACAGGTTGGAGAAGGGCATCTATGTACTGGGCAACTGGTTGGAGTAGTGACTGGACCGCTGAGACTATAGGTCGTCCCGGGGTCTATTCAATCTTTTGTGAATTTTAGGGATAGTATATAGGATTGGAATCCTAGGGTGGATTGTAACACAAAAGTCCCTAATCTGTTCTGAAATAAATCCCTGTTCAAATCCAAGTTATATCAAACTGTCCAATTCCTTTTTATACGTAAAAGTTTGATCAATGTGCAAGGGTTTATATGTGTCTTTATCTGCCAGCTGCTCAAGAATGTCCTCCCTATAGACAGTATAGTTTAATAGTACTATCGCACCGCCCTTGTCAGCGGGCCTAATGACTAAAGAGGGGTCATTCTGAAATGTACGTATAGCCTCCAGTTTGTCTTTAGTTAGATTATTTTTCCAGGGTTTCTGTGTTCTATCTGAGTCCAGATCTTTTGTTACCAATCTAATGAAAGTCTTTGTACTTGGGCTGCAATTGGTGGGCTCAATTTCACAATGTTTCTTCACATAGAACACATATGGTTAAGTAATTTTGTATAGATTTGTGTACATCGTATTTGTATACAGAACCGGAAGTGACTACTTCCGGCTACACGAGACGGTGGAACACAGGCAGTACACTAAATATTGGAAAATGTTTAATTTGTTTATCACTATAAGTTGTATGCTTGTTTTCACTTTTGTCATGCTGATGAAGGGTAGTCTATACCCGAAAACATTTCATTAAAAATAACCTAGCTATTTTCACATTGAAAAGTCCTGTGAGTGCATTGTTTTGTTCTAATATATATATATATATCTCCATATTTGCACATGCTCAATATACCCATAATCCCCCAACTTAAATCGTTTTGGTTTCACTTTGCACGCATAAATTGTATTGTTATTCCATACTGTCTAAAGGGATAATTTACATTAAACCCTTGATGCTGCTTTGAACATTCCGCCACTGGTAGAGGCGCCTCGCCTCCCACAGTGAAGTTAACTAAAACGCCTCTTTACAAGACTGCCTGCACACAAGCATCTAATCCCTTTATAACATTTCACCTCCAATTTGCGATTGCGATGTGGATACCTTTAGAACATAGTGCAATTGTGACGATCCTTTGCTCATAGGGCCCATAGTTATTTCATATTGTTCAGTGTCATTGGAAGTGACATAGTACTACTAGACTGGTCTACCTGGATGCAAATCAGTATTAGCCAATGAGTGTGCTTTATAATAAAACCAATGTTTGTAATCCATCTCATCCAAAAAGTGATTATGTTAATACAAATTGTTACAAATTTAATCTTTTTCTTATTACAATACAATTTGAAAAAACATTTAAAAAAGATTATATTAATATTTATGGGTAATCGTTTAATGTATCAAAATACATGACTTATGTAGAGTAATCTGTAGGCTGATCACTATAGTTTAAGATTCACTCAGATATTATTTAATTATTTAAAGGGATTGGAAAGTCAAAATCAAACTTGCATGATTCAGATAGAGCATATTTTAAGACACTTTTAAATTCACTTCTATTTTCAAATGTACTTTGTTCTCTTGGTATCCATTGTTGAAAAATAATATGTACATATCCTACACTAGTGGAAGCTATCTGGTGATTGGTGCCTGCACTGTTGCACACATTTGTCTCTTGTGCTTGGCTGAGGATGTATTCTGCAAGCTCTCAGTAGTGCATTGCGGCTCCTTCAGCAAAGGATATTAAGAGAATGAAGCAGATTTAATAATATAAGTACATTGGAAAGTTGTTCTTTCTGAATTCTGAAAGAAGAAAAAAATGGGTTTCATGTCCCTTTATAGTGATGTTAATGCTGTTTTTGTGTGTTTTTTTTCTTTTCTTTTGTTTTGTTTTTTAAATATGCAGCACAGCTATTTTAAAAATGTTTATTCTTCTTACCTTATTATTGTTTAGCTGCCTGACATTTGGAAAAGTTTGTTTTTTTAAGTTCTTATTCAGTAGCTGACACGGCCAGTGCAAAACCATGCAGCATGTTGCATATATGTGAATGGAAGAGCAGTGCTGGTAACGCTCTATACGTCACTACACTACAGAAACAAATAGGAAGGGGCGGAGGGGGGAATTTAACACTTTAGGATATATTAAATAAAATATTACTCATTCAGAAGTAAAAAAGTATAGCGCTCTTACTATTTTCGGCACATACAGCTAGATTATGAGTTTTGAGCGATATACGGAAATTAACGACCGCCACAAAAGCGGCGGTATTTAACCTCCCTATAGAGCTGCTATTACAGGTTTTGTAAATCCCGGCATGTACGGGCGATATGGTTGCATTGAGCTCCATACCTCACCCAAATACAAGCAGTGTTTTGACGTGCTTGTGCACGATTTCTCCATAGACATCAATGGGGAGAATCGGCACAAAAAAAGCCTAACACCTACGATCGCGGAAACAAAAGCTCCGTAACGCAGCCCCATTGATGTCTATGGGGAAAGAAAAAGTTACGTTTAAACCTAACACCCTAACATAAAAACACGTCTAAACACCCTTAATCTGCCGCCCCCGATATCGCTGTCACCTACATACAGTTATTAACCCCTAATCTGCTGCCCCTAACATCGCCGCAACCTACATAATGTTATTAACCCTTAATCTTCTGCCCTTAACATCGCCGCCATCTAAATAAAACTATTAACCCCTAATCTGCCGCCCCAATATCTCCGCCATCTACATTACAGTTATTAACCCCTGATCTGCCGCCCCAATGTCGCCACCACTATACTAAAGTTATTAACCCCTAAACCTCTGGCCTCCCACATCACTAACACTAAAAAAATATATTAACCCCTAAACCTAAGCATAACCCTAACGTAAGCCTAAGTCTAACCCTAACCCCCCCTAACTTAAATATAATTAAAATAAATCTAAATTAAATTTAAGATTATTACCTAAATTATTCCTATTTAAAACTAAATACCTGTAAAAAAAAAAAAAAACTAAGCTAGCTACAATATAACTAATAGTTATTATTAATATTGTAGCTAGCTTAGGTTTTATTTTTATTTCACAGGTAAGTTTGTATTGATTTCAACTAGGTAGACTAACTAGTTAGTAAATAGTTAACTATTTACTAACTACCTAGTTAAAATAAATACAAATTTACCTGTAAAATAAAACCTAACCTGCCTTACACTAAAACCTAACTTTACAATAAAATAAATTAAATTAATAAAATACAATCATCTAAATTACAAAAAATAAACACTAAATTACACAAAATAAAAAACGAAATTAACAAAAATAAAAACGAATTACTTCTAATCTAATAGCCCTATCAAAATAAAAAAGCCCACCCAAAATAAAAAAAACCTAGCCTACACTAAACTGCCAATGGCCCTTAAAAGGGCGTTTTGCGGGGCATTGCCCGAAAAAAATCAGCTCTTTTACCTGTTAAAATATACAAACACCCTCCAACAGTAAAACCCACCACCCACCCAACCAAACCCCCCAAATAAAAACCTATCTAAATAAAACTAAGCTAACCATTACCCTGAAAAGGGCATTTGGATGGGCATTGCCCTTAAAAGGGCATTTTAACTCTTTTACATTGCCCAAACCCTAAGCTAAAGATAAAACCCACCAAATAAACCCTTAAAAAAAAACTAACACTAACCTCCGACGATCCACTTACAGTTTTCGAAGACCGGACATCCATCCTCATCCAGGCGGCAGAAGTCCTCATCAAAGCCGGCAGAAGTCTTCATCCAAGCAAGCGGGCAGAAGTCTTCATCCAGACGGCATCTTCTATCTTAATCCATCCGGCGCGGAGCGGGTCCATCTTCAAGGCATCTAGCGCAGAGCATCCTCTTCTTCTGATCGCTGCTGTAGAATGAAGTTTCCCTTTAAGTGAGGTCATCCAAGATGGCGTCCCTTACAATCCGATTGGCTGATAGAATTCTATCAGCCAATATGAATTAAAGGGGAAAAATCCTATTGGCTGTTGCAATCAGCTAGTAGGATTGAGCTTTCATCCTATTGGCTGATCCAGTCAGCCAACAGGATTGAGCTCGCATTCTATTGGCTATTCCAATCAGCCAATAGAATGCAATATTAATCCTATTGGTTGATTGCAACAGCCAATATGATTTTTTCACCTATAATTCCTATTGGCTGATAGAATTCTATCAGCCAATCGGAATGCAAGGGACGCCATCTTGAATGACCTCACTTAAAGAGAAACTTCATTCTACAGCAGCGATCGGAAGAAGAGGATGCTCCGCGCCGGATGTCTTGAAGCTGGACCTGCTTTGCGCTTGATGGATGAAGATAGAAGATGCCGTCTGGATGAAGACTTCTGCCTTCTTGGATGAAGACTTCTACCAGCTTCGATGAGGACTTCTGCCTGCTTGGATGAAGACTTCTGCCGTCTGGATGAGGATGGATGTCCGGTCTTCGAAATCTGTAAGTGGATCATCGGGGGTTAATGTTAGTTTTTTTTTAAGGGTTTATTGGGTGGGTTTTATTTTTAGCTTAGGGTTTGGGCAATGTAAAAGAGCTAAATGCCCTTTTAAGGGCAATGCCCATCCAAATGCCCTTTTCAGGGCAATGGTTAGCTTAGGTATATTTAGATAGGTTTTTATTTGGGGGGTTTGGTTGGGTGGGTGGGTGGTGGGTTTTACTGTTTTTTTAACAGGTAAAAAAGCTGATTTCTTTAGGGCAATGCCCCGCAAAAGGCCCTTTTAAGGGCCATTTGCAATTTAGTGTAGGCTAGGTTTTTTTTTTTTTTGGTGGGCTTTTTATTTTGATAGGGCTATTAGATTAGTAATTCGTTTTTATTTTTGATAATTTCGTTTTTTATTTTGTGTAGTTTAGTGTTTATTTTTTTGTAATTCAGATCATTTTTATTTTATTAAGTTGATTTATCTTATTTTATTGTAATGTTAGGTTTTAATGTAAGGCAGGTTAGGTTTTATTTTACAGGGAAATTTGTATTTATTTTAACTAGGTAGTTAGTAAATAGTTAATAACTATTTACTAACTAGTCTACCTAGTTAAAATAAATACAAAATTACCTGTGAAATAAAAATAAAACCTAAGATAGCTACAAAATAACTATTAGTTATTTTGTAGCTAGCTTAGGTTTTATTTTATAGGTAAGTATTTAGTTTTAAACAGGAATTATTTAAGTAATAATTGTGAGTTTTATTTAGATTTATTTTAATTATATTTAAGTTAGGGGGGTTAGCGTTACGGTTACATTAGGGTTAGGTTTAGGGGTTAATATATTTATGTAGTGATGTGGGAGGCTAGAGGTTTAGGGGTTAATAGTTTATTTTAGTATATTTCGTTGTGGGGGGATTGCAGTTTAGTGGTTAATAGGTTTATTATAGTGGCGGTGTTGGCGGACGGCAGATTAGGGGTTAATAATCTTTAAATAGTGTTTGCGATGCGGGAGGGTGGCAGTTTAGGGGTTAATAGGTTTATTTTAGTTGCAACGATGTCGGGGAGCGGCTGAATAGGGGTTAATACATTTTTTAAGTGGCACCGATGTCCGGAGCAGCAGATTAGGGGTTAATATTTTTATTTTAGTATTTGCGATGCGGGAGGGCCTCGGTTTAGGGATTAATAGGTAGTTTATGGGTGTTAGTGTACTTTAGTTTAGTTATGAGTTTTATGGTACAGCTTTGTAGCATAAAACTACTGACTTTAGATGGCGGTACGGATCTTGTCATTTTAGACTGTACCGCTCACTTTTTGGCCTCACAGCAAAACTCGTAATACCGGCGCTATGGGAGTCCCCTTGAAAAAGGACTTTTTTAAAAGTGCGGTACTGACGTTGTGTGACGGCCAAAAAGGTGTGCGGTACAGCTATACCTACATGACTTGTAATAGCAGTGTTAGGGAAAAAGCATCGTTATGAAGCATAACGATGCTTTTTCACTCATAACGCAAAACCCGTAATCTAGCTGATTGATTGCTTATCTTCATTTAAACCTAGCTTAATGCTCAGCTTATTAATTTAATGTATTTTTATTTAGTCACATTTAATATGAAGCAATTAGGCACTTATCTATATTTTTATTCTCTGCCCTGCAGCAGACGCTAATTATTTTTATTAATCTATTTTGTAAGATAGCTCACTGCTCTTGCAATGTAAGCACAGATAATTCCCTCATTTAAAAAAAAAACCAATAGTATGGAAAAATGTTTTGCAGAGCTAAAATACTTTTAAGAAGTTATTCATAGGTTTAGGCTGAAGAATATTTTAGTATGACAGTAGCTCAGTGTGACAGTCAGAGATATGCGAGGAAGCAGGCCTCGTATGCAGTGTGTAAAATAGTAATGACATTCGAAAGAACACCTGGGACACGCATCAGGCCGCGCAGACAAGAAAAAAACCAGCGCTAAGCATTTAATTATGAGTGAAAGGGCAGACCAGGTGAATCAGCTCTTTGCTTGTGCTACATTTTGTGTTTCTAGAGCGGATTTCCTAGAGACCCTGACTGAGCATTTCAATGGTATTTAATAAACTCCGGTGTGTAATGATATTGTGCTGAGTTCTTCTCCAGATACTGATGGAGGAAAGATATTATATTAGATCAAAGGGCACATTGAGTGCCTTGTACATAATTGTCCCTTTTATTATACTAATAGGCAAAGAAGTACTCAACGTCATATAAAACAAATGTTTTTGTGATGACAACCTGTCTAATGGGAAATTAAGTCGAAAAATCTCTGTTGGTGGATTTAATAAGCATAGCGGTAAACACGTGATTGCAGGAGTTTTGTGTGGTTAACCTTTAATTACCAGAGAACATCTTACTATGCATGGCCCACTTTCTATGTAATGCAGAAGTATTGTATACCTGTATAAAAATGCTGAGGGGTTTATGTGTAATGCAGGTAGCACGTGGCATGTGGCTCATTGTATATCTGTAATGCACAAAGCACAGTATATGTCGCTTATAAAAGTATCCCCAGGGCAGACACCAACCCAGGGCACAAAGTTAAAATTGAAACACATGCAAGCGGCCATTTTGGGTTATTCTACATACAGATACATGTCATTTACTTTTCTAGCTCCTAAACAGTATAGACCGGACTACTCAATACTGTGGCTTGCTCCTACTATTTATATGAAGGTGTGAGGCCTGGTTTTATATATATATATATATATATATATATATATATATATATATATATATATATATATAATCAGATGAGCATGGTAAACCTGTGGTGTTTATAGCATACAAAATGTTATTACGTTGTACACATATCTAATTCATACTAAGCTGTAACTAGCGGTACCAAGAGGCGTTTGAATGATGCTTGGTTCCATTTGGTTGCAAAATTTTAAAACTTTATTGGGGTAAGTGTATACTGCTTAACAGCACACTACAGTAACAATACTTTTGTCTAATACCATAATTTGTCAGAAAATATGCAGTACTAATAAGCAAAAATGCGTTAGATAGTGTGGCGGCTGTGGTGTTCTGTTATTTTGTATTTATGTATGTCCACAAACTCAGTTTTGCCTCTAAAATTGTCTTGCATGATTCCCTTGGCGGCATTACTTCATATTCAATATGTTGTGTACAGAACTTGCAACAAGTTGCACTCTGGGAACAGATGTGCAGACGGCTTTTGAAAATGTTTGTACTTAGTGTTTGGCTGTGTGTACTTTGGCCAGCAACAGGAGTCTCAGACAATAAATGTACAAAATAACGAGTACCAGGTGATCCCTCTCATATTTGCTCTCCCCTGCGCAAATCTGCATTTTAGTGAGCTATATTACTTTCTATAGAGGTAAGTTTGCAACTCGCCGGTAATTTGTGGTGCAGACCCTTTTTTTAGATCATTTAATGAGGTCTGCCCATGCAAGGGTCTATGTGATATTTCTCACCATGCTGACAAATTTTAGATTATCAGCCTATAAGACTTGAGGATCTGAGTAGTCAATTTATTAGTTACTAGAGAGACTGGTGAGGCTTTTAGTGAATATAGTCCATTGACATGTTGAGAAATCTCAACTCCCCTTCATTCAATAAACTGGAATGGAATGCCCAGCGTTTGCTAATCCTTTGTTATTCTGTGCAACCCAGAGATGAATGAGCTATAATGGAGTTTAAGCCAATTCCTGTTATTCTATGGAGACCATTAACTAAATCATAGTTCGTAAGGAAGCTTTAGGGCCCTATTATCAAAACGTTGCTGGGTCACGCCGATATTCACAGGGGCTGCCCTCAAATAATTCTCTAGAAAAATGGTCTGTCCCTGCAAGTAGAAAGTAATGGAGCTCACTGGAAAGGGAAACTTTTCTGGGGAGAGTAAAGTTTGAAAATGAAATCCTGCAGCCAGTTTAAATCAGAATACTCTTCTTTCAGCGTATAGTACCTTACAATCAAAATGTTGGTGACTCCAGAGGTTGGATAGACTGTTAGTATATGCAGCCCATTGTCTTTTACAAAGCATTTAAACTATTTTCCTCCTGTTTCATCACATTGGGAAATGCTAACTTATGTCAAGTTTTCATATTTTTTGTAAACAAAAAAAGCAGATCAAGAACAGCACCAAATCCAACTTAAACTGTGTGCAAGTTACAAACAGGGTATCTACAAAACACAAAGAATATACAGAATCATGCGCATGACTAAGGGCTGTGTTTAGCCATAAGATTGCTGTTTTGTTGGTTATGACACTCCAATAGAGAGTTTTTTTGCATTTCTATTTTCTATTTAGTAATTCTGTTGCAATTTCTGCATATTCTTTGTTTAATTTTTTTTTTTACTGTGCTAATATCATGCAATGCAATACCAACAGAAAAATCTCAGAATGCCTCGCATTATCGTGTTCGATTTGATGTTTGAATGTAAAATTTCTTTATGTGGGCACAAAACCTGTTTTTGTTTTTTTTGCTTCACTTGGTTATGGAGCTATTTTGTTTATGGAGCATATGTTTGCTGTGTGATTGGCTGTGGTGCATTCTCACGATCTCTTTTTGGCTACAGAAAATCTGTTCTATATCTGCTATACTTGGCAGTGGGATGTGCATATGTAAAGGAACGTGCCTGCACATTACTTTGTCACTAAGCATGCTGGTATGAAATGCTCTGTTTGTGTTAACGCTTTAATTACTGGGAATTGTATATATATATATATATATATTCATAGACTGTATGGCCAAAAGTATGTAGACACCTTACCATCACACAAGCTTCTCGGGCATCCCATTCAAAATCACACTTTTGAAAAGGAATTGGTAAAAGTGAAATATGTATTTAAAAAAACAAACTTACTCCAACAGAACATTTGATGTCTGAATATGTTTGCTATTTTATACAGAAGCTGCATTAGTGTATGAAATAGTAGATAATGTAACTGGTAGTAATGCAATTGGACCAGATAATGTGCTAGCCATGCCTCCTCTAGCATATCTTGCTATTGCCTAATGAATTGACTACTTAGGGCTAGATTTATCAACCCTGAGGAGTACAGGGGCGCGTATCAGCTTGCCTGTGGCGGGGCGCAATTACCCGCAGGTAATTAACATTGCACACGAGCGCAATTTTGCGCTCGCGTGCAATCCCGCCCCCTGCCCGCGCACGGCCAATCACGCGCGGGCAGGAGCTGTCAATCTCCTTGGTCGGACTCGACCGAGGAGATTGAATTTCGCCAGAATAGATGTGGCGAAGATGTTAGGGAAGCAGCTGTCTGGTGATCGCTGCTTGATAAATCGCGGCGAGCAAGTTCTTGTGAGAACTTGCTGCCGCAAGGGTTGATAAATCTAGCCCTTAGATGTAAACTTGTCAGCTATCCATGAGATTGTACAGACGGCAAACTGCAGGATTTTTATCTCTTCTTCATTTGCAAGGAATGCTTAGCCATAGTGTAAATTAGAGAAGACACTACAGATAGTGTGTCACATAATTTCATAGTGTGAATTGACAGCTCTCTGTCCTGAAGAATTGATTTGCTCTAAGACAATGCTGCTTTTCATACAACTGTGAATTTCTATGCATTTCTTTAACATGTATGTAATGAGCTTTAAGAGAAACTATCACTATTCTCACTGTGTAGATTTTTATACTCACCATAATTTATTTTGAAAAATGGTTTGTATGCCCTATAAGAGCAACAAATAGAAATCTGCCTATTGCTAATGAAGTCTAACAAGACCAAAACATCTGTCCACATGGGATTTCTCATGCTGTACTTTCTGATCTCTGCAATGCTATAAAGCTGCCTAGGGAAGCAAAATAGGCGAGGCATTGAGGTAATTTGCATATCCTTACCCAGAATCACTTGCTCCAGTGCAAACACTGTTAGTTGAGTTTTTATGTGGAGGAATGTGCAGATGTGTCGTGCAGTGAACTATTGTGCATCAAAGAAAGGGAAGACTGAATGAAAAATAATTTGTAATAGATTTTAGAGCTCCCGCTCAATTGTTAACTGCGCTAGAAGCAAGCTTTTTGTGCTCGTATTACAAAGTAAACAGTTTTCGCTTGCTCGCTAACCCGTCGCATGTAAAAAGACAATCTTACAATATCTACGCACGCACAAACCCGGTCACATATTCTAAGGTGCGCTAACCCGACATGAAAATATGAATATTTCACATTCCAATGTTCTTCACCTAGAAGAATATGTTCTATTTATTCATGAATACAAATTTCTATATATATCTGATGGCTTTTTGGTACAATATATATCTATACCTGTGTGTGTGTGTGTGTGTGTGTGTGTATGTGTATATACTGTGTGTGTGTATATATATATATATATATATATATATATGTGTGTACATGATTATATATAGGTATAGATATACATGATTATTTATAGATATATACAAATATATATATAGGAATATCTATTTATACATACAGAAAACATATTCTGCTATGTGCAAAACATTGGAATGTAAAATATTTACATTAAATGCACAGTATAACACTTTATTAAAAATGAATATTGCATAAATATGTTTTTCCATGTTTTCATCTACTTAACTGCAAAGGGCTCCATTGCTGTGACAAACCCCTTATCGCTCGCGCATAACTGTTAGCCATCCACTGTTAATCTAGGCCATATTTAGCTCTTTATTAATATTGTCCAAAGAGGTTTTTTTTTCTTTTTATTCCTAAAATGCTTATCATTTTTTTTTCTTCCTTTCCTTAAAGGGACATTAAACCCAAACTTTTTCTTTCATGATTCAGACAGAGAATACAATTTTAAACAACATTCTAATTTACTTCTATTATCTAATTTGCTTCATTCTTTAGATATCCTTTGTTTAAAAAATAGCAATACACATGGGTGAGCCAATCATATGAGGAAAATATGTGCCACCACCAATCAGAAGCTACTGAGCCTATCTAGATATGATTTTCAGGAAGGAATATCAAGAGAATGAAGCAAATTAGATATCAAAAGTAATTTAGAAAGTTGTTTAAAATGGTATTCTCTATCTGAATCATGAAAGAAAAAAATTGGGTTTAATGACCCTTTAATTTTACATACCTCTCATTCCTCCACCTGCCCCCCTCGATTGACTCTTTTTTCTTCTGGTGACGTTTTTGTCAGTCACCCAATGAGAATCATTGCTGCATAGCTTACTGAATTTAATGTGCAGGCGTGCTTGATTGTCTTTACACATGGGTATTAGGGGCCAAATAAGGGTCACTCTTTCAGCCATTCAGATCTATTGTCATGCGGGTCGATGTCTACCACATGCATGGTGTCTGCTAAATTGAATCATGATGACGTACATACATAGAAACAGTAAATCGGAACTGATGTTCCGATTCGCTGTTAAATTGGATAGCTGCCAGCAGGGAGTCTATACTATCGTAACACGGGTAATGTTTTCAGTCTTTGATTTTGAAGTGAGTGATACAATTGTTCTTCTAAAAATATATATATTTTTTTTTTACAGGGGAACACCTACGGATCTGCACACAAGGATACACTTGCTGCACCTCAGAAATGGAAGAAAAGTTTGCCAATACTAGCAAAGTGGAGTTTGAAGACACATTGAAGATATCCAGTCTATCAGTTCAGGGAGTGCTTATATTACAGCACAGAAACTTTGACAGTAAGCAAGAACTAAACAGAGAGGACTAAACTCTCTCTAACTCTTTCTCTTTATATATATATATATGCACATATGTGTGTGTGTAAATATAAATATATATGTAGATGTATATTACCGCCCCTGCAGTAGTAATGCACTAAACTCCACATCTGCAATCACAGTCATTACATGTTTGTACATAATAGTTTAAATGTCATTATCACATACCATTACAAAAAAGTGACATCCACTTGTGTATACTGTATATCAGAATAACATAACTGCTGAGTATTACATTTAAAGCAAATCATCTGGTGGGGGGCGCAGACTGAAGCTATCAATACAGCACCTATTAGAAATGCTGAACGGGAGAGGGCGTGTATTAACAGTGTACCCACATGCACAAATAGTCTGTGTGCAAGCTCTATAGGGTAGCCCGTTAACGGTAGTTTGTGTGTAGAGCTTCTACATCAGAATTCAGTATCGCCTATGCATCCAATAACCACTGTATAAGTGTCTTACTAACGTGGCTGCCTAATACCACACTGTAAGACAAACTATGACATGTGTGCTGGATCTATATGGTAAAATAATATTGACCCCTTGAACATGTAATAGAGTGCAAACAGATAGGGCTAAATCTAGCATCTTAACATATAGTATCACTGTGGTTTACTCAAAAGTTGAACCTGTCAAATTACCGTTAATGGGCTACTCTATAGAGCTATCACACAGACTATTTGTGCATGTGGGGACACTTAATACACGCCCTCTCCCGTTCAGAATTTCTTATAGGTGCAGTATTGATAGTTTGTTTTATTTAAATAGCACATAGCCGCAAATATATGCCATTTACCATCTATAGTCTCTAGGTAAAGGATGTAGTAGTTTCTATTCAGGGGGATTAAGGTCCCCGAAATGTCACCAATAAAATAAGGATTGTTTGTAAAAGTCTAGCAAGTGCCGTGGCGGTTGCATTCGAGATGAGAGGGCGAGCCCCATATTATATATATATATATATAATAAAGACATATACACACACTATAGTAATTAACCCCAAATATTAACTCCTTGCTACAGGTAACAGCACACATAATTGATTAACCCTTTGGCATCCAGTTGCAATATGGGAAGACCCGTTACGTACATTAGTATTATATTGGCTATCTGGGTAGCAGTCACCCCTCGCATCAGCAAATCCACAGCGGGCGGAAGATCCTTTTCCCACATGGCAGCAAAGACATGAAACACCCTCCCGCTGCACCTCAGACAATCCACCTCCCTTACAAAGTTCAGAAAGGACCTCAAAACCTGGCTCTTCGACTGAATGCCCCTCCCCTCCCCCCTCCTTCCCCTCCTCCTATCCGTTTTCCCTTAGCGCCTTGAGACCCTCCTGAGTGATTACTTTGCTCTCTATAAGTACCCAATAGATAGATAGATAGATAGATAGATAGATAGATAGATAGATAGATAGATAGAATACACTAAAGGGATTGACCTGCTTGGCTGCCACACGGTAATAGCACATAGTGGTTAATCCCTTGACTGTATCTTACCCCTGCTTGACCATCCTCCAGTCCTGCTTTATTACCAGGGTATCCAGTGAGGGAGACCAGTGCCAAAGCAGGGAAGCGCTGTCACGTGTACTTCCCTGCTTGTTTGTGTAGAAATCCTACAGCTTCCGTACAATCAGCAGACAGCTGTGAGCATGTGAGGGCTTAGCTGCATTGGATTGGCTGCATTAGATGTTTGCATTATTTTTATAAATAAAGCAGTTATCAGTGAGCCGCCAAGCATCTGAAAGAAGGGTTTACTTTATTAATAAAAAAAAATTGCTTCAATTTCTGTCCCGGTGGTATCTCACGCCAGATAGAATAAAAAAAAATATACAAACAAACAGACGGGCGATGCTGGCGGGGATGCGGGAAGCAGGGTACCCTCCTTCACATTTGGTAGGAGTGCAGGCTTATTGGGCCCTTCTGGCATTCAATCCTAGATATCATGGGAGCCAAACTAAGCATCTCCTTAAATAGATCACCAGGCCTCCTACTATTTCATGGCCTTCCCAAATTTCTTCCCTTAATCTGAGATAGCCTGAATCGGATAGAGACTAGATATCTAGGGAGAAGGAGTGCTTAGGAATTTTAAAATATAACCTTTATTGGGTAATTTAAAACAAAAACACAAACACAATCCACATATTTACAATGTTTAAAAACACAGGATTTGGTTGGATTAATTTTAATCCAATAATCTCTGAATGGAAAAAGTAGTTGTATTATTTTTTTAATGTGATTTAATTTGTCTTAGGTCTGTAGTATCTGTGAGAATCTGTTTTAATCTGATCCTCTTGGAAATTACGTAGTATTAATAGAGTTTATACCACTGTGATAATAAATCAGTTGTTCCTTTTCTTATGAATCAAAATTAAAATTGGCATAATCTTACTAAGTGTTTAAAGTGAACACAAAGTTATACAATTTGATTAGAATTAATCTTGAATTTCTTATAACAGTGTCTGGTTTCTATTCTGTTTTGTTACTTATATCTCAATTTTGCAATACACTTTTGCAAATCCTTTGTCACTGCTAATATAGAGGATTAGATGCTGTGTTTGGTATAAAGTGAGCAGTACTGTCAATCTATAACCACATTTTGGGTGACAAACTTGATTCTGCCACTTTTTCAACTGCTGTCTAAATATGCTGACAGCTTTGCTTAATGTATTGCCAGAATATTTGCTGCACTATCAGGCAGTTTGGAAAAAATATATATAATAATTTACATAAGATCTCATCTGATTCTACAATCGATTTTACTTTATACAAAATATTTGTTAAAGTCTCATAAATTGTTTAGTTAGATCTTATATAATATGTAGCTGTTTTCTGTACTTGAAAATATATATTTTTGGCTGCTTAATCTACTCAAAGAAGGTCCAGACAGGGTAGTTAAAACTCAGCTTAATCTCAGTTTTTTTATTTTGTTTGAAACAAAGTGTTACACCTTCCTTGTAATATGCTAGTTATCGTAGCGATGTACTTAGGGAAAATTCTTTATAAGTTACTTTGTAATCATATCATTGTATTTGGGTGATGTTTTGTGGCAGATTGCTCTCAACTGATTATAACAGAGCGCTGCTTATAACATTCTTGTATTTCACAACTATGTTAATTTGCTTTACTGGTAGATTTTAATAACAAATGGATTTGCTAAGAAAGATATTCTTAGTATGTATTATTATAAAGTAAATCCAGTGTTGCTACTACGTTTTGACATTTTTTCAGATTGGCTGTGATAGATGTTCAATGCGTGTATTAACAGAGGATAGATAAAGTACGTTTGTAAATATTTTTACCAACACTTTGGGTTAGGCTAAATATTTTGCATGTTTGGTCCACACGTAATGATTACAGCGGTTAAGCAGATTTACTCTGACATTACTGCAGACTTAATACATATTGGTAGCGTCTATCTGCCTTTACTTCTACAGATAATCACTGTTATTTCAAGTTATACAGATGCAGCTTGCAGTTTAGCGGCTTTGTAATCGCAATTTGTTGGGTGTTTGGGGTATTATATTTAAATCCCCTAGCCCCATAATAGTGTCCTTGTAACAACGCCTTTCTGCAAGTGCCGGTTAAAAATAATAGTAAGTAAGCGAAGTTAGATTAAACCCAGTTCTGAGATTTACAATTTAGCTATAACTACAACTACTTTTGTTTTTAAATTAAAGACCAAGTGTCCTGCTAGTTAAAAATGTTAGGAGGCATTTACAACACACAAAACCTTTTTGAAAAAGCCACGTTAGTGGCGAAACATGTTAGGGAATTGTTTGTTGTAAATGCTTCCTAACATTTTTAACTAGCAGGACACTTGGTCTTTAATTTAAAAACAAAAGTAGTTGTAGTTATAGCTAAGTTGTAAATCTCAGAACTGGGTTTAATCTAACTTCGCTTACTTACTATTATTCTTAACCGGCACTTGCAGCAAGGCGTTGTTACAAGGACACTATTATGGGGCTAGGGGATTTAAATATAATACCCCAAACACCCAACAAATTGCGATTACAAAGCCGCTAAACTGCAAGCTGCATCTGTATAACTTGAAATAACAGTGATTATCTGTAGAAGTAAAGGCAGATAGACGCTACCAATATGTATTAAGTCTGCAGTAATGTCAGAGTAAATCTGCTTAACCGCTGTAATCATTACGTGTGGACCAAACATGTAAAATATTTAGCCTAACCCAAAGTGTTGGTAAAAATATTTACAAAAGTACTTTATCTATCCTCTGTTAATACACGCATTGAACATCTATCACAGCCAATCTGAAAAAATGTCAAAACGTAGTAGCAACACTGGATTTACTTTATAATAATACATACTAAGAATATCTTTCTTAGCAAATCCATTTGTTATTAAAATCTACCAGTAAAGCAAATTAACATAGTTGTGAAATACAAGAATGTTATAAGCAGCGCTCTGTTATAATCAGTTGAGAGCAATCTGCCACAAAACATCACCCAAATACAATGATACGATTACAAAGTAACTTATAAAGAATTTTCCCTAAGTACATCGCTACGATAACTAGCATATTACAAGGAAGGTGTAACACTTTGTTTCAAACAAAATAAAAAAACTGAGATTAAGCTGAGTTTTAACTACCCTGTCTGGACCTTCTTTGAGTAGATTAAGCAGCCAAAAATATATATTTTCAAGTACAGAAAACAGCTACATATTATATAAGATCTAACTAAACAATTTATGAGACTTTAACAAATATTTTGTATAAAGTAAAATCGATTGTAGAATCAGATGAGATCTTATGTAAATTATTATATATATTTTTTCCAAACTGCCTGATAGTGCAGCAAATATTCTGGCAATACATTAAGCAAAGCTGTCAGCATATTTAGACAGCAGTTGAAACAGTGGCAGAATTAAGTTTGTCACCCAAAATGTGGTTATAGATTGACAGTACTGCTCACTTTATACCAAACACAGCATCTAATCCTCTATATTAGCAGTGACAAAGGATTTGCAAAAGTGTATTGCAAAATTGAGATATAAGTAACAAAACAGAATAGAAACCAGACACTGTTATAAGAAATTCAAGATTAATTCTAATCAAATTGTATAACTTTGTGTTCACTTTAAACACCTAGTAAGATTATGCCAATTTTAATTTTGATTCATAAGAAAAGGAACAACTGATTTATTATCACAGTGGTATACGTAATTTCCAAGAGGATCAGATTAAAACAGATTCTCACAGATACTACAGACCTAAGACAAATTAAATCACATTAAAAAAATAATACAACTACTTTTTCCATTCAGAGATTATTGGATTAAAATTAATCCAACCAAATCCTGTGTTTTTAAACATTGTAAATATGTGGATTGTGTTTGTGTTTTTGTTTTAAATTACCCAATAAAGGTTATATTTTAAAATTCCTAAGCACTCCTTCTCCCTAGATATCTAGTCTCTATCCGATTCAGGCTATCTCAGATTAAGGGAAGAGTGCTATTCAGGTATACAATTCTATCAATTCTAGGATTGATTTTTTGTGTTTCATTATACTAGTACACAGCACCTCAGCCATACTGTAATTTAACCTGGATTATAGACACAAATATGTGTATATATTATCTATAAATCCAGAGATTAACAGGCTACCCTAATCTTCAAACCCCAGCAGTGCCATTAGTTATTTTGTTTTCCTTCCCAAATTTATAGATAAACCCACAAAACAGCTTTTCTTTATCATGTTTAACAGTGCTAAGTCCCTTGTCCCTAGGAAATGGAAGAAGGTTTAAGTCCCATCAATAGTTGATTGGACGAACCAGGTTGACAGACATCTGCAGCTCGAGAGATTTCGATATATGAGAGATGATAAAATAGAGATACACGAGTACATGTTGGAACTCTGGAGACCTCCTGCTTCCAACTCGAGACCTAATACATAGACAGATAACTGGTACTGGGAATCCAGTGCTCCTATGTGGCCTTCTGAAACCTCCCAGAAGAGGAGGCCACCGGTCCCTCCTCTCCTCCCCCTCCCCTACCCAACCTGATCCTCCCTCCCCTCCTTCCCTCTTACCTTCTTTTCTCTTCCAGTTCTCCTCTTTTTGCTCCTCCTAGTCTTTCTTCCTCTGATTGCACTTAAACACAGATTTGAACACTCTTGACATGGAGTATGAGTAAAAGCACATGTCAAGAGACTAAGGTCTAGATTTAGAGTTTGGCGGTAGCCGTGAAAACCAGCGTTTGAGTCACTCAAAATAGGGTCTAACTCTCACTTTTCAGCTGCGATTTTTCCATACCGCAGATCCCCTTACGTAAATTGCGTATCCTATCTTTTCAAAGGGATTTTTCTAACTCCGGTATTTAGAGTCGTTTCTGAAGTGAGCGTTAGACATCTAACGACAAAACTCCAGCCGCAGGAAAAAAGTCAGTAGTTAAGAGCTTTCTGGGCTAACGCCGGTTTCTAAAGCTCTTAACTACTGTACTCTAAAGTACACTAACACCCATAAACTACCTATGTACCCCTAAACCGATGTTCCCCCACATCGCCGACACTCGAAAAAAATTTTTTAACCCCTAATCTGCCGACCGCCGACCCCTATATTATATTTATTAACCCCTAATCTGCCCCCCTCAACGTCGCCTCCACCTGCCTACACTTATTAACCCTTAATCTGCCGACCGGACCTGAGCGCTACTATAATAAAGTTATTAACCCCTAATCCGCCTCACTAACCCTATCATAAATAGTATTAACCCCTAATCTGCCCTCCCTAACATCGCCGACACCTAACTTCAATTATTAACCCCTAATCTGCCGACCGAATCTCGCCGCTATTCTAATAAATGTATTAACCCCTAAAGCTAAGTCTAACCCTAACACTAACACCCCCCTAAGTTAAATATAATTTAAATCTAACGAAATTAATTAACTCTTATTAAATAAATTATTCCTATTTAAAGCTAAATACTTACTTGTAAAATAAATCCTAATATAGCTACAATATAAATTATAATTATATTATAGCTATTTTAGGATTTATATTTATTTTACAGGTAACTTTGTATTTATTTTAACCAGGTACAATAGCTATTAAATAGTTAAGAACTATTTAATAGCTAAAATAGTTAAAATAATTACAAATTTACCTGTAAAAGAAATCCTAACCTAAGTTACAAATAAACCTAACACTAGACTATCAATAAATTAATTAAACTACCTACAATTACCTACAATTAACCTAACACTACACTATCAATAAATTAATTAAATACAATTGCTACAAATAAATACAATTAAATAAACTAGCTAAAGTACAAAAAATAAAAAAGAACTAAGTTACAAAAAATAAAAAAATATTTACAAACATAAGAAAAATATTACAACAATTTTAAACTAATTACACCTACTCAAAGCCCCCTAATAAAATAACAAAGCCCCCCAAAATAAAAAAATGCCCTACCCTATTCTAAATTACTAAAGTTCAAAGCTCTTTTACCTTACCTTAAAGTTCAAAGCTCTTTTACCTTACCAGCCCTGAACAGGGCCCTTTGCGGGGCATGCCCCAAGAAATACAGCTCTTTTGCCTGTAAAAAAAACATACAATACCCAAGCCCCCCAACATTACAACCCACCACCCACATACCCCTAATCTAACCCAAACCCCCCTTAAATAAACCTAACACTAAGCCCCTGTTTCAATGCGAATACTGTAACTCTCTGTAGTCTCATGTAACGAATACCTCTTGTTATATGTACTGTTTTCTTTTTGCTTAAGAATAAAGCTTTTGAAAATGAAAAAAAAAAATTTGCTTCACATCAGGTTGCTGCTAAGGAAGGGAACTAGAGGAGACAGAATTTAGGGGCCATTTACTAGTCACCATGGCAACCTTGTACTCAGTATTTATTATCCCCTGTTTGACATACATATTCATACTAGTAAAAAGTCACTTTTTCAAAACCACATAAATTTAGCTTATTGGTTAGAAATAATCAAATAGTCAATAATAATATTATCCCCCAGCAGAAGAATTGAAACTCTTCAATTTACAGTTTTATATCTGATAATTTTATGGAGTAAAAGGCAGGGCCTGTGCTGGTAAATACAGTATGTTAATTATAGAGTTCCCAGTAAGACTATGAAACTAGACGGATACATAGATAATTTAATTAATGAGTCAGTATATTAGTAAAAACATTTATGTGGTACCGTTGTAAGTATATAGCTGTACTTAAACATCTAATATGCACATTAAGTATACACTTTGCTGTTGGCACAAAATTTTAAAACGATAGACAGTACTGCAGTTTTTACAGTACTACAGTATACAGCTTCTTGTAATTTTGTAATGAATATACAATGAATATGGTAGTCAGTAGATGCATGCTGTGTGCTACTGTCTAAAATACTCATTCATTTACTCTAATATAATATTTTCATAATTGTGTTAAATAAAGGGTAAATCAGGGGTGTCACATGATTTTCAGGGGCATTGTGAGATTTGTTCCATTATAACCACCTTTGTCCTGCCGCAGGTTACTTCCAAGACTTGCTAAATAAGTCAGAGAAGGTGCTTCAGGAAACATTTCCGAGCCTATATGGGGACATTTATATCCAAAATGGAAAGATTTTCAAAGACTTGTACTCGGAGCTACGTCAGTATTATCGCGGGTCTGGAATTAATCTGGAGGAAGCATTGACTGATTTCTGGAGCCGCCTTCTGGAGCGAGTGTTTAAGACACAAAATTCACAATTCACTTTCTCAGACGAGTATCTGGACTGCTTGGTCAAGCAATATGAACAACTGAAGCCATTTGGAGACATCCCGCGAGAGATGAAGCTAAAGGCGACCAGGGCATTTATTGCTGCTCGATCCTTTGTGCAGGGTCTGAGTGCTGCTGCTGACATTGTCAAGAAAGTCACTCAGGTATGTGCTCCAACAAAATCTGGACAAAACATATATCTTCAAATGACTATACATTGATAGGTATGTTTGGGTACCACACGTTTTGTTTTGTGGCCACTTTTATTTAACACGCATTACTTGTTTAAATTAAAGAGACATGAAACCCAATTTTTTTCATTTATGATTTAGATGGAGCATGTAGTTTAAATAACTTTCGATTTTATTTCTATATTTATATTTCATTAGCATTCAGCTAGCTCACAGTAGTGCATTCTTTAAAAGGACATTAAACACTAAATAAATGCTCGATAGAATGATGCATTAAAATAAAAGATTAGTCTGAGAATAACATGTAGATATATTTTTTAAAGTTTCATTAGCTGTTTAAATATTGACAAAATAAGTATAAAATTTTAGTGTCTATAAAACAATGGGAGCTACCATGGTGTAACTTAGGTTACCTTATCTGCTGTGGCCAATTAGAGACCGTTATAAATAGGTCACTAGAGTGTGCAGCCAATGGCTGTGTGAAATATAACAGTGTTCTCCACTTCATTTCTAACAGGAACAGCTCACAATTTCAGAATAGAATTACAAGAAAAGGGGACAAAATAAACAATGAAAGTATATTGCAAAGTTGTATATATGTAGTTAGAATCAGAACTCGGCAGGTGACCACTGAGAGAGATTGCCATTATCTAATGTTATAGCTCCATCAGCTGGTAACAGCCGTTTGATTCATTTTGCATCTTATCAGTCTAACAGGTGTGCGATTTGGAAGAACAAAAGTGGTGTGTGATGACAAGGAGACTGTTTTCTTTTATCATTATCAAAGATAATACTCATTGATCAATCAACACATATCTTCACTATGTCCTGCCCTCTTTTTTTCATTTCATACAGTTAAGAATGTTCCTTTGTTGCAGATCATACCTAGTCATCTACTGAATCTTTGCATCTTTATCAGTTTCAGATACACTTTTAAAATTTCCACTTTACTTGCCGAACATTCTCTTCCTTCTTTCATGACAGTATCAGTATTAGTGACATTCTGTAATAACGTGGCCTAGAACATTGCAGTTCACGTGTACCTCAATCTTTCTAACCCAGGGTTATAAAAGTGAATACCTTGGAGGGATGGCAGCAAACCCGATTTTAAGGATATCCCTGTGGGAGCAAATTCAGTGTGCTTACACATACATATCCAAATATCTGTTCTGTCTCCAGCTCTAGAGGGTAGACGTTGTTGAACAATGTCAGTGTTTTATAAATGTTTCTAACTTGACTGCCATAACTATTTATTAGTCTTCAGCACTGCAGAACTTTTCAACATACTGTTCACTAAATGCAAACCATTCCAATGTGTTCTGCCTTCACAGGTTCCCATGAGCCATGAA